>NW_009953571.1:1670066-1684931 GCF_000747805.2 Chaetura pelagica
AGCAGGAAGGGATGAGAAGCTGATTTAATTGGGACATCCAAAACTGTGGACTTAATTAGGTAGCTTTGTTCATCTCATCTGGGGACAGGAGAAATCACTGCAAATAGCAAATGGGAAGTTTTATGAGAACAGTTAGAGATCTGCTGCCCCTTCTTGTGCTTTCCCATGCAGGCTGGGGCTCTTCAGACTTCTTTCTACTGATGCCAGGCTTTTTTACCACTCACAAGTGCTGCTCCCATCAGCAGCCATGTGCCACATACTGTTCTACTTGGCTGTTTCCCCCCCATTTCCCACATGGTTGCCACTTTCCACTGTGGTTCACAACTGTTTGGGTCAGATACCTCATCTAAAGGTGAGACTAATCCCAAACTCTTCTCATTCTAGAAAAACTCAAAGGTTACGTCAGCTTCTGATGACATGAAAAGCCTTTCTTTCTTTTGTTATTTCTTCTCTTTCTGGCAGTAGTCTCCAATCACTTTTTCATTTAAAAGAAACAATGTTTTGGTTTCTTGTTAGAACACCTACAATATTTTGTGAAAATTAATGAAATATGGAATGAAAAGAATTAAGGGGATGTGCACTGCAGATTTTTTTCTGGTTTTCAGTAACTGAAAATCTTTAAAAGAAACCCTCACATGTTGCCCTTCGTCTCAGAAAAAACTAATTTCTTGCCTCGCCCCTGTGTGCCTGTAAAACACCTTACCCTTTCCTCTCCCTAATGTTAAGATTTATAGGCTTCCTTCCTAGCTGCTAGCCTTTCCTCCACTGAAGAAAAATAAAACCAGCAATAAATAGGTTCACAGTACAGAGGCTATAAATTCCTAAATTCAATTGCCAAAACTAATTCATCATTTGAACACAGGCGCAAACTCTGATAAGATATGGACCTGCAGCATTCAGCCTATTCCACATATCCAGCCTATTCCTATTTTAATTTAGTTACTGCACTTACTCCCTTAGGAAAAAAATTCTACTTAAGCCAAAAATTGGGGGTTGGGGGGGGGAGGTGTCATTTCCCAACTAACATTTCAGTAGTGATATCAGAGGTCCCCCATGTGACAGAGCTGGGGCTGTTTGAGAGAATTGTTCTGTTGCTCTGTATTCAGTTCAAGTCTATGTACTGGGTATATACATTTTATGTGTCTTTTTCATATCTTTCTGCTCCTTCTTCAATTACAGCACCATAAAAATCCCCTTTATCCCAAACCCCAGTAAATATTTAGCTGTCTTTTAAATGCCGTACACTCATATTGGTGATAAATATAACAACGTATTTACATAAACTATCCCAATCTCCTGATGTGTGCAAAGTAACTCAGCGTCTATTCCCAGAATCATGTGTTAGTACATATAATTGGAATCCTGTTTTTCTGTAATATCTTCTCACAATTATCAAGAACTTCTTCCAAAATCTCTCCATTAAAACATAAGTTTGATTTTTAGAAGCACTGTGTAAGATACAGTCTGAACACTCTGTGGCCCACAGTAAGCCTCTTGCTTTATTTAATCTCTTCTTTGATGATAACATTTAAGTTCCTTACTTCTGAGCTGACCTGGTGTGGTAGTCACTCTTCAGCAACCACACTTTGGATTTAGCATGAGGAGGCATGCTCTTTTATGCTCAGGGAGTTTCTGTGAAAATTGGTAAACCAAAATGGTTCCCTTGAGGTCTGACTTCAGTGGTAGTAGGGAGAGAGGCAGAGGTAGGGGAAAGAAAGGAAGGAGCCATAAAATTCAAAGAACCATTTAAAAACCTGATTTCAGAAGCCAAGAGTTCCCCAAAGTGCACTTCATCTCTCTAACTTTGGGAACATACCTGAGGTGCTTAAATTGATAGCCTAGTCACAGTTTAAAACCTGTTCTAAACTGGGAGCTGAAGAGAGACTCAGATTGTAGGTTACAGGCATTACCCAGGGCCATTCATCTCTATCCCTTGCCTGAGGAATCTGAACATGGGCAACTCCATTACACAGTTGCCATGTCCTTTGATTAATCTCAAACTTAGCCGATTCTTTCAAGTTTCAACTCTTGAATAGGATCTGGAATGTCTCTTGAGCTACATTAATTGCAAACATATGTTGGGGTGTAGATCACAGCTGTGGCGGTGATGGGGGGGGGAAAAAAAAGGATATGTGGAAACCTCTCTCCATTCCACCCTCATTGTCACCAATCCATCTCCATGGCTTAACATTTGTGGTCTGAAGAATCTGTTCCCCAGGCCCTATTTCTGGCTCAGTCTGCAAGTTATTCCATTTAACAGGCCTTGCCAAAAACGGTTGATGCTAGCATGAGGGAAAAGTCTAATGGCTTTCAGCTACAGTATTCACACTAAACCCCTGTTATGGAGTTGACATTAAGTGAAAAGACTTCTGAACTGCAATGTTCTCATCTCATTTGGTAGAACCTGCTCTTGCTGAGGTGTCACACCCTTCCCTCAGTGGCAATGCAAGTCATGAAACTGTTAAAGATCTTCCAATGTTCCCTGTTTGCCAGATTATCAGGCAAACATTTTTGCTTTGCTGACTATACTAGAGTTGTGCTGTTTCCACGTCACTGAAACTAACAGATCACTGAGTACTAGGGTTTTGGGGTTTTTTGTTCTGTTTTGCACTCTAGTTGGCTTGGATCTAAGAACCTCAGGTAAAATACCAATTGTGTTGTCTGCGATGCCTGACACCAGACAGGAAAGACAAGTGCTATCAAGCAATGGTTGTGAGAAAACTCCAGAATTCCTTGCTGAAAGCAAGCTATTAGCCATGTTGTTCAAAACAAGATAAATCTGTTACAAAGCTATGAGAATTCATTGCTGGGAAGCAGAAAGATAGGGGTGGGGACAAGGTCACATAAGCATTGCTAATGTCTAGGTTCCCTACCTCTCAAAAGCTTAAGCACTCATCATGGAAATCCAAGGGGCAGTTTCAGTGATAATATCTAAGGTGGATTGGTGGTTGGCTCTGCTTTGTCACTGCTCTCTACATCACTGAGGTGAGCACCTGAAGGTGAGAGGAGTATGAATGTTACAGATTTTGTAGGTCCTATAAATGTAACTAGTTCACATATACTTCATAAACATATCCTTAGTTCCCATTTAAATCAACACCTTATCACATTTGTTCAGTTCCTTCCCCATTGTGCATTACATTAGCATTCTGAGCATCCAAGTTCTGGAAACTGCACTTTTCCTGGCAACTTCTGCTGAGGTTGTCTTGACCTCCAGTCATACTTTAGTTCAGGCTTACTAGGGAGGAACAGGCTTCCTGCCTTTTGGTGAACCTGCAAACTGGAAAGCTCCTGGCTCACATAGAAGAGAGTGAAGGTGCCTTGACAAATATTTCAAAAGGTGGTTTTGAAGTCCCAAAATGCAAGATAACCGAAGTGCAGAACAAGATACCAGAGCTAAAAGGAAGACATTTATCTTGTCTGTACTATTGACTAGCAGCCAACCACTTCACTCTATAAATATTACCATCAGGGTGAGCCTAATTTGGGCTTTCCCTGAATTTCATTTCCCTGAATTGCAGCTGGACTGCATGCCAGGTTACTTTCCCCTTCAGCAGGGACATCTCTCAAAGTCTGAGATCCCTTACCTGAGACTAAGAGATCTTTCCTTGCACAAGGCAGAGAGATCCCTTACAACAGATCCTCAGCAAGTGACTAACAGCCTGCTGAATACTTACAAAACATTATTAATCCATGTAGCTACTCAAGATTGTTACAAACTTTGTATAGATAATTCCATTGGACACAAACCCTTGTCCAAGTCTCAGACTAAGATTGGATGTCTGGCCACATCTAAGCTCCATCAGGAGTTTAGAAAGCAAGGGGTCCACTCTGAACCTCGTGACTCAGTGGGAGGAGCTTCCTTACACTTTCGCATCTCCAGTCTCTTTGTGAATCACTCTAACTCAAATTTCCTTTGTTTCTGCCATGCAGTAATTAATAAGGTGAATCTTGTCATCAAACTTATTGAACCTTGGTAAATCACTGTTAAACTTTGTTGATTTCCATTGAATTTGTTGAACTCAATCAAATTATTTTATTTCAAGTAAAACATATTGCTGCTTCTTTCTTCTGAGTGAGATGCATTCCACTCATCCATGACACGACACCAAAGAGAGCAATTTTGCTGCTCTGGTAGCATCTAGATCTATTGTCCTAGGTGCTGGCCCATGAAAGGGCAGCAAAGTCAAGCTTTCTTTCTGAGATCCTTAGCAGACCACAATTCTGACTAGCTGAGGCTGAACAAGAACTCCAGACTTCGTTAGAAATGTCATCCTTTCAAAATTCCTCAGGAGCCAAGGAAGGATAAAAAGGGCATCTACCAAATAGGGATGATAATCAACATGTAGGCTGCTGGCAACAACATGCAGAATGAGGTACATCCTGGTGCTGCTCCCTAATATTCTCCATTAACAGCCCACAGGCATCCTGGGGAAGGAAATACAGCAGACCAAAGGCCAGGGAACAGACAAAACAGGAAAGGGACAAGAACTCAAGACCCCTTGCAAATGAATCTGATTTATTAGAATGCATCCCACCTTCAGTCAGAGGCTTTATCAAGTGCCCTCCTGACCCTCCATCCCTCTTCCCCTGTTCTTGAAGCCTGTTTGCCCTACACATTGCCTAGCTGTGAGTGCTGCCTCAGCATTTGTACCCATCCCATTTTATTACAATTGCTTGTTCTTTTACCAAATCTTTTTCTCACGCCCCTTCAATTGAACCAGCTGAATTTTGCTTGGTATCCTGCAATTATTTATTTTTTCTGCTCCCAGTGACTTAGGGAATGGAGGAGTTTGCCTTCTTTTTGTCATTTCTCTAGCTCCTTCCAAGCAGCTGGAATTTATTTTAATAAAGTTCATTTCAATAGAGCCTGGAGCCATAATACATGAGGCTGTGATCTCAGAAGAGCTCATAAAATAAGTAGGGTCAGCTCTGGTCGATGCATGCATAGAAGACCTCCAAGGACACCCTGTGTGCTGATCAGCCTGTGCCAAGGATATAGCAACTGTCAGACTGTGTCTGCCCATTCAGCTGTCTCTTTAGTATGTTATCTCTAGCCACTGCCAAATGCTTCAGAGGAAGATACATGATCCCTGTGGCGAGCAAGTTATTCTTAACTGATCATAATACCGTTTTAGACCTTTGTGGCATGAAGCTGTTGGTCTGCTCTCTCACATATGCAAGGATAGTGGGGGAGCACTGGACCCTGGCTGCTTACAATATGCCTGGACCATTATCTGACACTTGTACCCAAGGCACTCTTGTAGGCAGCTCTGCAGTCAGCACCATTTCAAACTTCACTGCCTGGCCTGAAGGGTGAATGCACCACAGAGGTATCTTGACTTCACGAAGGAAGTTGCCAGCTTGAACGTACCCTTTGCAGTTTTTCCTCTGAAGCTACATAGTAAGTGTGCTTTTAAAAGATATACAGACTTGTCATAAATAGTCCAAGAGATAGTGATCTCCACAGCTATGCTATTGTAGTTCTAGCTGCCTAGAAATTACATCTTACTTAAAGAAGACAGAATTTGTCTTGCTGAACTTAAAACTCTTGGCCCGTATTATGTCTTTGTTAGAAAGACTGAAACTCCTGCCTGCTTCCCTTTTCCTCCTATTAAATGCTTTTCTATGTGTAAATCCCTATATTCAGCAATTATGTCACCTCTAAAACTTCCCTTCTATAAGCTGAGTTAATTGAATAATATAAGCCTTACACTCAAAGTCTTGTTTCCCAGTTCCTGTGGTCCATACTACAGATAGCCACACTCAGTGATTAAAGCCTGTGTGCTTTGAAATCCAGCAGTGTGTTTGTATTTCAGATCATAGTAAAATCCACTGATTAACAGTAAAATAATCCTTTAGGCTGTGTTTGACAATAGTTTTTCTTCATCAGTGAACATACTAATTTAACCTTTCCCTTCCCAAGTCAAAGAAGCATCTGAAAATGTTAAGCTTTTTTTCTAGTAAATGTTAACTGCTTTTCTACACCTTGACCTTGACTTGGTGGTTGAAGTCAAGTATGAGGTATAGTGTCTGTTTTCTGGAATAACACAATGTGGAAAAAGTGGCCCTCAAAGATCAGGAAGGCCTCCAGGTCAGTAACTTTCAAAAGCTGTCCTGTGACCTTCCCATTGTACAGGGATGTGCCAAGCTTAGGAGAACCCTCTTCCCTTCTTTTATAGCCTCTGGTGGTGCTGAGTGAGACAGGACTGTTTGTTTTCCTTCTCTTGTTTTGCTAGTCCCTTTTCCTTTTGCCATAATGTGTTACTTCACCAGCATCAGAATCAGAGTTTGCACAGAGCTATTATTAAAAAAAAGATTAAATTCTTAGGACTGCTCTGTTTCCCACTTCTCTTTTGTGATGTTTGGGGGTGTTTTTCTCCTTTTTTTTAATATATATAGTAGTTTTGAGATAATCTCAACACTTCTGAAGCAGATCAGCAGGCTAGAGCCAAAGGCTGTTAGAGCAGGATTTTTCCACTGACAAAACTGATAATATTTCTCATTTCTGACAAGGTGTTCTTTCTGGTCCCCCCCTTAGATTTTTTTCAGTCTAGGGTGAAAAATCTGCTGGCTGGCTGGACTGCTTAGTGTTTTGTTTTTTATTGTTTTGAATGTGATGCACATCAATAGCTTCTAGACATACAAACAGATGCTAATTTTCAAGTCCCACTTGACTCTGACTTGTTGGGTATCTGAATCCAGGGCTGTGGCAAAACACAGCATTAGTTGGCATTGCCATTCAGCTTCATCATCTTCTGACTGCCTGTGCCATCACCTGAGTAATGTTCCTTGCATGATGTAAAAGAATGGCAAATACTCTGGGTCTTAAAACCAGTGCTGATGCCTGCTCCTGAAGCATGGCTGGGCAATGACAAGGACTCAGCCAGATGGTTTTTCATGTAGCTGACTGGGTTTACTCTGTAAGGGCTGTGTTTTATTTTCTTCCTGCAGCAAAGGAGATACACTTCAGCATCCAGCCTGCTTTTAAGTTATAAATTTTCCCAGGTTCAATATCCAGGGCCTACTGCAGACAGCCGTACAGCCAATGTCTCTTGTCTTTTGTTGTTTCAAGAGGTTTATATATATATATTATATTCATGTTGGTTATTTATTATATTTATGTGCTATTTATGTTGTTTCAAGAATTTGACCCTTAGGTTTCTAAGGAAATCTTAACCAATTTCAGGTATGCTGCAGGAGTCTTCTCAGTAGCTATTAAGTGCTATGGATGACTGGGTTATGCTACTTAAATGTTTGATGGAGGAGAAAGGTATACTTATTCTAGTCAAAATGAATGGGGAGTGGGAGGAAATTTAATCAGAAGTTCTAAACTTGCAGTGAGAAGGAAACTTCAAATGTTTTTTCTTTCTCTTTTGCAGAAATAAGCATAATTCTAAATAACCTCTGATGTATTGTCCGAATGGGTGTGGATGTGGGTGTCTGTTTCAGAGTGTGTCTTCATAACATGCTGCAGATTTTTTCTGTTTACTTGGTTGCTCTGAACATTTAAACTTATTACTTCTGCTGAGCCAGTAAATAGTGAGGTGTGTATTACCTTTTTTTATACAGATCATTATAAGGTAGCTTATCCTTGATCACTGGGCACTGCTGGATAGAAGTGTAGCATCCACTGATTTGAGATTTACCACGTCTTGAGTTTAGGAAGAGCTGGAAAAGGAAGAAAGAATGTGGTGTTGATTTATTTATATTGATATATTGATACATGCATGATAGCTTTGAGGTGATACAGAAGAATTATGGGCATGAACTAGGTCTAGGGGCTTCCCCTACGCCAGACCCAGAGTGCTCAAGATCAACAGGCTCTGCAATCTTTTCCCCCTCTCTGGCAAGGGCTTTGGCTGCCTGTGCCCATGGCCAGCTCTGATAGGCACAGCTGCAGCCTCAGGGTCAGCTGTTGTCAAGCAAGTGGTGCGAGAGCTGTATGGAGCCTTGGCAGGGCTCTCCACCATGGAGAGACCTGGGAAAGTGCTTGGGAATCACTTGTAAACTCAGGCCCTTTGTCATGAACTATGTTGCAAATAAGTCTATTGACCTGACCTTCAGTTCATGACACAACTTCTGACCTGCCTTGCCTTTGTGGACTTGTCTGGCAACTGCTGCTCTGAGGCTCACCTTGGCTAAAGTCCCTGGACCTGTCCTGCTTCCATGCTTATATGCTCTAGGCCTGCAGTCTTGTTGGTGAGAGCACTGCCCTGCCTCTCTGCTGTCACCCTCAGCCCCTTGGAGAGCAGCTCTCTCTTGCTCTCTGACACCCTGCATCTGGTAAAGCTATGAGTGAGATATGCAGGGCATCCCTGGCTTGTACTAATGAAATCTCTACAAGGCCTTTTTGGAATGCATCAGAGAGCTTAGATGCTTGATTTGGAATACAAATAACCTCCTTTCTGTAAAGCCAAGATTTTTTGGTACTGTCTATTTAGCTGTTCAAGGGGAAGGAAAAGCCTACATAAGAGATGTGAGTAGACTGTTAGAGGGCAACATAGGCCTTTAAAACATAACATCACAACTTCAAAGTCCAGTGGCTAGCATTAGTAGCACATGACTTATTCCAAAATAGTTCCATGTCCTAATAACCTGAGGGGTCATCTGTGCCTTTTGTGGGCTTGTTTAAATATCTTAGGTTTATGGAAAGTTAGTTAACACCAGTCCCAGTCTCAATGGACTAATGAATTTCAGAGTACCTTTCTAGAGATCCAAACCATGCAATAGGTGTAGTGTCTCACATCACTCTGGATATGTATTACAGGGTTCTGCACCACACAGTGTTTTCCAATAGGACATCTCTTTAGTTTTTATTTCCAGTTCAATGAATAGCACTGACAACACTTCAAAAATATTGCAGTTCATCTGAGAGAAACTTTTACCACACTTCCAGCAAGTGATAGGAATTACTCTGGTCATCTTCCATGTGTGCTGGGCTGAGTTTATTTTATCACAACCTTTAGGAAAGTTATTTTCAGCTGCTCCTTTATTATCTGACTGAAGAGACTGAAAACAGAGGCCAGAATAAAAGCCTTTTAACAGGCCATTGAAGGAGATACAGGGAGGCTGAGTGAGAGATTTTCTGGCTGTGATTCCCTTTCTTGCTTCCAAAACCCTTACTGTATTCTCTATTCCATGTAATCCCCCAGATTCAGATGCTAGCACCAGTGGGGCAATCTGTGGGGTTTTTGCCAATTAGCAAATGGAGCAGCTTGCTGGCTGGGGATGACTGACTCCTCATTGTCCAAAGAGTCTTTTGACTGCAAAGAGCTCCCACCACACTGACTGAATGGACTTTGCTTACAGTAGCAGGTCCTGCCTTCTCAGATGATGCCAGTAAGGAAGGAAGAGTTCTCCAGTGAATCTGACTCCAGACTTCCCAACATGTATATATCCTAAACTGTGGGAAAAACTCATCCATGCTTCTTGAAGTTTCCACAATCCCTTCTTTGTGTCCTCTTCCAGGGCAGAACAGACAGGAACTAAATGAGACAGCAATCAGCCTGTATACTTAATTAGTGCAGTTTCCCCTGAGTGGCCTGTTGCTTTTAGGCAATGTAATCTTTGTGTATGACATTCATATCATAGACATTGGAAATAGAGGGGGGCAAAGGTCTCCTGTTTTTGTACACTGTCTCATCCATTCCCCTTTGGTTATTGAGAAATTGTCCTCTGCAGTCAAAACAGGACTGGGGAAAAGTACTCATGGGTTCTTAAAGGCACAACCTAATAAATCTTGCTAGAATAACTACTCGGGAAGAGGCCTCTCCACGCAGCAGAAACTGGGTGAGTGCAATTAGAAGGTCCATGCTTGTGTCTACAAGGAGGGTCTAAATACAAAGAACATGTATGTTCCCTACTTGGTGTCTCCTTGCCCTGGCCTTTGGATTTCTTTGCTTTTTCCCTGTTCCTCTTGAAAAGATGGCACTCACTGAACTTTGCTCAATGCCTGCAGTAGGTACACAGCTATATTATAACTAGTTTTCTGATTATCTCTCTCTTAGCCATTGGGACCACTTTAGAGTTGGGGCATTTACCCATGGACCACTGTTCCACATGTTTTAAGAGAGAGCTTGTATCAATAAAATAATTTTACTGTGCCATGTTCTGGTCCCCATCACTAGGACAAACACACCAGGTTTTGTCCTCTTCAAGTCTAGTGATCTGGGATCAAAGCAGCTCAGATTCATCCTGCTCCTATAAATTAGCTCCATTGGGCCAATGGTCAGCAGAGTTTATTCAGTCAAACTTAATTTGGACATGGGCAGTAGCACAGCAGCTCCTCATCCAAAGGTAACTGGATCCTAATATGGTCTACATATCTACCTATTAGTATCAGCAATAGATTATCCTATCATATGGTGTAAATTGCTCCACTCTTTTTTGTGTCTATTTCCTTTGTTCCTAGGCACATTTCAAAAAGGTAGTTTCTTAAACTCTGATCCCACTTCTCAATGACTACCATTTTTGTTTCAGGGCCTAGCCTACATTGTCATAAGGACCGGTTGAAAATCCAAGAGGAAGCTTAATCAATACTTTCCTTTAGAAACCAGTAAAATAAGAGCAATAGTTTTGTTTCCCCTGGGGATGAGGAAGAGTTAACAGTTTCAAGACAGTAAAATATTGATTCTAAATTATAAATGGGGCTGCAGCCCTTTCAGTTTGAATGTTTTTTTCTTGATAGGTATTTGATGGGAGCATTTAAAGAGCTTCTAAATAGCAGTTGGAAAGGTAAGTATTAACTAGTGGTTAATACTTTATTACAGTGCTAGAGGGCACTGTACTGTTGAAGGTACTGTTTATGGATCAAATGTAATAGCTAGGAGTGTGACAGTTTAATGGCTTGAGATTCCTTTGCACTTTTTGTTAGAGAGACATGGTAATCCTGACAGTGTTGTAACTCATAATAATTACACTCTTCCTGTCTCAGACACACTGTGTTTAATTCTTTGTTGTCCTGACCCTGTGGACTCCCTTCTTCTGAAGATGTGCAAGAAAATGTAAACTACTGCCAGCCCAGATTGAAAAACATTCCACAAGCAGTTTGCACTAGTGTAAATGCCTGCATGTTGTTCAGGAAACATAAAGTGTATAATGTCTGGAAGGCCACTAGCATTTTCTTGTGTAAGTACAACTGTGGGCAGCAGTGCTCCCTAAGTGTGGTCTGCTATCCAGTTAGATCAGCTTTACAGGTTGATAGATAAGGATGAAATGTACTTCTCACTTCAGATAAACAGAGCTCAAAACCCTTTTTGCACAGTGCCACCAGTCTTCTAACACTATCACAAAGCTGGTGTCCACCTCTGTGACTTTAAATAGTTCTCATCTTGTTCATATCAATGCTACATGGGGGAAAATAATTTGTTTAATCTCCTCTTCTGAACTTTTAAAATGAAAATAAGAAATAGCATCATGATCTGAAAAATTCATACCCTGTCTACAAGTTCTTCTTGCATGCTTTTTCTTACACTTTTTTCATTAAAATGTTATTTTATAAACAAAACATTTGTACATTTCTCTAAAATATGATAGTTTTCATTTAAATCAGAATTCAATTTCAAAGTTAACTTTATTTTCACTTTCAAAAACATGTTTTAATTTTATTTTTAATCTTGCTTCCATTTTTTCATAATAGAAAGGGAAGAAAAGGAAGCTGGGAATTTTACCTGTTTTTTTTTTTCATTTTATTTTTGTAATTTTTACATTTCCTACAAATATTTGGTTTCTTCTTAAAGTTTTGAACCCCTAAGTTTTCACATCAAATGTCTCTTTAAGTGACTTGACTACTTCTTTTTTTTTAACTTCTATCAGTGTCTATAATTTAAGTTCTTCCTGTATATACAAAACACAAATAAAATTAAGTTACTGCTGTTTCTGGTTGCTCCCATTACCCGAAATATCAGTCACAGAATGTGAGATCATGACAGCAAGCAGGTCATGAATGATGAACGGTCTGTGTTTTTACATGGCCCCAATTAGAAATCCACATGGTTAACAGATCCATTAAATCTACTGTCCGGAAGATCTGTTGCAATGGCAGGAAGTGCCCTGGGAAAGTGCTTTCTGGCAGTAAGTGGCTTGGACTTGGGTCACTACCCAAGTGTAGTGAAGGAGCAGCACACAAGTGATGGCCAGGATGGCTCGACACTTTGAGAGTAGGCACCAACACAGTAGATGCTCCTATAAAAAATAACAGTAAATTTTATTGCCCTTTTCTTTTTTCTTCTCCAAATTCTGGGAATTAACAGTGAGGAATGAAGCTCACCCTTGACACCGAGCTCTCTTCAGTGGCCTTTCCTACCCTACAGAACATGGCTTCTTTCCTATCTTGCATAGCTCTGCCTGCAAATCCCATCTTGCGCATTCCCAGGCGCCTGTTTCCAGTGCAATTTCTGCTTGGCAATGAACTGCTATTTTTCCTGCTTCCCTTCCCATCCCCCAGCTCATGTTCTGAGCAGCTGTGAGGTGGGTTGATCCTTCTCAGAAAAAAAATGTAGCTGCTGGCCTGTCCTAGGAAGAGAATTAGCTCTCCAAGCTGCTCTGCATCCCATGGTTTTTTCCCTCCTTCCCTTTCCTTTCTCATCTCAGCTTCCCTTATTACTCCCCTGTTGCTATCTGATAAAACACAGTTCTCTCTCATTCTAATCTCTCTTCTTCCCCACCAGTTTAATGGATTGAAGACATAAGAATTATGTAGCAAATTACTCCAAGTCCTAAGAATTCTTTCTAGAAAAGTGGCTGGGAATTTGTCACATATTGGGGTTTTCTGGGGAGATATTTTATGAGAGTGCTGAGTTTAATTAAAATTTCAGCTCATATCAGGAAAGTGAGACTCCAGCACTGTCTGATGATCACCTGGAAGGTAGAAAAGGAACTTGAAGTAACTGGAGCTACAACGTTTCTGGAAGTTTCTTCCTCTCCAAAATATGATTGATACATGTAAAAGGTGTCCACATACTAGAAAATGTTATCCTTACTAGCTGTTGCACACCTGTGATTAGTTTATAAGGGTTTAATTTTGATCTTAACTCCTTATCCTACAGATTGCTGAAGTATCTTGAGTTGGCAGTTTGTTATTTGGGGGTTTGTTTGTTTGTTTTGTGACACTGCCAGGGGCTAAAATCTTTATGCACGAAATCTGTCTTGCAGAAGATCTCATAATTCTGTATTGCAATGGGTGGCTCAGCCTTGGGTGTTAGAAGATCCTGTAAAGCTGCAAAACTCCTGGACTAAGACAGCAAAGTTTGCTGCTCTTAAAAAAAGTTTGCTGCATCAGGAACTGTAAATGCTCATTAACAGAGACATGGTCCTGCATTTCTGGCTTATTCAGTCCCCTTACAGCACTGTTGCTTCTCCTGTGTGCCATTTCTGGTCTGCACGTCACCCTATTTTCAAAATACAGATGAAGCATGGGATGGTGGCCAGCACACAGGGAAACAGTGTGATGGCTGAGAGTGGGAAACGGCCAATTAAAGGATCAAAGTCAGGGAAATTAAGCCTTGAGAGGAAACGGTGCAAATAGGGTGGGGTTGGGGAGAGCAGCATAATAGCAGCCCTCGGGGGAGGCAACAAAGGAGGAAGCAGGAGTAGAGTCAAAGCAGCAGAGGGCAAAATGCAACTGCTGTCCCTTGCAGTGGTCGCCTAAGGAAGGAGAGGAGCAGGACAATGAAGAGAGAAACACACAAATTTGTAATATACAGATTGATTTTGAAAGTTCTGTGGCTACCGCAGCGTCAGTCGGGCCCACCTGCAAGGAGGGCTGTGCAAGCAGAGCCCCCAGCTCGGTGTGTCACCTGGATGAGCTGTCAGTGGGTGTCCCCACTGAGCCCCTCAGCAGCCTCCTGGCACTGCTGCCCTCTCCCTCCTTGCTGCCTCTGCCCAGGTCCCTGCTCCCCCCAGTTCCTCTGAAGCCCCTCTTATCTGACCTCCACTTTTGAAGTGGTGCTTACTAATACCCTTACTAATATGCTCCTGCTTTTGACAAGCTGGATCCTTGTTTTTAACACCTTGTCTACATGTAGTTTACAATTCTGTTTAACTGAACCAGATATTTTTAACTCGGTGCAGCACGACAGTGAGAATATTCACACTTTGGAGCAGGAGCAGCCTAGACTTACTCTGCTTAAGTCAACATGAGGTGAACACCACTGAAATAGGACAATCAAAAAATAAAAGTGTCCTCCCTGCTTGGGCTTTACGAAGCCACCTTATTTAGAAAGCAGCTCATACTGTGCAAAGACTAAAGTTGCCTGTGAGACACTTCTGTTGTAAAAGGGTTTTTGAGGAAAATGAGATGTTTACAAAACAGGGAAAATACTGAAATATTTGTTTGGGTTGATTTTTTTCCCCTGAATCATTTTAAATGGCAATATGCAAAGCAAAGTAATTTTTCTTGTATGTCACACTGTTTCATCAAGGCACTAACAGAACACACTTGATCTAGAAATTAAGATAAGTTGCTTCAATCAGTATTAAGTAGCAGGTGCCCTTAGTGATTAAATATAATAGAGTATTTCTATTATTCTAGTAAGTTTTATGTCAGCAGTTGTCACACTTCCTCTCATATCCTGAAATGTTGTGAAAACATGCTCAGAACAACATTTCATAATCTTGGAATGAATGTGGAATGAGGAATATAAGGATTTTCACTTCCTAGAAAATGTCTAAAATTTATGTTTGGTCTATAGCAGATTAAAAATCAGGAATTGAAGTATTTTTTTGCTATGAAAGATAAAGTATTAGGTTTGGCAGTACAATGCATTGCTGATGCAGTGTAGGTGCTATTCTGCTTCTTTATTTACTATATTATATGTGAAGAGCACAAAAGCATCCTTCCCCTGAGCAGCAGTGTGCTCTTTC
>NW_009953571.1:1685071-1723447 GCF_000747805.2 Chaetura pelagica
CTTTCCCTGCCCTTTGGTGCTTCTTACATGTATTGAGTACCCATTACAAAGCAAGCTAGTCTATCACAGAGCAGATGAAGAAAGAGAAGAGCAGGGGAAAAAATACTTGAATGATGATTAGGTCAGTACTCGGGCTTTCAGCTGCCATTTAAATTTAAATATGCACTTGCAACATGAGGTAAATAGGCCAAATGAGTCCCCAGGGAGCCTTGGTAACATGCAGTCTGAGACACTCGTAGCAACATAACTTGCCTGGGCTTTTGTGGACAGCTACTGGGAGTACCAAGCCTGTATCAAACACTCCTGCATAAAGCATTGTGTGGAACAAAACAGAACTGTAAAAGCTGATCAGACTGTATACAGCACCTTGAGGTGTGTTGTTGAGGCAACAGCAATGGGGCTAATGCTTTGTGCACTAAGCCCTATCAGTACACATCAAGTCTACATTTAGGTTTGATAATATCTTTCCTGGATGTATATTACATTACAGAATTTGATAACTGTGGAATTCCAAGTCTGACAATCTTGTAAGTTAATAATGGACTTTTTACTCTCAAAGTAACCAGGAGAGAGGCATAGACAATGACTTATCTCCTTAATTGAAATCTGAGGAGTTAAGTTCTGTTTTCATTTCTGTCAGCACAATCCCAGGGAAGTCAACCATATGGAACCAAGCGTGCAATTTGATCCTAAGTTGTTTATTATATTCAAAATGCCCATTTCCACACTGGGTGAGGTTCTGCCAATCCAAACTGAAATAATGTCATTTCTTTCTCAGCCAAGCTTGCACTGACTTAGAAAAAAACCATCTTCTTCCTGACAACTGGTGAGAGACCGGTGAGGTAGCAATTGTGTAGGGAGCAGGAGTGGGGGGTTGTGTCCTCTCCCACAGCCTAGCCTCTTGTAAAGTGGGAGAGAAGTGGGGAAGGCTTGTGATAAGACATGGAACTCCTTTTGATTTATCAGCTACCAAAATAGTAATGTGATTCAATTAATATCTCTGGGCTTGGTTCTGCTTTGGCTTACATCAGCTGTTTATTTCTAATGTGTAATATAAATGTTGCCAATTCTGAGATAACAGCTCTAGTTCAGTGTCCATTCTGGCTGCATTACTGCTCTGAAAGACACGTTGCAGAAATGTTAGTGAAAGAAACCCATGGGCTGTGGTCAAAAAATATAGCATTCTTTGAAAAGGTTTTGCAACTCCCTAGCTAGACCTATGCTGACTGAGTTGGAATAGCTATACTGGTGGGATCCTGGCTGCTATTCCACATATTCAAAAGAAAAGGGCAAATTCCATGGCCGTCTGATGGCAGGATTAAGCCCAGCTCTTTCCATACTGCCTGGTACCACCCGAGGATGCTGACCCACATGCTGTCAGGTAAGGCCTGACTTGCTTGCAGAACTGAGGAGTCCTCAGGATGTGTTTGCCTGCATCAAGTGTCAGCATCTCTTTGCTTAATTTCTCTAGTTTGTGGTGGAGAAAACTCCATAAGCAAACCATAAGTATACCTCTCCTTCCCAAGTCTGATGAAAGCCTCATGGATGCAGCAGTGTCTCAGACTACGAAGCAGAGCAAGAATCTTAAGCTAGATTTCCCACATTCTCAGGAGGTGGCTTTCCTGCTGGACCATTGGAAGGAAGACAGTACTATGGACAGTCTAGTTTCAAAACACAGGTCTGTCTCTGGTCTGAATGCAGGATGGTGGAGACCATGGTTTTGGGAAAAAGTTGTAGACCAACTGTCACAGTCTGAACCTGGTTTTGGGTTGAAGCCACCTTATCTCAGGACACAATTGCCCTGGTTGTTGATCAGGATTTTCTGACACCAATTATTTATTCAGGATGGCCTTTGAATTACTTTGGTGGGTCTGTCCCTGGCTGGGAGCCTGTTTGCTTCCACCGGATATAGAACCGATTGATAAGCTCCTCTCAGAAGCACACGCACTCACAGGCAAGTTTTAACTTTTACCAAGACATCAAAAAGAGCAGTGGAGAGTGGGAAGAGGTGTAAATACACCAGGGAATATGTGTGTATGAAAGCAGTGACAGAAAGGGCAGTCATGAGCCTTTCCCTTGTGGGTTGACGAAAGCGCGTGCAAGCGCGGGGCTGATGACACAGCCGGGGGGAGAAGGCGTTAGAGGTGAAGGCTTTGGATGGTGATGTTGTGCTCAGTTAGAGGTGAAAGGTTTGGATGGTGCTGTTGTGCTCACGTCCTCCTGGAGCCGGGGGTGAGGCGAGTTGTGGCAGCGGTGGCAGGTCCAGCGCAGGTGGCACCAGTGGCAGGGACAGCAGGGGTTGCAGCAGCTGCTGCCTTCGTCCTTCTGGTGCCTCTGGCAGCTGAGCTGCCGTGTGCCCGGGCACAGGGGATGGCTCTTTTGGAGTCTGGGCAGGGGTGGCAGGGCCACTCACCGCTGTCCCCTGAAGAGCTTCTTCCGATGGTCTCAGGAGCTCTGGAGAGGTGAGGAGTCTGACGCTGTTTTCCTCTCTGGACCCAGGTCTGGTGGCAAAGTCACGGCCTGTGGTGGCCTCAGCCAGGGCTGTTTTCAGCTCGGCTCCTCTTATTTGGTTTTCCTTCTCCTCTCTCTTTTGCCTTCTTTTCTTCTCTCTTCTCTTTACCAGCAGCAGCGGCAACAGGGGTGGGAATGACCCACAAGGATCGTCCTTGTTGGTCTCACATCCCTTGCTTTGCAGCCTCAGGCCACAGCTCCCAGGCCTGGTGCAGCTCGGGATGAAGTCCTGGCCACAGACTCTGCCCCACAGTGTTGCCCCCATTTCTCCTTTTCTTTATTTTATTTTTCTGTTACGTCTCTCTCTTACAGTCAATTTCAGCTATAGACATACTTTTGGAGGCCGGTTCTCCACACCAGCTGAGGCCAAAAGGGATCTCTGGAGGTCATCCAGTCCAGTGCCCCTAACTGAAGCAGGATCAGCTCTGATGAGGTTACTCAGGGCTTTGTATCCACTCGGGTTTTGAATATCTCTGAGAATGGGGTTTCCTCCATTTCTTGGGGAAAATACTCCAGCATTTAATTCCCCCATCATGAATATTTCCTCTGATATCTAGCTGGAATTCCTTGTGTTGCAACTTGTGCCTGTTGCTTCTCAGACTGTCACTGTACAGCTCTGAGGAAAGTCCAGCTCAGTTTCCTCTATGGATTGCCATTACAGAATTGCAGATAGTAACAATATCTCCCCCTGACTGTCTGTTATGGTGGAGAAACACAGCTC
Organism: Chaetura pelagica; assembly: GCF_000747805.2. Lineage (NCBI taxonomy): Eukaryota > Metazoa > Chordata > Aves > Apodiformes > Apodidae > Chaetura > Chaetura pelagica. The sequence continues at coordinate 1,688,304 of NW_009953571.1, forward strand.
TCTCAACCTTTCTTCGTCGTCAAATGCCCTGGCTCTCCTCTTAATTAATGTAGTTTCTGTTGGACTTGCTGAAGTTTACGTCTGCATCTCTCTTGTGCTGGGGTCCCAAAATTGTCACAGTACTCCAAGTGAGTACCTCCAGTGCCAAACAGAGAAGAAAAACCCCCCTTAACTAGCTGGGTCCACTCTTGCTACTACAGCTCAGTACATGGTTTTGATGCAAAGGTATGTTGCTGGCTCATGTTAGATTTGTCCTTCATCAGAATCCCCCAAGCCCTTTTCTGCAAAGTTGCTTGCTGTTCAGCTGATGCCCACTGGATGAAAGAATTCCCTGGCTGTGATCAGGACTGAAATACAGATTCACAGACTGTGGCTCTTGCATGGGATTATCCTGTACCAGCTGCAAGAATTTGTCTTTCCTGACAAACTGAACTTGAATTCTGTCAGGTTCCTCTCAACCCGTTTTTCCAGCCTGTCGGTGTCCCTTTGAATAACAGCCCTGTCCTCTAGCATCTGAATTTGGTACCATCCACAAGCTTGCTGTGGTCCACATTGTCACAAAATCCAGTTTATTAAGAGAGACAACAATTGACAGTAAAAAGTATTTGCCCCAGCATTGGTCCCCAGGGATCAATACAATTAGACACCAAGCACAATTCTTTCAGCCCGGTGGTTCCTCCTATTTTCCACTTAGTTCATAGTCTACCTTCTCAAACCAAATCTCACCAGTTTGACTATGAGGATACCATGGGAGATTGTGTCAAAGATATTTCTGTACTCAAGGGAAAACAACATTAACCACTGTCTTCTCATCCACAAGTAGAGTTTACAATTTGCCAAGAAATGGTTGCTTCATGATGAAATCCAGACACTGGTCCTCAGGGAGAGGCAGGGCTGTGTTCTCAGTGTTCCCTAGCTTCCATCTTCCCTCCAGAGGTCTCCCATGTATGACACCAGTTCCAGCACATAACTTCATTCTTCCAGGCCCCAAAGCTATACAGTACTTTCCCATGCAGAGCTCAGCTTCCACATGCTAATAAGAAAGGAAAGATACCAAGTGCTTGGGAAAGTGTGTCCCAAGCCACAGTCACATGTAGGAAGCCTCCTTTTGGCCTCGCTTGATATCATTTTCTTTCCATAATGTGAAGATGGCAATGTCCTTCAATGGGGAAATCACAAATGCTGTGTCAACCTGGTTTATCTTGCACACACTACTGGAGATGTTTATGCCTCTATCTGTCTCCTTACATCCTGGTAAGTCTCTCTCCCATTTGTCTCTCATGTACTAAGCACTGTGATTTTTAGAGAATGCATTCAATTATCATTATTACCAGCATGTCTAGAGATGCTGATAAAGTTCATGATGCTGCATGATGCTGTAGGTGGTATCCAAGCATACTTTACCCAGATATTTTTTAGCTAAATAAGGCAAGATGAAAACAGAGTAGTGATGCAAATTTGCACAATATCGTTCAAATCAGGACCAGAACCAGGGATTTATTTGATCGCCCATTAGACCACAGTTGCTTTAAATACCCTCTGGTTGTTATCAATGTCTGAGTTGCTAATCCAGACTATAGAATGCCTTTTATATTCTTTTATTCCTTGTCAGTGCCCCAAAGTTACCCAGCTCCTCCTAACAGCTACTAAACCTAGGGTCACATAATTCACCTCACAGAAATACAGAAGTTGTGTAAATAAATCTTAATCCCTGATCTTGCAGGCATTTGTAGAACCCATGTCCTGTGCATACCAAGCTTTATTTCTTAGTCCTTTTGTTTGCCTCCCCAGACTTCTGGGTTAGGATTCAATGCTGTGTGTCCCTGTGTTATATATACCATCATTGTCCAGTGGTCTCAGGAGAAGCTGATTTCTGAGAATGTGTGGAGTCTTCTGCTTTGGCAGGCCAAATCTTTCTCCATTATCTCTACAAGAATTGCTGTCTTGCAAGGACATCTTTCTTCCCTTCCAAAATTTAAATGATGATCTTCTGGAAAAAAATCTCTCCAGAAAAGACAAATATTTCTGGCACAGTGTGATTAATCCCAGGAGTTTTTGCTGAGTTATGCCTTCAAGATATCTTACTATTTTCCCTGCAAAATCACCCTGGGCAAAGCAATAAATGTAGACTGTGTTCAACCACTGGATTACTTCCCATGAAACGCTGGATAAGGGGGAGATGGAGTGTTGGTGCTGTATGTTTACTTTGAGTTGTGAGTTTGGATTCTGAAGGACCTGGAGGTGGACTCTAGCTGGGAAAAAACGACCTAAGAACATGCTTCTGCTGCCACTACCTTCAGGAGCAGGAAAACAAAAGCAAGCAGGAGCCCAGGCTGGCCTTAAAATGCTGAGTTGGATTTTCGGAAGGAATGGAGAGGATGAGGTGATTGGATTGTTTAAACAGCTGCAATGAATCAGCAGCTCTCTTCCCTTGCCCTCCCCTCGCTGCACAGCAGCCCCCTCCATGCCAAGTAAAACAAAGTAATCCCAAAAAGTGCAATCTACCACAGTGCAGCCACAACACATTGCTGGACAGAACCAGCTCACAAACTAGAGAGAAAGGAGAGATGTTTTCAGGTGAGATATGAAACTGATGTGATAGTGGATTTCTTAACAGGAACCAGCACCAAAGGCAAATGGCAGAAAAAATAGAGGGAAACAGAAAAGGGAAGGGCCAACCTTAGCTTTGCTGTAAGCAGAGCTCATCACAGTGAAGGTTCTTCTAGTTAAAGCAGGATGAGATGTGCTGATGCTGCCATCTGTAACTTGTGGTTCCTCCTATAGCTGGTTAACCCAACCAGGTTACAGACTGGTGCTGGCTAATGGAGCAGCTTCTTTGCTTGGAGCCGGTTGGGCTCTCTGGGAATGTACAGCCTCTGTAGCATATTAAGGCTGCAGCCAAAATGTTTGGATGCTTGTAGGAATCACCTAGGTTAAAGAGGAAGCTTGGAGGCTGCTGTTCCACAGGGATTAAAGCAGTCTTTTGAGGAGAAGCCCAAATATGAGGATCCATAGGAAATCAGTACAAGAAACCAGTGAGTGAAAATTGCTGATATCTCATATAAAGTGGTACCACTCAGCTTGCTGCTACAATCTTCACCCTGCCCCCTTCCCAGCCACTCAGCTCTGTCTGGCTGCCACGCAATCTGTTAGGCCAGTGCCCACTGAAGAACAGTTATGGCAGGGAGTGCAGTTAAGAGTCTTTGTACTTGCTCAGCTGATGGTGTAATGGTCTGTCTGAGGATTTGGCCCAGCAACAGTAATGATACAGCTGGCCTGTCTTGCCTGATGGGATCATTTCCACTTCATTATAACTGTGATTTTCAGCTCAATAATTCCAGAGTATTTTTAGACCCTTTGAGATGAAAAATGTGCTGAATTTGCAATGTTGGGGTTTTTGTTTGGTTTTTGTTCTCTCTTAACTGGTGACCAGGAGAAAAATAAATTCCAAGCAAAGTCAGGCAGGGATCCCCCAGTTCAGCTTTCTTCCTGCACCCTTTCCAGAAGAGAAGGGAACTCTCAGCAAGCTGCTGAAAGAGATGGGTATGTTTCTGGAGGTAACCTGGAAGCCCAGGAATCAAATAAAGTGATAAGGAATTTCAGCTGACACCACCTGCCCATTCTGTCATCCTATGGAAAAGACCTCCCACAGAGAGGTAAGGGGTGAACTTCACATGTTCATTTAAAACCAGACCACAAGAATCTCTGACCAGAAAACTGTAGGGAACAACACAACCCCAGTTGTCACCGCCAGCATCCATCCATTTCAACCTCCAGTTGCTAGAATCACGTCAATAGCTTTGTCCTTCATCCAGGTCATTTGCTTCCCATGAGTTCCCAAAAGAAAAATCAAATGGTTGCCCCATGACCGCTACCAGATGATTCCTCCTTCTGGCTTGTGATAGAGCACAACAGTACTAACTTCTTTCTCTTGCACCTGTTTGACATGGGATAAACCCATGCCCTGCTACATCCTGGGGAGGGGGATAGAGCTGTGAAAGCTACATCTCATTTGCCATGTATAGATCAGCAAGGGATACCTTGTCAATTGTCATTTCTGTGTACGTCTGCTTCTTGTTCTGGTATTAAAGCCCGGAGCCTCAGGCATCTATTGAATTTTGTTTAAGTGCTTTATTGGATTTTATGAACCTCCTATACACCAGACAGACTAGAGGACACATGTCCTGGTGATATCCACAATAACCAATTAAAATCCCAGCCGTGTTTTAACTCCATTTTCAATGAACTGTGGAGACACAACCCTCTTCTCTATAGGGTGAACAGAGATCCCATTAACTACATTTAATTGAGAGTGGCAGGTAGTGGATTTTATACATTAGGGAGCACTTCTGTAGACATTGCATCTTTCAAATGCATACACTGAAAAATTATAATGATTCCCATGATCGATACAGAGTCATCTTTCTTGTTTCCAGTGTTGCTTCAGTTCCAAGGTTACTTGAATAGATGAGCTTCAGTTAATAAAATTCACATTTTCTTCACTCTGCAATATTTTTTAACAACTTGACTTATTCTTTTCTCTTTCTTCAGGCATCATCTTTATCAAATGGCCTTTCAAACTAACCTAAAAAAGTCTTTTTTGTCTCCTGCTTCCTTCTGAGGATTTCAAAGCTTTCTGGAGCTGCAGACTATACTCTTTTGTAAGTATATGCTGTTGTTTCTATTGTAGAGAAGGAAACAAAGGAAAAGCATTGGTTGGTGTTTCTCACACTGTGTGGCACAGTGTTTAAACTGTGAACTGCGATCTGAAGCCCCAGAGCATACCCCTAATACTAAACCATCTTTCCTCCATAATCTGTTAGAGATTTCAGGGCAAGTGTGTGAGCTACTTCATGTTATTGAGTGAAAGAACCCACCAAGAGTGTCATTTGAGGTCAATAATGCACTGAATGCAATGAAAAGGTAGTGGGAAGGCAGCCATATGGCATGTGTGCTTGTATGTGTACACATACACCCACATACACACACTGTTATGCTTTCCTATACCCTACTGGGACTGAGTCACAGGGAGTCCTTACATCACCTTCCCTTGAAAACTGTATGAATGGAAAGTTTATGAGAAGACAGTATATTAGAGGCTATTTAAGATGGTAACAGCTTTTCTTCAATGAACTGTGCTAATGCAGTTAGTTCTATGAGGGTCAATCATTGCTTCGGTCATTTCATATTTAGTCTTTAGAGCATCACAGTCATCACTGTAGGTCAGCTTCACCCTGTGGTTTCTCTCTTCTTATTGATGTTCATTCCCTTTTGAGCATGCTAGCTTTATAAAGGTAGTTATACTGTTCCTTCAGGACTTTGTAATCCCCATTTTGATGTACGTTCAGAGCTTTGAAAACATCTGCTTTCTGACTGAAATGCTTCTGGCTCAGTCTTTGAAGTTTGTTTTGGAAAGTTTGAAGAAATTCTTTTATTTTCTTCATATTTTTGGGTCAGTAGAAAATGAACATCTATTTGAGAGTCTAGGAATAGTAATAACACTATCCCACTGGGAATATGCAGGTAGCAGATTCCCTCCCTAGCAGGGGAAGGATTGGAAGCAGGAGGTTCAACTTGCTCCTTATGCCTCTCTTCCTGGTCCTTGTCCTCACTGCTATGCCATCTCAGAGGAGGTACAGGAGCTACAGCTTGTGCTTAAGAAGAGCTGGAAACAGGGTTGCTTCCTGGCAGGAGGGAGGTGTGAGGTAGCTGCCAGTCTTTCATGCCATCAGCTCAGTGGCTAATTGTTTGCATAGCTTTGCCTTTCCCAGTGATCTTCCCCTGTGTCCTGTGCTCCTCATGTGGTTTCCATTAAGGTCAGGCTGGGGGAAGGGAAGCATGTGAATTATTGCAGTATTTACTCTCACCATGTCAAAGCTTGGAGTGCTCTGTGGTACAGAGGCTGCAGGGAGTTGCAAGCCGTGCACAAAGACAGTGTTTGACTGGTTTTGACTGAACTGATTGAATGGCAGAAATCTCCCTCTCCCATCCCTTCACAAAACTCTGACCACCTCTTTTCCTTACTGCAAGCTGCACAACAAGGAACAGAAAGTTAACTGAAAATTGCCTGAGAACTAGATCCTCCATCCAGCTGAAAATAACATGACAATTTGAACAAAGTGATTAATCCAGGGAATATGACTACCATTGCCAGGTGGGAAAGACTGGGACTGCCAGCAGAACCAGCACGAACTCACATCCAAAACAGGTCAAGGGACTGATCTCCCTCTGTCTCTCCTTTGTGCTCTGCGGCTGGCCTAGGGACCAGATCTGTTCCTGAGATACTTCTTCCCTGGCTGTTGGTGAACCTCTCAGAGTATCTCAGTTGTCATCTGGCCCCTTCTGTTGCATAAAATTACTTTCAGGTAGCTCAAGTAGTGTTTATTTCCCCTCCTTCCCCTTTTCCTCTTTTTGTGAATGGGTGTTCTTTGCCTTTCAGACCAGTGGCGTGGATAACTGGCAAAGTAGATTGAAGTCTGGGACTTCTGATTGGTCACTACATTGTACTGGAGATGCTGCAATTGCTGGAGTTGGGAGGATAGTCCTCTGTTAGATGTTTGGGTCCAATTACCCTTTTCTTATAGGTGGCTCCTGAGTGTAGAGCCAAAGTGTTGAATACTCTTCTGCTAAGTAGATTCTGGTTTAGAAAGGGTACTGGATCTAGATTAGAGACCCAAAGCAGCTTGTTACAGGTAGATGTTGTTGAAAATACAAAGGCTTGAAAGGGAGATGGTTACAGCCTGACAACTTCTGGCTGGGTTTCCCTAGACAAAATTGCCATCCTCTTTCTGCATGCTTAGTCTTTCTTCTGATGGATGGAAGGTCACATTACACATGTGGAGTTTGTTTCTGTTACATGGATAGGTTTCTGTTGGGGATTCAAGAGCTTGCATGAAAGAAAAAGCTGCCCAGAGTAAAGATGATAAAACAGCAGATGAAGTGAAAGCTCACCCCTTTGACAGTGAAACCTGAAGAAGTGGTTGTACAGAGTCTTTGTAGAAATTACAAGCTTCTGTAACACAGGGGTTGCTCCTAAAGAGGAGGCTTTGTGTCTCCCTCCAGCTTCCTCGAGGGATGGTTTACAATAGGGCAGTTCATAAACTGGCCTATCTCCAGACCAAGAGGAAGAGAGAAGGGAAATCATGGAGTGGAAGGCAGAAAAGTTCAACTTCTAATATCTGCACAGATGAGAAATGAATCATGAGACAAGGCACAGCTCCAGCAGTAGCCCACATATTGACCATTTTGTATCATGAACTGCATCATGAACTGATGGCAGGAATATCCTGACATTTCCTTTGGAAGCTGAATTGTTTTGCAAGTCTTTGCACTCAGAAGCTCTTTGTACAAAGATAAACCTAGAAGCTATTCACAAAAAAGGCAGCAAGCCAAGAGCAAACTGGTGCTATGGGTCTGGAGTGTGTCTGGAACTGGGTGCATCAGAGTTTGTATGTTGCACAGTGGTTGTGTGCCAGGGAATGGGTACAGGTAGGGACAGAAGTGGGTCAGTCAGTGAAACTAGATCATACCTGAAGGTGTCAAGACCACCTGGAAGCTGAAACTAAGTATTTTCAGCCTGTTTGGTGTGTTTGTTTCTAACTGAACTTATTTCATATGTTTAACTTCTTCAGCAGAACTGTGATCCTCAATGTAATAGCACCCACATGCCCTATTATGCTTGGGGAAAATGAATATGTGTGTAAAAAGTGACCTGCTGTAAACAGCTTTAGCTGTAAAGGAGACCAGGTGGGTTTCCAACAGGCAGAAGAGAGTGCAAAGTACTGGAGGGGTAGAAGCCATGATGCTTAGGTCCTAGTCTCAGATCTGATCGTGTGAAATTGCTTAGTTTTAAAAAATAAAGATACCTGCATGCTTCCCTAATAGCCTCAGAACATCATAGAACATGAAGAGAAAGAAAACCTAAAAATAGATAGTTCTGTGAAAATCTGTTTTTACTTAACATTACAGCTCTGAAAAGCAATTGAATGAACAAACTAATAGCCACATTGGACTAGTGCTGCCTGGCTTTCTGCAGTTCTCTCAAGATTGACAGGGTTCTCTGATGTGTGATAAGATGTAAGTAGCTTTCAAAGATTTTCCCACAGTGGGAGCATTTATAACACTATTCTGTCCCATGGAATCTCTGGTATCTGCTAAGTCCCAAGCTCACACTATAATTTTATTTCAGCACAGGATGGGCACACTTAGCAGGGTTTTTCTCCTATAACCATATTTTTTTCTGAACTTGTACAAGGTGCATAGTTTGGGGCCAAAACTCCTCTTCAATTTGGCTTAAATTGGCCAGTAGAATCAAAGTTTTGGAGGGATGATAAAGGGACAAAAGGAAAACTGGGTTTCTTCTGCCTTGTTTCCTTAGTAAACCAGGCTAAAACCAACTTTGAATGAAAAATTCCAACCAGCTCCAGTCACTACTTGGCGTACCATCAAAAAATGCTCCCTTGCTGTAGAGAAATAGGGATTCATGGCTTCATGAAGCTTAAAGAATGTTATATAGACTATAATGTCTCAGATTTCTATTTGTCAGGGTCACCAACAGTAGGATAAAATGACAACTGCTGGTAACAGGATTTTCTGGGAATATTTCTGAGTCTGTACTAGTGTGCTGGGGTGGAAGTGAGAGGGGATGAAGGGGACAACTTAATGGATTTTAATCTTCCTGGATACATAGAAAAACACCTGCAATTTGTTAGCATGTTAGAAGTTCTGACATTTCCAGGAAGGTTGGGAATGAAACTCATAACCAATCAGAGTTTGTGGGGAGGACATAGTGGTGGTTTTTCATGGACTGGGCTTGTGCCTTTCAGTATGAGATTCTGCAACAACCCCAGATTTTAGCAGCACAGCCTTGCATCTGTCTCACACATGATGCATTTTCTTCCCACATCTCCTTGATTTGAAGATTTGTTTGGTAAGGGAGAATCTCAGAGATGAGACGTTTGCTTGCAGGTCCAAGCTTATGTGGGAAAAAACTTTCTGTACATCATTATTTTGCAGTGAGCTGAGTGAGCTAACCTTAATGGTATCCCAGCCCTTTTCCAGTAACCACTTGATACATAGATGGGATCATTTTGCCAAAGTTACTTCTATGTCTTCTTGCAAGTGGAAGCAGATTTTGTGTGGTTTAAGGGACAGTCTAGCATTCTTGCAAGACCAGGCTCTCTGACTAAATAGTGAACTACAAGGTGGAGCCCTGGTGCAGAGGTGGCAGCTCTGGAGAGCCTCAGGTTCTGCAGCCTTTTCTCAGTACCTTGGAAAAGCAGAAGACAGGCAGACTGCAGGCTGCTCTAGGGGCTGCAGATTTGTTACAAGCAGATATAGCTACCATTTCTAGATGTTAGGCATTCTTGTAGAGATCCTACCACATACTCCTACTTAGGGAGAATAAAAAAGATTTGTACTTAGGTGAGAAGTTTTTGATTTAGTGATAGGCCATTGATTTCTGAGGGAAATACTGCAGCTGTTCCTCACCAAATCTTTTACCTTTCATGAGTGCTGGAATTTTAAAGGAATTTCAATTACTGAACCTTTTGATGAATAAAGAGATCATCATTATATGATGCAGATCTGTATAGCATATTTTGCCTAAGCAGATATGAGGCAAATTTCTCACATCCTGACCTTCACCACTACATGTTACACAGGATTTGAAGTGACTCTTGCTACATGTTGAAAGTTGCATCAGCTTCTCTGGGTCACTCAAAGTTTATGAGATTGTCAGTTTGTCAGTAAGTTTTAGTGGTATTTTTTAAGCCTTTCTTTCTGTTTCCTAGAATTAGGAAATCTATCCATGTTTTTTTTGTTAAAGGGACAAGTGTTCTGGGCAGTGGGTGGGGAACTGGCTGACAGACCATACCCAGAGGGTGGTAGTAAGTAGTTCCTCCTCCAGCTGGCAACTGGTCACAAGTGGTGTCCCTTAGGGATTGATATTGGGCCAAATGCTGTTTAACATCTTCATAAGTGACCTGGATGTTGGGATCAAGAGCACCCTGATGATGTTTGCTGACAACACTAAGGTGAGTGGAAAGGTGGACACTCCAGAAAGGAGAGCCACCCTCTAGGATGACCTAGATGATCAGACTGGGATCCACCTGGCTGGCGAGCAACCTTGTGGAAAGGGACCTGGGGATTTTGGTAGATAACAGGCTCAACATGAGTGAACAGTGTGCTGCAACAGCAAAGAAAGCCAAGAAGATGCTGGGCTGCATTAACAAGGGCATCACCAGCAGAGATCAAGAAGTCATCATCCTGCTCTACTCGGTGCCTGTCAGACCACACCTGGAGTGTTGTATTCAGTTTTGGTCCCTGATATACAAAAAGGATGTGGACAGGCTGGAGAGGGTCCAGAGAAGGGCCACAAGGATGATCAGAGGACTGGAGAACCTACCATATGAGGAGAGGCTGAGAAAACTGGGTTTGTTCAGCCTTGAGAAGAGAAGGCTTCAGGGAGACCTTATTACCATGTTCCAGTACTGAAAGGGTGGCTACCAAGAGACTTCCTGTTTACAAGGAGTCACATGGAAAAGACGAGATAATGGGCACAAGTTGCTCCTGAGGAGGTTCTGATTGGACACAAGAGGTAAATTTTTCCCCATGAGGACAGTCAAACATTGGAATAATCTCCCAAGGGAAGTGGTAGATTCACCCACATCGAACAGTTTTAATTCTCAGCTTGAAAAGGTGATGAGCCACCTCATATAAACTATAGTATTACCTAAAGAGGTTGGACCAGATGATCCTTGAGGTCCCTTCCAACCTGGCATTCTATAATTCTATGATATCTCTTCTATGAGAATTAAAAGAGCTTAGATGGAGAAAAATGCTAGTTTTTTATGAATTTCTAAAGCTTTCCTGAAAGCATCTCAAGCCATTCCATTGCCACTTAAATCTGTCAGTCCTGGAGAAATTCAGTTTGGTGAAACAAGCTGCCTTGTGAGTTGTTTAAAACAAGGGAGACTGTGTCTGTGCTTTGGAGACACTCGTGTCATCTCTCTTTCCTCTTCTTGTTAGAGCTGCATATGGGCTGAGGCAGAATCATCAGAAACACAAGTTGTAAGCCTCCTATTGCCAAAGCCAGCCAGCAGTGAGGGAGACAGTGGAAGCGTGAAATAACATTTCACCTCTGGAGTTTTGGGATTAGCTTTTGACAAGGTCACGTCAAGGAGGTTTGTTTATCTGTTCCTCTCAAAATGTCCTGCTAGTGCAGACTTATTCCCACTATTTTACTAAGCTCAGTAGCTTTTACTTCACTGAGGTTTTGGGCTGGAACAGAAACAAGATAGTTCAGGACAGAATGTCAAACAAGACAGAACAGAACTGGAATAACAGGAGGGTTATTTCCAGAACACGGTCAGTCTCTGGACATTGGCTGAGCTGAAACACTTGGGCACAGGAGGTCATGAGGCTCTAAACTAGAGAAAGTGAAAGTCATAAGGATCCAAAATGCCTAAGCTGAGCTGCAGAACACAGTCAGGCATTAGAAGGCTCTGATTCAGCTGGGCACCACATTGAGGTGATCCTTCCCTTTCATTCACTTGAATAATGCAAGGTTCTAATGAGAGCCCAGGGTGCCCCAGCTCCTAGATGGACTTACAGCATATGCTGGCTCAACTCTGCATGCAATTTATGTATTCTGGCCCAACAAACAAAGCTATTTTGTTGTTTGGATGCTGATCTGACATCTTGGCCATCTAAGTGCTTCATGGGCAGTGGCCCACAAGGCTCACAGTCTTTCACCTATGAGCACAGCCTATACAGCTGCTGCCACCTGTCCTTAGAGTAATTCCCTGCTGCTCCCTCCTACCCTCCCTCAGCAACCCTACTGTGGACACCACAGGCAACCTCATTGCTCCCAACCTGTTTCACTGCAGCTCCCATTAGAATACGTATTCTTCTAAAGGCACTTTCTTTGGAGGAGCCTTCTCCTCTGTGGTTGCCCTCAGCACTTGCAAACTCTTCCCTCCCCATGTGTGCTCACAGGACTTCCTTTTCATTAATTTCCTTTATTTGGAGGAACAGCTGGACAACTCCAGCTGTTTCCCCTCCCCAAGCAGTTTCGGAAATGAGGTGATAACCTCAGCCCTTCTTGAGCCTTGAGGTTAGCTGGGGGAGGGTTGCAGATTGAATTAACAGTCTGCACAATATTGGAGGCTAAGAGCAGAGAGGTTGAGAACCAGGTGGAATTTTCCATCTTGCCTAGGCTGTATCCCTTTCACCCTATGCTGCTTATCAAGCCTCAAGGGCACACAGTTTGCCTACCTTTTTCCAATTATTTTAATCCTTTGGTAGTGTTAAAATAGGAAGCCTTCTAATTAAATCTGGAGCCTTGCACATGAGTTATGGCTTAAGGGCCAGCAGGATGCACTGTCAGAGGAGCAGCACAATCTGGGAGGGGGAGCTACTAAGAGATTATTTTACTCAAGCAAAACCTCCTTGGAATTCTCTCAGAGCACTGGTGCTGAATAAGGGATTTGTAGGGCTACTTGCAGTGGAGAATATGCAGGTTAGAAGAGGGTTTTTTTCCCTGTGTGTATGCAAACAAGAAATACAATTCACAACCATGGAAATAGCCAATGTGCATCTGATCTACAGACAAAGCATTCAGCAGCCCATATTAGAGCATTTTGCCTTCTGCTTTGACTCTTCTTTTGTATGCTGAGAGGTGGTGATTAGCAATGTTCAAAGACAACCGTGATAAGGATGAAATCAGGAGTTGTGGAAGACCCCGTATATAGATTTAAGATGTCACCAAAAATAGAAGAAGGTGATTCACTGTGTGTTTTTTAGTTTCTGATGGCTGTCCTCAATGTAGAGGTGTAAGGGGTGGCATCATCTGTCAGGTGATATCCTGCAGCTCTTCAGTATACACCATCATTTCTGGAGCAGCATGAGGTCTGGAAGTTGTTTTGGTATGATCTACCCCTTCTTAACAGCACGATCACCACAGCTGCTGTCAGGAGTCAGATTCTGTGGTAGCATTTTATTGTTCTTGATGCCTTGAGCAGTAGCCACCCTGTCTGTGTGAGGGAGGTCTACTCTGGTTACTGACTTGTCAGAAAAAGGGTATAACAGGTTTTCATACAGCACAAGAGTGCAGGTTTTAAGGGTGGTAGCAACCGTGGTCATGTGGAACTACAACACACTCTGTTGAGTGACCCCAAAAGGGCTCTTAGACAGTTTATTGATAGTATGAATAGTTAATAGCCCTATGACTAGGAACCTGACTTTGAGCTCAAGCTCCAGGTGTTTATTTGCAACTGGAAGCTCCCAAGGTGTCGGCTGCTACAACACATGGGAGAAGAAAGACCCAGGCTGGTGAATTCAGACCCACAAAGAAAGAGAGTAGAGGCTTTTGTACTGAATCTTTGAGAAAAATCCTGCATTAATTGATGGCAATTCTTTTTTTCAGGCCAGTATTATCACTACATTAATTCAGTCTGATTCATATTTTTGCCACTAATATAAGAATTAATGAGGGTGATCAGCAGGAGGCAGGGCAGCAGAGGAGAGTGGGAAGGCTTTTCTGGTGTTTCAAATCTAGTTCAGCTCAGCAGTGCCTGGTAGTTATTAGTGTCTAATATTTCTTGGTAGGCCTTGCATGAAATAAATTAGCAAATCTTTCATTCAGTTCCCCCTAAGAAAAACATCAACCATAACTGACATTAATAAGATGCCTCACTGGCAGTCCTGCAGGGAGAGCAAAAACTGATAAAGACCATGCTCTCCTTCTCCCCCTGAATTACCAAAACATTCAGAGAAAGGATCGTTGCAGGTCAGGTTGGATGCATAACAGTGACCTGAGCAGTAGACTATAAAAGCTTATTCTGATGTAGATTTAAATGAGATTTTGGTGCCCTGTGCTCCAGGGAGACTAGCATTGCTTGTAATACACCAAAAGTTTTGTTAGGCTAGAGAGCTGGCAAGATATCCTGTAGCCACCTGCTACTGGTGCCAGCTCTGTGGGACTCTGAACAGTTACTCCAAGAGTAACTATGTAGATGGTGAGCACATGTCTCTTCTGTAACCCAGCTGGCTCAGAGTCTCAGCCAGACCAAGGCACCACTGAATAGTTGTTCCATGGACAACAGGCAGGCTGTTTCCAAAGGAGAAAAAGATTTCCTATCAGGGACCATGAGTAGAGCCTCAGAGGCTAGTAAGAATGTTGTTGGTTTTTTTGTTCTTTGAAGTGATTATTGGATAAAGCATGTGAGAGTTCTTCACCTCATAACCAGAAAAAGTGGAAGTTTGGAATTAGCTACCAGCAAGTGAAGACCCTGTCTTTTTTCCTTCCAGACACATTGCTCCTTCCATTCCAGCATGGTGGTTTGCTCATTTCTTTGGCACCTTTTTTGGTGCAATTGTAGGACCCCTTGGAAAGTCTCCCACTTACACACCTTTCCCCCAGGATATAAGTCCCTGGGGGAGGCTTCCTGCAGACTGTTTGCTTAGACACCTGTGCACTATAATGTATGTCTAATTGAAATTGCATTAATGCTATGATTCCATTACAGGCAAGCAAGATGCTTGCTGCAAGAACACTCCCAGTGGGCCCTGAATCAGCTGCAATAGATAATTTATAAAGTGCTGTGGATCTACTCAAAGCTCCAGTGTTAAGTACAGGAGACACAGGACTATTCATTATTAACAAGACATTATGCTTTTTGCTCAGCAAAAAGTGTGGGTCTGGGATGAGCTAAGCTCTATCAAAGGTGGGATTTCAGACTGCCAGTCTGACTGAGCTATTCCTCAGACACTGCCTCTAAGTCTGTGCCAGCTTTTGAACTCTCTTTTAAAGATAAAGTTCACATCTCTGTTCTGACCTGGTATCCCAAGAGTTTTGTAGGTTCTCTTTAGATCTTCTTGCTTTGCATAGTAAGTTTTATGAAAAGACTGGTAGTGAAAAGGACTATCAGCTGATTTGAGCTAGGCCTCTAGGCCTGTTGTAAAGCAGAAAGTCCAGCTTCTCTGAGCCCAGTCACCTGTTATGGCAAACCTGGGTTTCTCTCCTCACTTCCACATTTCTGCATGCATTTCCTAGTCTGAGTCTTCAACAAGCTTTTGCTGTCTCAAATACAGGCTACCACTGTTTTGACAGGAAGAAAGGTGTGGAGAGAGGAATGGTTTTCTGGTGTGATGGTTGGGCAGTGAAAGGGTGTTTGTCTTAGGAATGGGTATCCAAACTAGACTATAGTCCCATACCAAAGAAGTCCCCAAGTAGGAGGAGGACAGAAAGAAGATGTGAAAGAAAGAGGGTACCACCTGCTTCTGAACACACAAGCTCAAAAACACAGACATGGGCAGCACTTACTGGAGAATCTGTCTTGGCAGAGAGCTCAAAAGGAAATAAAACACAAGGGAAAACTAGATGCAGACTTGCCCTCTCTGAGTCTTTCCTCCCCTTTCTCCAAAACTCTGCAAGCATACCTGTTCTACTGCGTTTTCTGTTATTGCTCATGATAGTGTCCTGTCACCCTGCAACAGAGCACCAGCAGGGTGACTTACCATTGTGCTCTCAGCTCTACCTCATGTGGGTGTATTTTACTGAATTGTGTAAAGATGTATTAACAACCAGAGCTGGTTAAATTTGGAAATTAAAGCAAAAATCAGTGAAAGTAGAAGACTTTCCAGGAAAGCTTTACATGATTTTGTGAGGATGCTCCAGGTCCTCTTCTCAACAGACTGTAGAAAAATTAGATGTCTCAATCTTCTAAAGAGAGAGAACATTCTTTGCAAAATTCTCACCCTCTTGGCCTGTTGGTGATTAGCTCTACTCTCAAGTCATTAGCAGTGGTTATTAAAACAAAATTGGAAGTCAGAGGTGGAGTATCAGTATGACCTTCTTATTCTTCACTCTTTTCCCTCCACTCCACACATATATGCAGTCAGAGCTACCAACAATGTTTTTGGTAATATTTTAATTTAACTGTGCATTTGAGAGGAAAGACGGGGAGGTTCTTTTGGCACTGAATCTTCCAAGTCTACGCAGATCTTTGGGTCTCTTGGCAGGAAGATACGCATTTTTAAGGGGTCACACATTGAAACTGTCAGAAGAAAGTTTTCCCTCTAAAAGAAGAAACTTAGAAAAAGCTGGGGTTTTTCTTTTTTGGGTTTTTTTTTTTTTAATTTTATTTTTTTTTCTTTAAGAATAGAAGGAAAGTGCAGATTTCAGAGCTTGAGAATGAAGATCACACACACACAAAGTTGCATGGCCTTTTCAGTTTATTGGATTGAATTTTTCATATGTAGAGCTGGATGGTTGGTTTTCATGCACTCCTTCTCCTCCCACTGTCTTTTCTTCATCTGCCCTTTACACAGCTTGAATACTTGTGGGAGCAGCTGGACTAACAGCTCTAGAGATTTGCAGAGGGAAATGGATGTGTGCATTTGCTGGGTCTAATAGCTGAGAGTCTGATGCAGACTCTACCAGAAGTCATGGAAGAGAAGAAAGAAACCAAGTAGAGACATAGGAAATGCAGTAGTGTACAGTGCCTATCAGGTCTATCCAGACATACAGCTGCACCTCCAGAAAGCCATCTGCTGGCCTCCTGGCTCCCTAGAGAGATCACTAGGGAATGAGACTCTACTGCATTGGCTGTCTAATGTTGTATGCTGCCTAGCTTGCCAGTTGCTTATCACTTTGATTCGGGGGGGGTTTTTTTAAGCATTTGAGTGGCTTTTGACCTTCTGCTTGGGTTCTTCGCATAATCTATCAACACCAGTGGACTGAGCAATCAATAATTTCTACTGAGGCCCTCCCTTACCACCTGTCCTTGAAAAAGGCCCAGATGGGCTGTTATGAGCACAAACATCTTCAAGGGCACTTTCTAGCCTCCTGTTGCACTGTTCTTGTTTCCTTTCTCACCTCCAGGATCAAACAGGGAGATCAGGACAGTAAGCTTAACTGTGGGTCTGCCTGAACCTCACCCTGGGAAAAAGTCTAACAGCAAAACAGTTTGTCTTCCATGAGACCAAAAGATGTAAATTCTAGTGGTGCAATTTGAAAAAGATAATCAAAATGCCTTTCTTTGATTTTTTTTAATGAAGCAGACTTGTCCAAATGGCTCAGAGTTGCAGTTACTTTCCTTTCAGGCTTGCTGCAACACATCTGGGATCCTAGCAGTTCTGGTTGCCCTGACTCAAACAGGGCTCTTTGGCTTCCAGGCTTCCTGCCAGGAAAATATTTAGTATCCCAGCTGGAGCTAGGTTTGCCAGGCTTTCAATTCTGCTCACTGATCAGGTGCACAGGAGAACCTGTGAGGAAACAGGTAGAGATCTGCCAGAAAATTCAATTAAGCAAGTACGTTCCCATGAAATAGTTTGATTCAGTTAAACTGGCATTTTTCAAGTGGGAAACTGTTCTATCAGAAAGCTTATGTCCAGCTCTGCTCCAGAGTGCATCCCTCCATGAACAAAAGGTAGGTTGTGCTGGAGACTAATAACTGAAATGCCTAAAACCCTTCCATTAAGAGCAGAGCACAGAGTACCACTGCAGTGTCTAGCTGCATTTTTGCACTGTAATGTTTTCTGCAGATATTAAATCTTATGAGTGCCCTGTTAGATAGGAATTACTATCCCCATTAACAGATAGATAAAGGGCTGAGAGAGGGCAGAGAATAACTTGTTCCTGTAGTGAGTCACTCAAAACCCTGCAAGAGTTTCCAGTCCTGACCGAGCTTTCTGCATCAACTGTGCCAGCTTATAGAAACTCTTGCAAAAGCCAAAAGGATCAGTATGTACAGTTTGTGTTACAGGATACAGACCAGTTCAATTATGACACTTTTAGAACAAATTCATGCCTTCATGCCTGATTTTATCTCAAAATAGCAGCATCAGAAGACCACAGGGTAGCAGGCAACCTACAAATCTGTATTGACACCACCAACTCTAGCCTTGTGACATCATTCTGCAGCCCAGCTAGCAAAAACTACTAGCAAGTAGTAGTAGCCTGTGAGGTTCTCAGCTCCACAGGTATTGGGTAGAAGTACCTGTAAATCTGTGCTGAATAGCCAGTAACACATGTTGACCATTTAACCATTACTTTCCTCTTGCAACCTTCTTGCCGATGGCCAAAAATATTTATATAATCATTTGTTCTGACACCATTTGAGCCAATTTCAGTGAAATTTTTCAGAATCAACGGTGTCAGAAATTGTTAAACTACTACAGATGCTTTTGGAAGTGGGACAGTTAGGAAGAGGTAAGTGTCCTTTCAAGGACAGCAGCAATACAAGTTCACTTTTAAAACTCTTAACCATGGGACGAGCTTAACTGTATTTTGAACCTTAGACATGAAGGCAAATCCACCCCAAGGCACCATAGGTAGCCAGGCTTCTTTGTTTACGATGCCTGTGAGAAAGTGTTCAGCAATGTGGAAGTGCTGGCATGAAATAGTGGAAATGAATCTGCTGAAAATCATAGGAGCTTTTGTTAATAACAAGCATCTCGAGAAGGAGGGTCCCTTTTCTCTGAAGGTTCTTCAGGAAGACTTCTCATGGCACTAACTATGGTGGGTTTTTTGACAGTGGTATTCAGAAACAGTATTGCTTCATCCCCTTTACTGAAGGCGGAAATTTTGTCACACATTTTCCATCTGAATCACATTTCTCTACTGACTCCCCTGGCTGATTCTCTCAGCTGCCTCTGTCATTGTTTGCTGCTTTTACACCCTCCAGTGGAACAGGATCACACACTCTCTTGTGTTGGGTCCAGGGCAAGAAACAGAATAGGAAACAGGAAAGATTGAGCACGTAGTCCCTGCTGACATCCCACTCAACACTTGTTCCATCACTGGCTGATTTAAGTGCTTCTTGCTGGTAACCACTGCTTTCCAGATTACAACTTCAAGAAATTTCTTCACCTATTCTCTCTTCTCATCCTGATTGACGGAGCCTTGCAGCTGAAGTGGATGCAAGCCATGGGAGGTGTGGTTTATGAAAAGACCTTCAAACTACATTGTGTGTGTGTAATGAAACTGTATTCTTCTACTCAGATGTTGCGCCGCACCAGTTAACAGCAGCATATGAATTTCCCACTGGTG
The DNA here is from genome assembly GCF_000747805.2 of Chaetura pelagica. Taxonomy (NCBI): domain Eukaryota; kingdom Metazoa; phylum Chordata; class Aves; order Apodiformes; family Apodidae; genus Chaetura; species Chaetura pelagica. The sequence goes on from NW_009953571.1 coordinate 1,707,358, forward strand.
CAGAGAACTGAGAGTCTTTATTGTTAAAAGCACCAAGGTGCAAGAACATCAAAGATTTAATTTAACAGGCTCAAAGGTAAAAGGCAAACTCTTAGCTGGGATTGCAAGCAGAGACGAGGAATGGGACAGTTTCATTATTTAACACCTTGTGATTTTTACATCGGTGCAAACTGCTACTGTTCTTATCTAGTATCATCTTCCAGTCACTTTGCAACTGATGTAAATGACTGATGGCAACTGATATTTTCACCAGCCATCTGAGTATGAGGTCAGTAAGAGTGTGCAGACAAGCAGCAAAGGATTCCCTTTGTTTCCTCCTACCTGGAGGAGAGGAGAATTAAGGATAGAGATCCCTGAGATGAGAAAAAAGTCAGCTGCACTGTATGTTATTGCTCTTTGAGGACAAAAATGGAAATGGGTTTCAGTTACTGTGAGGCTGTTTACAGTAATGTGGCATGTCCCATTACCCATGCAAGCATTCTGTAATCTTTTGAGTCCTTTTAGTCTGTTGAATTCTGTAACAGTTGTAGATGTGAGTCCCAACATGATGGTCAAAATATCTTCTGATCCTAAATCAAGACATTTGGTTTGGTGCAATTGCATTTTATTTGAGCTTTGTTGCATTTTTAAGTGGGCTGTAAGTGGTACAAAAGCTTGACTTAGGTTAAATTTCCTAAGTAGGATATATCAACTCAATCTTTTTAGCAACAAAGCAAAGTTCCTGTTTAGGGAACAAAGCTCTGCAACATGGTCAGAAAGCTCTGTTATTCTTTCTACAGAGAAGGAATAACCTTCCCACTTGCTGGTATTCTTGTAGAAAAAGTTGGACAGGAATGTTTTGCCATTTTTTTCTGCATTTCCCTTTTCCTGCATACCTTCTAGGGAACTAGCTTTATAAACAATAACAGAATAGGGCCTTCTACACACAGAGAAATGGTCCCAGTGAAGAATGTCTCATCCATATGGTAGCATATGTTTCTGTGCATTTCCTGATAGAGCAGCCATCTCCCTGTGGCATTTGGGCACAGTATAATTAGCTGTGTACAGAAGCAGAGTGTTGATAACATTTTGCTGGAAAAGTGCCATCAGCATGACTGTTCTTGATGTTGGTTGCCGTAAGTAACACAGTCTTTAGAGAACAGTCATTTAAAATCTGTGGGCTGCTCTTGCACACCCTGAGCTCTTCCGTGATGTTATCATTAGTGGTGCCTAGAGAGCAGTCCTTTGAGCTTTGAATGTTTAACACGAGAGAGGTTCTGGCCGGTTTGTTTAGCTCTGTATCTTGATTGTAGTTTGACAGGATGAATGAAAAGGAGAAAAAAATCATCCAGTGATATTTTTCCTTAAAAAGCTCTGGCCTTTACAGGGTTTCCTCCTTGCCTTCCCTATAATCAACTCTTCCTGCCTTTTTGCCATCCCATGCAGACAGAATCCAGTGATTACAGTGGACCATGCAAGAAATACCTGGAGTGCTATAGGAAAATATGATAAACATGTATGAAAACAAGTCTGTTTCAGAAAGCACCCAATAGCAGAGCTTCAGGGAAGAATGCAGAAAATGTAGGGTCACCACTAATTATTAGGACAGGTTAGTTCCACCTTCCTATAGGTAGAGATTGGTTTATGGGATTATAACTTCTTTATCCATTCTACACTGTTTACAGTAATGTGGCATGTCCCATTACCCATGCAAGCATTCTGTAATCGGGTGACTCCGTTGAGTCGGGGGAATGCTGGAACAATGGTAGATGTGAGGCCCAACATGATGGTCAAAATACCTTCTGATCCTAAATGTACTGCTTCTGGCTTCCTCTTCTCCATTTGTAAATTCTCCTTCTGTGCTTACAGCATGCTCAGTTTTCAGCAAGGCTGCTGAGGCTTGTCTATAACATCTGTGGGGAAAGAGAGGAGGAGGTAGTCCTGACTTCTGAAGCCAAAAGTCTAGGCAACACAGAATAGCTCCATGATGGCACCCCTGTTTATGTGCTCACCAAGAGTCCTGAGGGATGTGGCTTTGCTCCTCCTGAACCCAAGCTACCTCACAGCTTTGATGCCTCAGCATGATGCACTCTAGCACTTTCAGCTCCAAGAACATTGTGCAAGGTGTTGGCTTGGCTTGGGAGTCACAGTGCCCACAGAGCATTTATACCCTGCTGATGGCTGCTGGATGGCCATGATGGGTGACCAAACTCAGCACCAGCTCCTTGGGCTGGATATTCTTTAGCAACACAAGTAATATCAGTTATTTTATTCTGCAGATAGTAGGGCTATATAAACTCACACCCAGTGAGAGCAGGCACCCTGCTCAAAAGACCTTCCTGTGTGCTGTGTTGTCATTGGATAATGCAAATGGATATTCAAAAGAAACCAAAGGAGCCAAAACATTAAGCTGGGAAAGGAGTTCCCTGTATTTCCCTGTCATCACTTGGGATGTGTCAGGGTGTCCAGAAGAAAGCTCAAGACTCATGTGGTCTGTTTCAACTCAGAAGGACTGACTGAGGTAGGAGAGTGGAAGGCTCAGTCCTTAAGGCAGAGGAAAGGGATATAGCCAAGAAGATTATAGAGCACAGAGTCCTCAAATGTATTTTGCTGAGGTTCCCAGGGCAAAGACAACAGCAGCTCTTACTCCCACACATGTACTGGAAGAGGCACTTTTTAATGCTCTGTAGGTGTTTTTGTGCCAGTTTAAAACAACCTGTGTGTCACGCCAGAGCTTGAAAGACCAGATACTCTAAATTGTGTATGTGAATAGGGAGTGGCAGGGAGCACATGCCTACTTCTCTGTGTTTATCTGATTTGAGACAGAAGCCTAATCCTTGAGGCAGCATTTATTTTGACAATTTATTAAGTTCGAATTTGGGGAAGCTATCAGACCAAAATATTGGGTGCATTTTTAGTCTGTTTTCTGTTGCTTACTGCTCTCTGACTGGGTCATCACTCTGGAAGAGCAAAGCTTACCAAGTATTTTGTCTGTAGCTGCAGGTAGATGCAGATAAATTTGTCCTGACTTTTTTGTGTTTCTGCAATATTAATAATAATTTTTTCTTTGCAGTGTGTGCAAATCTGACTTTGGCTGCCTCTGTGTTCTCTGTGGTAGGTAAATTTATTGGTGTTGTGTGATAATCCTCAGGTTTGTGTAATTTTTTTCACTTTACTCCCCAGCCCTCCTGTAACTCTAGAAGCTGAGAAAATTAACTTTTGCAGAGAGTATGCCTGAGACCTCAGTCACAACAGAACAAAACAAAAAAAAAATGTTGGGAAATATAAAATACCTCATTTTCTCAGAGGTTGTCAGTTCCTCAAAAAAACCCAGGGGCACATAAAATCCTGCCCTTTCCTAGCAAAATCACTAAAGAAACGCCTGGGATTTGTGAAGCCAGAACAGAGAAATAATATTTTGGGGTTGTCTACTGGGACATGGACTGGAAGGCTCAGGAAAAGCAAGGTCAAATTCTCCATGTGTCCTGTGGCTGGGAAGCAGGAAAGCTGGCTTGTTTGAAGGAAAAGCAGCCTGTACCCCAGCTCCCACCCTCACCTGTGTCAGTCTGAGCTGCTGGTGAAAAACAGCCACGTGTGCCCAGTCACACTTAGGGTCTGTTTGATCCCACACCCGTGTGTGATCCCACACCAGAGAGCAGGGGCAACTTGGCTCCATCTGAGGAACGTTTCTTGGTCAGAACTTGGCAGGCCCAGAGGTACAAAGAGATTTCCGTCTTTTCTAAGCTGCAATCTTGACAGGAAATCCAGTGGAGGGAAAGATAAAAACAAGAAGGGAGCAAATGAGGTTTTTCTCAAGCTAGGGCTTCTCTGCCTTGAATTGGTGCAGATAGAAGAATGGGAGGAAGCAGCCTTTGAGGGCTGCTTGAGAGGCAGGCTTCTATTTATAACCTTGTTTGTGTGATCCCAAGGCATTGTGAAAGGAATTTCTACAGACTGCAAGTTTCTTCTGTTGTTGCTTGGGATATACCCACCTCAGTTTATTATTTTTCTCAAAACAGAGAATTTTTAGGGAACAATTTTTTGGAGTAAACCACCTTTATACCCTCTTGCCACCTAAACTGTTGGTGTCCTCTAAAGAGGCATGAAAATCCTCACCTTGCCTCATAGTTAGACTTAAAAGAGCCTCCCTTTTTAGCCACAGTTCCACTTGAGGAGAACATTCCCTTCTTTCTGCTGCACAGCAAAGACTGTTGGCTTGTAATTGCAAAAGCCTTTCTGTGCCAGTTCTCACCTGTGCTATTCTCAACTACTGTTCTCACCTGTGCTATTCTCAACTACTATTTCCTTTAAGCTCACCCTATTTGTTCCCACCATAGCAAACATTCAGAAAGGAAAAATGGTTGTTTGTTCCACATCCTCATAAACTGTCATTGTTTGAAGCAGCAGTGGACAAAGGCTTGGAAGGTTAAAAAAAGAACATTTGACTGTAATCTTTGGCAGTACAGTTGAGTTGGAAAGTATACTTTATGCAGAGATGCTTACTGCTGATGGGGATATATTGGAAAGTAATGAGTTAGGGCATTATTTAGCCCTCTCAAAACAAGGTATCTCTGATAAGCTGTCCCTTTATTTCACTTCTTTTGCCCTTCCCCCTTCTCGGAGCACTGCTAGCTTCAGATATTTTCTAGCAGTGATTATATGCAAAAATCCTTTTAGTGATACAACAAGGGGATGTTCTAAGCCAGTAATAGGGTGTATCCAGATCACAGTTCCTGGGGAGTCTGGGAGTGTCCTTTATATCTGCTGCTGTCAGACCAATGCTTCCACAGCAAAACAAAAGGAGTTTTAACCCTTCCCAGGGAGAGTGTGAGGGGATGTGGAGGTGCACAGCAGCTCTTGAAATTGAGCATCTGAGCTTGGTAATCGAACTGCAATCTTCAAGCTGTTGCTGAAGAACTTTGAACACAGCTGGAGCAGATGGAAAAGATATTTACCTTGGTGCTGCTAGGACAGATCATCTTCTCTGCAGGGTTTGTTGTTTTGGGTTTTTTTGTTTGTTTTGTTTTGTTTTTGTTTGTTTTGTTTTTGTTTGTTTTGGTTTTGGTTTGGTTTGGTTTGGTTTTTTTTATCTTTGCTTTATATTTTATTGAGATACTGCCTATATTAAATTCAATGGGCAACTCCATTAATTCAGACATGCAGCTTCCAGCAGCAATCCCATAGTCACAGAGGTTTCTCTCTGCATTAAAATATCTATGTTTAAATCTAGGCTACCTCAGCAACTTATAGAGAGATATACTGTATAATTTAACAGAGAAGAGAAATGGCACAAAACAAATAACTCTGATACTTAAGAGAAAGGAAGGAAATTCTATAAAAGAAAGCTTATAAAGTATTATTTTCCCCTGAAGTCTACCAGAAGCAAAATCCACAACCCCTACAGTCTGCTTATAGCCCTTAGAACCAAGAGACCCTGCAAATCTGTGTCACTTGGATGTCTACTGGCAGCAGCTTCCCTTCAGTTTTGAAAAATTCAGAAACCCAAAAGCTGATGCATCTGTATGAGAACTGACTCAGGATCATGCTTATGACAAAAGTGATACATAAAGTACATCTGTATGGTCTGACAACCAGGCTTGCTATCTGGTTTGATATAGTATGAAAGGTCAAGTCCATGTGATGTGAACTGAAGCCAGGCCTGCAAAGTTAAAATCATCTGGTAAAACAATTTATTTATTTATTTGCCAGTGGCTTCCAGCTGCAGCCAATACAAAAAGATTTTCAAAGGAAGATAAATATGTCTGAATGCTGCCCTTGACTCAATGAAGTGGTTGGGTGGTAGATACCTCAGGAATTCTTCCATGGTGATATTTAAGATTATTTTACAGTGCACCTATAAAGATTTGGGGTATCAGAATTCTCAGGTGTGTCCTCCCATATGCCTCTTAGGAATCACCCACATCCAAAAGGAATTGGCTGTATGACAGTTTTACAAAAGACTCTGTTCTGTATGGCCTCTGCTGTCGTCACCCAGAGCAAACTGTTCTGCTGGTATTTTCTGTGCCTGGACCCACTGGGAACCTCTAGGAAAATCCTGCCATCCCCCAGCTAGTAATGAACAAGTGCTGGAGGCACTTTCCTGTATGTATTGACTCTATGTCTTTTGAAGCTGAAGCTCCCACAGTGTATAAAGGCTGTATCCCTCCCTTTGATGCCAATTGAAGGCTGGGGTCACTGTATTTGACCCCAGTAACTCATGGTTTGAAATGGAACAAAAACCAGTCGGTAACCCTTAGAAGTGGCCCAGGAGGTCTGATCTTGTGTAATACACTACTCCATGACAAGAGCTTCCACTTTTGCCAGAGCAAAAAGAGTGTGACATTCAGCATGGGTAAACTCAACTCTTCACAACATAGAAGTGAAGTATGCATGTGTGTAGAGAGACTCAGAGATAGACATCTTCTCTTATCCCATATGTAAATCCTTCCAGTGGGATGAAATTGCTGCTGCTAGTCTAGTAACAGAATGTCTAAAGCCCTAAGCTGGCAAAATTAAAATGAGTGGGATTTGCTCCTTTTTGCAAAAGGAGCATCCATGCACCAAACTCCATAGTGTTTCTGAAGCATTTTACATGGGGGAGACCTATAAAGGGCTCCTTCTCCAGCTTCTGGTATAGTAACTAGCAGTGCTGACTTTGGTTTCTTAGATCAGTCATTCTCATCTGGGTGATGATGCTTCCCTGGGCCATGGCATTATGCCATCCCATTTTCCATAAGCCATCATTGCAGACACTAAGAGTCTGGATTGCTGGCCAAGTGTTGAATAAGGAGAATATCAGCAGGTCTAATGTTGAAATTATTGATATTGTTTTAAAGTGGTCTAGTAAATAGAGTAGGATCAGCCTTGTCATCTCAGTCAGAGCAATCACACCAGTCATTAAAGCTTAATAAAGTTCAATGATTCATCTTTTGCTATAATACTTCCAAATTATTATCCTACTTAAGATACAAGCTCCTTGAGGGTGTAAAGTCTAGGCAGAATTGATAAGGACTGAGTATAAATCCAGGGCTACTTCCTGTCCCTAGTGTCTCTTAAATTTTATACCTTTTATTCTTGCTAATATTGCTGAGAGTTTCAAGCTCATACGTTGGTGAACAATGTTCAAGCTGTTGCAAAGCCCAGATGGATGCTTGGCCTAGATAGTCCATGATCTCATGTCCAACAAACACCCATCAAGCCATGCATCCCTGTGCCTTGCCCATGGTGAATGTCCAATATCCAGTGCTTCTGGGGAATGTGACAGTCCTGTCATGCCCAGGTGGATGCAAGGCACAATGCTGCACAGAGATACACAAAAGCCAGCCAAGTGCCACCTACAGTGTAGACTAATGTAGATCTTCTCATTTATTCTGTCTGGCAGATGTTTACTTCCAAATGCTGGTTAAAACCTGGAACAGCTTTCTACCCAGAAGAGGATATAGCTGTGCACCTTGACTCTCTGGTACAGCAGATGGTAACAGCGACTGTTGTGCTGTGTTCAATGGTTGGATGTTTCCGGCGCCTCAGGTTGCTGCTTTGCTTGGCTGAATCCCTCTTCATGAATATTCACTTTGGAAAGAGATCTATTTAGAAGGGGGAAAATATGGCACAGTCAACTGTGGTCACCAGAAGAAGGGAGCCTAAAGGCAGGTTCTTCTTTCTGTCTGCAAGGGCAACCATAAAAAGACTCAGCGGGTTAGCTCCTCTATCTGCGTATTAAACAAAAGGCATTCACTGTGAGCAAAGAGTGTACACAGATACTTCAGTTCAGCTGCTACACATTCATTAGGCAGTAGCAACTAATTTACTTGCAATTGTTTCTTCAAGCCTTAAATCAGAGCCTTTCAAACTGTGTTGATACCACACATTCCTTTCCCTGGCTTAGAAGGAAGGGCTAAGACACTAATTTATCAGAGGTGGGAAAAAGAATCTTGGCTAAAACCTGAACAGTTATAAAGTGCTCCTTAGATCCCAGCTGGGCATTTCAGCTTTTTCTCAGTCTAAATTGGAATTGGATTCATAAGAAATTTTAGTCACGGGGCCAAAACATACCTTCCACATTTTCCTCATGATGTTATGTGTTACCTTTGGTGATAGATCACTGGACAACATCCCTGTATCTATCTCATTCTCCTGGAGACTTCCACCAGAAGGAATCATATGTGCCTTCTTTGTGCCCAGGCTGAAACTATATCTCTTGTAAGGAATCTGTCAGTAAGATGAGCTTTTTATGAGTGAAAATCTGCAGAGTGTTTACCAAGTAGTAGGACCAGGCATCTTGATAAAGACCTGCCAGCTAATCTGCTCCACAGCACCCCAGAGTGGGCAAGAGTCAGACGTATGTTTAGACCCTGGAGTACAAATCAGCAATGTAATAATGAGTCCATCTGTTCTGATAATACTTGTAACATACAAGGGCTAAGAAATGACTGAAGAGCACACAGAGTGGCTCACTCAGATCCATCTCAGCCACTCTGCTGTCTGCTGTCACTGAGGCACCAGCCCGGCTGGGTATTATTAACCACTTGTAGCTCTTTCCTCCAGCTGATGGGAGGTTTTTCAGAACTGTGTTGCTCTCCTGTGAGTAAAGCAGAGAAAGTATGTAAAGAAAACAGGCACCGCCTTGTTTTATTCCCTGACAGCTCCACAAAAATTGAACAGCCCGTGAAAAATATTCTACTATGAATGAGAGAGGATTTGGCTTGAAATCACCCTGGTAAGTTGCTTTAAATCCCTAAACTAGGTATTCAAATGTATCTCTCTTACCTGGGGCACTCAGAGACTCAAATATGAGGTATCTTTCTTTGACAGTTGTGCATCCATTCTGCCATTCCACGATTATCTCATGGTTGTGGTATTGGACTGATAATGCAGAATAATACTTTTCTCTCACAGGGAGCAGGCACACCTTGACTCTTAGCCACAGAATGTGGTTTTTCACCAGACAGACAGCATCTTTATGGGTAGGATGGAATGTACCTTTCTGGGGAAAATTGGTGCCTGAAATGTCAGACCTTTGTCTTAAGACAGAACGAAAAGACATCCATTTAGTTCATACAGGAAATAAAGCAGCACTTAAATGAATTGTAGTTATCTAGCTTTCCAATCATGAGTTATCTTCATTTTTGGAAAGCACTGCATTCAGAGTCAAAGTCTCTTAAGCCAGCCTCTGAATGCATTTCTGCACTTTCAGTGCCTGAGTATTTGCCATTTCCCATTTGTGGACACTGACATGGCATTAATTTTATGCAGACATTACCTGAATGGCAGTCTGGGAACATGCAGCAAAAGGCTTAGTCTGGGTTATACAACTAAGCATGCCTGTGCTGTGATGCTTGAATCAGCAAGAGAAAGGTTTAGGTCCATTGTCCTCACACAATTAGTTATTTTATTTTGAATGGTATGTGACTCTGCCAACTTGCTGCAGAGTAAAAGCTCTTCTAGAGCAGTTTTAGGGTTTAGTCTTCATTTTCAAGTGATTGGGAAAGGCAGCAAAACCCAACTGAAGATGGTAGTCACAGAGTTGAATTTAGGGTCAGCTTCTCAACTCATAGCCAGTGAGGGGACCTACTGGGGAGCTTGTATCCTTGTACCTTTATTTTCTCCATACGATGGGACAAACACCTAGCAGCTCCCATAGTTCTGACTTTGATGCTGTCCCAGCACATCTTGCTTTCTTTTCTCTCACCAGGAAGTATAACATCTTGTCAAATGGAGATTGCTGTTTTGGTTTGTTTATCTCCGCCAGGAGGTGGGTAGAAAGCACTGAGTTGGAAAATTCAGCATGAACAACAGACACCAACCCTCTTCCTTCCTGATAACCACCATGGGAGGGAAGTAATCTTGACCCCATAGATGAGTCAAGAAACCATGTGCCTTGAAATCCTTGTCCAAGCCACAGCAGAAAGGAAGCATAGAAGCATTCATGCTGTTCACTCAGAACTGTCCCATGAGTTTGCCTGTTTTTTTTCAAGAAGAAGAGGCAGTTCTGTATGATGCCAAAGCATTTACCCAGATATTTCTACAAGAACAGAGGCAATTGTACTAGGAATTGCATGCCCAATATTCATATTCCAGGAAGAGGTGGGAAGAGAGAGGCCTTAGCAGTCCTCCCCATCCTTGCCTCTTCCTTTATCCTGAGCTTCCATATGGTGGTGTCTGTTTATTTGACAGAATCCAGAAAATGTAAACTGTTAGTTTAAAATGAGATAGAAAACCTCTGGAGTTTCTGGGTATGAAATAGAAACATCATAGATGGCTGCACTTAGGAAGGATGTTCCATCAGTAAAGGAAGCACAAAGATGAACGCAGTGCCTTGTTTATCACTCACGAAGAGTATATGAACAACTTGATGAAGTGACATGAACATGATGTGCCACTTGCCAGCAGGCTGCAAAGACTTCACACTCCAGCAAAGCCATGAAACCAGTTATTTTTATCAAAGGGGCATGTTGCAACCTAGATCATGTGCTCTACAAAAGCTATACTTTTGTATTCTGGTGGCTTGGCTCCAGCTAAGAGCCAAACTCCCACCCAGCCGCTTGCTCACTCCCTCTCCAGCAGGACCAAGAGAGAAAATAAGAACAGGAATGAGAAAGCTCATGGTTGAGATACAGACAGAGATGTTCCTTACCAATTACTGTCATGGGCAAAACAGACTTAACTTTGAAAAATTAACTTATTACCAATTAAAATTAAAATGTAATCTGTAATCTGAGTGGTAAGAAAGAAAAAACCCCCAACATGAAAACAACACCTCTCATTCACCCTCTTGCCCAGGCTCAACTTCAGTCCTGCATTCCAGACTCCTGCACAGTTAGTACACAGTGTTTTTTTTCTGCCACCCATTCCCTTCCCATATTTTTCTTTTGCTCTGGTCTGGGTTCTCCATGGGCTACAGTTCCTGTCAGGAAAATCTGCTCGTGCATGGCTTGTGTGTGGCTCTCCCCTGAGCTGCAGGGAATATCTGCTCTGGTGTCATGAACCACCACTGCCATCTTCAATGATTGCTAGGTGATATTTTCATTATGTGGAGTAATAATTTTGTGTGAGGAGTGGCCTGAGCAGTAAAGCTTTGAGAGAAAAACACAGGAAACTGTGGGCAAGTGAGGATTAATTCAGGGGAGCAAAGTAGAGTGGAGACAAAAGGAATATGCCAGTATCATGAAGGGACTGATGACTGGCAATATTTTTTCACGTTGCCTGGTAGCAAATGTGGTAGTGTGACCACAGGTGTTTGGATCAACTGGGAGAGAAGCCTGAAGACTTACTTTGAACCTTGGGTCCCTGTTGGTTACATTTATCCTCTTGTCCTTCTTCAACTCTCCTTCTTTTTAGCCAGTTTTCAATCCACCCTTCCAAAGCTACCACATTCCTTCAACCACCATGATTTCCTTGTCATGCTGTATCACGTTCACCTCTTGACTGGTGGTTCACCTGTAGGATCTTTGGGGTAAGAGGAAGTTGTTCTGAACCATGCAATGCAGGGAAGTGGGTTACAGTCTGCAACTTTAGACCTCTAGAGGATGAAACAGTAAGTAAGGGAAGAAATTAATCCAAAATCCCTGTCACTTTGCATCCCTTTACCCACACCCTGGAATCTACAACATTGGTGCCAAAGACCTTGTCACCTCTAACTTCAAATTCATAAGAAAAGCAACCCAAATGTAATTTCTGAACTGAATACACATGGAAGAGCAGCACTGCCAAGAGAAAGCAGCCTGCCAGGCTGCAGCTGTGCAGGTTATGAGGGGAGCAAACGCATGTCCTTTGCAACTAACTCCCTTCTGCTCTTCTCTCAACCCAAACCCTGCAAACACAGTGGCATGTTAGTGGCAAGGAAACAGTAAATCACTTTTTTCCACCCTGTGCTACAAGCTACAATTCCCAGACCCCTGGGAACTCAGACTTCTTCTCCAGCTCAGCTGGAAGGATTAATGCAGCAGACTTGAGGGGGTTCCGCTTCAAATCCCAGCTCCCTTGCCTCCCTAATTACTTCCATGTGTATTTGTGCAAGGCTGCATGTTGTCTGGGGTCTGCAGGTGGCATAGTGACCTTTGGGCTATAGGTGGGTTTTCCATGCTTCACCATATGTTACACGAATGAGCCAAGCAGTTAGAAGGCAATTGTAAGCATCCATGGCCAAGCAATCTCTCTCTCTACAGTGACTGATGGATTCTGTTTCTCTACCCTCACTTCTCCCTTTATGCTTTCTCCAGCTGTGAAGGAAGAAGGAATTTCTGGCCTTCATTTTTAATGTTTAATTAAAAAGGAAAACCTTCATGCAAAGATAGCTTGTTTCCACAGCTTTGATGTTGCTGCCCGTGGGAAATAGATGAGTTGGAAGTGAATTCTGGGTAACAAAATGTAAATGAGCAACTTCAAGCACTCTTGTGAGTTTCTCAAATCTCAAAATCAGTAAAGCCAGATCAATATATTTGCCCAGTGAATTCTGTTGTGCTCAGTGCACTTGCAGAGCTGATGGTACTGCTTTCTCTGGCTCCCTGACAAGGCCGTTCCAGAAGTCTCCTCACATTGTATCTTGTTCTCAGTAAGGCAGCTGTGCTGTTGTGTGGGTGCTCTGCAGGGAGTGTTGTGTTTACAGCGAAAAAGAAGCAGCAGTGGGTACAAAAATCTGCCCATCAGTGCTTCTAGAGGGGCATCCTGCCACTGAGGTGGAGTCAAACTTCACAACAACTTCTAATGGTTCTTTACTTTGAATGTAACTGGGTAGTGCAACAGAAATTCCTCTTTGGTTTTTGCCCTTTATCTTTACGGGGGTTTTTTTGACAGAAAAAATAAATAAGTTAGATCATGTCCAGTATTTTAGAGAACTGGGAGAACCTGTCAAGGGCTTTTGGGACAAAGGAAGTGGCTCAAAAGAAGTGCTCATGTCAGGAGTGCTGGCTACTGGTTCCAGTGGGATAATTCACATCCACCACACAGGGATGTGTATGTCCTGCCTGATATTTCAGGCAGCCTGGAATAGAAAACATGATAACTTCTAATTTATGTTTTACAGCAGTTTCTTCAATTACATTCTGCTGAGATCTCTGGTCTAGTTTCAGAGGATTTATTTTTTCATAGTTTTGTTAAACTCACCTAAGATGTGTTACACACTGAAAACATGTATAAAGAGAGTAGAATGGCTGGCTTTGAATCTTCCTGGAATGAATGCTTGTCCCTGGCTCTTGCCTCCTTCCTGCTGTTAGATTGCCACCAAGAGGGAGGGATAAAGCTGAATGAGAAGCCAGTCCCCACTGTGGGAGGAAAGAGTAGCCATAGGAGACTTGGCTCAAACACCCTGCTGTCTGAATGATCACACAGAGGAGGCCTTTGGGGATGGGCTGTGCTGGGGAGGACTGGTTTTGTTTATTAGTGTCTTTGCAGCCCTGACAGCCCTCCAGGTGTGTAACTCTGGCTTGAAATTCCTGTATGTGTCACTGGCTCTTCACTGTAGCTCTGGAGCGTGTCCTCAGCGTACTGCAAGGCACCATCCTGCAGAGCTTGTGACAGTGTTGTTCAAGCCCTTCACACTTGCCTCTGACCCTCTTCTACCAGGCTTTTCTTGTGTACCACCATCTACCTAAGATGTGCTGCTTGATTTATGCTATTCTTCATCTGGGCTCCAAAGAGAAAGGGAGCTGGGATCTCTGAGTGTCTGGCCTTCTGCACAGCTCCACCAGCACATCTCTGAGGAGCAGTGGAAAAGACCACACACTCCTGGGGGTAGGGGCAACTCCTCTGGCTTTTCTCTTTCTCTGTGTCCTCTGTGCTGGCATGGGTCGTGCCCCATCTCTGCTGGTTAAGGGAAGATGGTTCATGGGAGATTTGTCTAAATAGATTTCAAGGGAGTTCAGCAGTTTCTGACAACCACAACTCTCTGCTTGGCAGACAGTGTTAGAGGAGGGCTCACAAACAAGTCTGTGCTGTCTGTAATGGCAATCATAGGTGCAGCATCTGTGGCTGTGCTGATCTGCCAGCAAGATGGCTCACTTCTCCTCATCACAGCTGCGTTCTTCCTTTGGGCAAGTCAGGTAGAGAGTCCTTATTTTTGACCTGGGATTTTTTCTTGCTGGCATACATTGTAGGACAGATGGAGCAGATCAGTGAGCCCCATAAATGGGAATGCTGACAACTTTCCTGTGGTAGAAAAGAAAAATCTCCACCTATGGAGTGGCTGAAATTATTTGGAGCTCTCCAGGCAAGGTTGCTCTGGGTTCTGCTGTGGTGACTTACAGAATGCTTTAGCTAGCATGGTTTGTCCAGACTGCATGTGATGGTACTGTGCACTGCTGTGCATGGGGAAAATGGTACAAATCAAGCTTACACAAGCTTTCTTCTCTAGGACTGCAAGCCAGGCACTGTTCCACTTTCCCTAATGGCTCAACAGTGGGGACAGTCAGAAAACTGTCCCAAAGAGCACTGTTGGAGCACTGTAGTTTGATACAGGTCCTGATCACTGGTACTCTCTGTTCTGCAGGGTGTCAGACTCCCCTTTTCTCCCTCAGACCAGATGGGATCATGATGATTCCCTGATTGTATTTGTGGGTAGGCTGAATCAGAGGAAACATATGCAGAGGACTATGTCTGAGTGGATTAGGGCCGTTTCAATCCATTTGTTTTCAAATACACCATGTTTGGTTTGGGCCATGTGGGGTTTGTTTGATAAAGGAAGAACCATCCTAATTGAATTTGCTGGGTCAATGGCAGTTCACCCAGGGGAGATGGCAAGGACTCTGCCAGAGGGATCTGCTCTTAGACAGGAAACTGAAAGAGCTTGGCTTTTCATCCTGGCAAAACTCACATGGCAGTGGGAAGCCCACAGCCTAAGAAACTCAATGCATTGTAAAGGCAGGAGGATAAAGTGAGCTCAGGCTGTCCCTGAGCTGCTAGTCCAGTTTGTTGGTGGTGAGGGAAGGATAAAAGCGAGCTGAGGAAAACTGCTGAACCATTTCACAGCTAGTCCTGTCTCTTTGTAAACCTTATCAGAAGGAGCAGCAGAAGCTCCCCTTCCAGACTCCCTTAGCACAAGTGCTCTGTATCCCAGCACTAGTTGTAGAGAGAGTCAGTGAACTGAAAAGATCAGGAAGGTAAAAAATGGATGTGTCTCTACCACAGACTGGAGATGCAATCACTACGACTGGAAGCAAGAAATGACGCAAATAATTATTAAAAAAAAAAAATCAATGAAAATAGCAGCTTTCATTTATCTACTGGAAATTGCCACAGGCTATGTTCAAGGGCAAAATCTATAGCTCTGCATGTGTGTTCTAGTGGGGAATATTCCATCTGCCCTAGTAACCTCTCTTAATAGTCCCCACTGGCTTCAGGGGAGGCTGGCAGCATTGACTGAGCACAACTCTCGTCTGATGTGATTGCCCTACAAATGGGAAGCGAGTGGAGGAGCAATGGGGAGTCCCTAATTACTTCCACAGAATATAAATCCATGATGGTTTTGACAGCTTCTGGAGCTGAAGGCAGCCTCCCACTGCCTGGCACACCTCATGTCAGAGAACAGCTGGCTACAGTCCCACCTCCATCAACAGCACCATCAGCGCTCTGGGAGAAAAGGGAGAAGCAGGAACATGTGAACAGTGTGACACTTAATGGAGAAATTGCCTGTTAGCTGCAGCAGGGCTGGTTTTACATATCCTGAGGCTCTGACACTACCTGGATTTCAATGAATAGCTGTGCCTTTCCTCCTTGGCCTGTGTTTTGTACTCAGTACCTCATGCTCCTGTGAAAGCCACGGCCTTACACGTGTAGAGAGGATGTCTTGTTATTGTAAAGTCACACTAGAATGTAAAGACATTTGTCACCCATTCAGTAGCTACTCAGCTTCATTGAAGTGGGGGATTTAATTAATCTTCAGGACAAATCCTGGAAGATGGCAAGTCATAAGTCTCTAGTCCTGATCCTCCTCCATAATTGCCCTTTATAGTGATTCTGCTAAAGGAAGCAAAACATGCCTGATTGATGATGAAACCCATTGTGAACAGAGAAACAACAGTTCCTCCTGCCTACTTTGGGAGCTGTTCCATCTTCCCTGGGTACACTGGCATATTTCAGTGCAAATACACAGGTAGGGACAAATCGTTGGAAATTGTAG
>NW_009953571.1:1723477-1726836 GCF_000747805.2 Chaetura pelagica
ATTGTAGGGAAAAATTGTTTTGGTGTAGTTTTACCTTGGGTTCAAGCAGTATCTTATGACAAAGCATTTATATCACCTGGTGGTGTCTGCAAAGCAATACGTGCAGCAAATGTTTGCTTAGATATGGCCCAGGAGCTATCATGATGAAAGACAGTGGAAACTGCCTGGTACCTGCTGTTTGAAGAAGACTTCAGTGCAATTTCTAGGAGTAGCAGTTGTTTCCAGGTGATAGGATTAGTGGCTGCTGGAATCCAAGATCAACGTGCTATAGGAAGAGGGTCTTGCTAATGTTCTGAAGAAATTTAGTAACATCTACATTTCTGATACAGCTTTGTTGTTTTTTCCTGCAATAAAGGATTATTGCTAATTTTACTGATCAAAATTGAACTAAACCAATGAACTAATTCAGCCTCTTGAATATGTATATAAATCTCATTCTGTATCTCACATTTTGGATGCATCTCTAATGTAGTGGAGTTAACTTAGTCTTTACTGAAATGCAGCTTCCTTTGAGAGAATCACAGTGGACTAGCAAAGCAGTGTTAAATGACACTCTGGCAGGAAGTGAAGAGGCTAATATTTCACTGAAGGAAAATCGCAGGAAGTCAGTAGAATGTCTGTTATCTTAGCTGGAGCTGGCATTTGGCCTGGTTACTAAAGATAACACCTTTTTTTCCTCCAAGACTTGTCACTAGCTGCTTTATGACCACGTATCTTGATTTACATCTCACTCAGAACACCTCCAGCTGCAGAGCATCAACAGTGCCCGAGGGTGACTCAAGTTTTCTCAACAGCATAGACAAAGTAGAATTTTTCAGCCCCCAAGATGAGGGTGTGGAATAAGACTGCTTTTTCCACAGGGAAGAGGAGAATAGCAAGAAGGGGTACAGTTGCAATTGCAGGCTGAGGGGAGAACGCTGGGGAACTGTGATTGCTACAACTACGGTTGCCAGACACCTGAGCAAGATCAGGTAAGTGATGGCTGCTTCTGTTCCAAATAACCCTGACTTCTGTCTGAGCAGACACAGCCACCCCAGCCTGCCTTTCCAGAGCTGCCACAGGGACTAAGTAGGCAGCACCCTGTCCCTGAGCACACTGCTGTCCCTGAGCACACTGCTGTCCTAGGCAACTTGCTGTTTTGCTTGTTTCTGTGACTGGCATCACACTGAAGTTGTGAATTCTCATCTGCCATAAAAGAAGAAAATCACGTCTGACTCATAACAATTGTTGAGATATGGATTTATTTTCCAAGGCCTAGTCAGTGTTAGAAGCTGACCTGTTAATTTCCAGGACCTAGTGGGTTGGCTGTGGGACTATCAAAAAGGTAAGTGCACAATGATCAGTTGGTTGTTTCTGATAGTTTTTATCAGAAATAGGAAACTGCTAATTTTAGATATTTTTCATTATGGATGGAAGTGTATTTTGGGAATTGCACACTGCCTGTCACGCTGAGCACTAAGGAAACAGCACTCTTGCATCATAAATGGCTGATGGGGTCACCAGGGGAAGTCACTTGTCAAGCATGCATGCATTTACTCTACAGCTTGAAAAGTAAAAAGGTTGTATCTCCAGCTGATATTCCAGTAAATCAATTTATGACTGCAATTTAGTCCCTGCTGACTTTGACAGGCTGTGATGTGAGCTTACAACTCCTCTTGATGGCTGAGGGAGGTTGCCTCTTCTCTACCACAGAAATCTCTTGTGCCTGTGATACCAGCTCATTCTGGGTGACTGATTGCAAAAACTTTAGAACTAGATGTTTTGCTGCTTCGGTATTTTTGTTCACACTTCTCTTCTGAACTCTCTTCCTACTTTCCTTGAACTTTTCTCCCTCTCTGTTGCCAGAACATCATGTGTGCATCTGGGAGGCATTCCAGCTTCCAATTGCAGAAGTGGGTCACTCCTCATACAGGCACGTTTACAAGTCTTTTGCAGATGCCCAGGCTCTAAGCAGAGCACTAGGGGAACTTAAGTAGTGCTGTCATAGCCTGTTGCTTTCAAAGATTCACAGTATTGCCAGCCAGCATAAACTCTTATATTTGTTCTCTCTGTCTGTCTACAAAAAGAGATCTTACCGTGATCGCTCAGCTAAGAATGAATTATTAATTTGAGGTGCTGAAGGCTCTTTGTGTCAGAGCCCAGCATTGGACGGGTGACTTGCACAGAGCTTAAAAGCATCTCTAGCTCAGCTCTCTGCCTCATCCTGCATTCTGTGCCATTTCTCTCACTGCCTCAGGGCAGAATGTTTCAGAAAGTTTGAGTGGGAATATTTTTATTCATCCTGTTATATGAAGTTAATCTCGTATAGCAAAGCAGCTGTGTAATGTCTTGTATTTAAACTCATGTCTTCCCTTGAGTGTGATTAAAATTCAGGTGAAGGGTTTTTTAAATTTTATTTGATTTCCCCACTCCCAGTGCTCTCAAGGGGCCATTAGGCTTCACCCTTAATAGCTTGCCATCCCCTTGCCTCTGCTGGTCCTGCTGCACACACAACTGCACTTCTCTGACTGATGAGGGGTGAAGGCTCTTCAGCCACTACTGCACATGCTGCACATTAGTGAAGCCATTTCTGGCGCAGGTGAAGGGACACTTAACAAAGCCTTGGTTGGCAAATTCTGTATTTGCCTGATTATAGCCCTGGAGCACTGCAAATCCCAGCTGGAAGGAAACCAGCTACTCTATAAATACCCTGAGCTTCCCAAAACTATTGCTTCATTTCAGTGGTTGTTTCCAAGAATGCCAGAGTTTCCATTCTCATCCTTTCTAACATGCCACAGCTTCTGCTTGCAACAGAGGTCTTTGTCCCCATTCTGTCAGGTTAAAATGAAAAGCCCTTTCTGTCAGTCTCTGACCCTCCTTTTGCAAAGCACTCTCTGCTTTGTGTCCTTATCTGTGGAACCAAAGTGAGATCACCTGGAGGACAACATGGAGAGACCTGTTAGAGCGTGAGTGATGAACTATCACAGGGATGCACAGGGAAAAGTAAAGAATTAGAGTGAAAATCCTACAGAGAATACAAGAGGGCTGGAGAAAGGGAGAGAAAATGAGCATAGAGAAAAGAAGAGGAGATGAAAGCAGAAGAGGGCCTGCGAGACATGTACTAGGAGAAAGGAAAATGGAAATGTACAGACTGGATTTGCAGACTCGTCAGGGGAGCTAACCTGAGGGCTTGCACTGCTTCTTCGCCTCTGCATCTCTACTAGAGCAACTGAATCTGTCTTAAAAGCAGTGCTGCAGAAGTGGTTTGGGCACGGCCCTGTTCCCCTCTGAACTCCTTAGTCTTCACTAAGCCATACTTTTAGTGATTTCAGAAAAGTCTGGTTAACATTTTTTTTCTGAATGTTTTTAACTTTCACTGA
>NW_009953571.1:1726866-1727288 GCF_000747805.2 Chaetura pelagica
CCAACATATGGCATGAAAGGTTGCACAAAGGGGCTGGTTACAACAAGAGGGAGGAGTAGGAAGCTTCAGAGCTTTTGCCAGGCTTTCCACTCTTCTCAGGCTTCAAGGGTTCTCTGGAAGAGTGTCTTGGGGATCTTTTAAACAGAATCTAGATTCTAGATCCTTCTTTAGGAGTAGCTCAAAAAAACAGAAAACAAGGAGATGCTTCTTGTCTCTTGCTTTGTAAGCTTTTGTGATGTATGTACCTCAGTAGGTGACAAAGGGCTACTAGCTACAAGAATGTGTCCTTGGCATTATGTCATTGAAACCAGTCTAGTAAAACCAGGGGTGAAGTTGGCTCCAACCTTTCATAAATACACAGTTTATCTCTTCCTGATATGAAACAGCAGCGAGGAACTCATGATGTTGTTTAAAACATTCAC
>NW_009953571.1:1727326-1733798 GCF_000747805.2 Chaetura pelagica
ACCTGTGTACCACAGTGACCAACAAGAATCCATATTTGTAAGCTGTAAAATGACCATATTTGTACAATAGTCATTCCAACTAATGAGTGTTTGGCTGTTGAAAGGGTTTCCATCTTCAGGTAAAGAAATGTCATGTCTGAAGTAGCTGAGGTGCATTAATGTAGTTTGATCACAGGTTAGAGCTCTACATTTTAATCCTGCCACTTGGGGAAACCACTGCATATGCTTGGCATTCATTTGCTTTCACTTGTAAAAATGGGGGGCTTATGAATTAGTGCCTGGTAAAGGGTTCACCAGGACCATCCATTTTATTACTACACTTTCAAAAATAGCTGATCTTAACCAAGCACCAAATCTGCCTCAATCCCACCACACAGCATTCAGCAACCTCACAGCTCCTATACTCAGCATGGATGCTCTATTCATTACTGGTTCCCTTTTGTTGACAGAAGAGCAGGGCTGCCACATGCATCCATGCACAGAAGAACTCTTGACACTGAGGGAAAAGAAGCAAAACTTAAGCAGTTTGCTTTCTGCCCTGGCTGTGTGTATGCTTGGAAGAGGGGTTAATGACAAGTGAAAAGAAGTCTGCGGAGAAGTACTATCTTTTACTAAAGAAGGTAGCATAACTGTGAAAAACCAGAAACTTCTGGGAACAAAAGAGAGCTGTGTACTTTTCAACAGCTACCCCAATGAGGTTATAGTAGCATCATCATCCAGACGTTGCTTCGTGGACTTGTTAGGGTATGACAACTCCACCTGTCACTGGAGACTGAGCCAGTTCTTAAAAGCTACACCCTACTCCAGGCACTGAATTTGATATTAAAAAATCCTGGGATCATGTATGATGTCCAGCAACCTTTACACCATGCAAATGGAGTGCCAGTTGTAATGCTCCAAGTCACTGACACTGTGGTTGCACTTTACATCTTTCTTGTGATCATTTTACACAGCCACGAGTGTTTATTCCAGTGTTTGCACAGCAGACAGTTCAATTTTCTGGATTTAATTAAATTTTAGTTTATGTGATACTAGGAAAAACTTTAGCCCCTTCCATACCACAAGTTGTGATGTCAGCAATCTCTCAGCTAGCCTGGTAGTGCCCATGTAAGCCACCTTCTGTAGAATGGGGAATAGTTTTGGCCTAGGATACTACGCTACCGCCTTTCACCTAAGGGCCCAGTGGGATGGCTGACTTGGCGTTCTAATGTGTGGTCTTTTGTTTTTCTCCTTAGCCCTGTTACATGTCCTTCAGAAGTATTTGCTTGGATAGGACCTTTTCTCAGGCTCAAGGGGAGCTTTCACCACTTTTCAAGCCAGGGATCCCTTTATACACAACAACATTAGAATCCTTTGCTTCAGTTGGCTCTCTGGAGGGAGTCATTTCAGGGGAAGGGAATCACTGGAATAGTATGATGAATGGCATCAACTTACATCCCCAGGATGATTCCATATGTTTTTAGCAGATGTTTAACAAGTTATGGCAACACAACTGGCTGCATTGAAAGAAACTGCAGTGTGACCACCTAACTGTTGTCAGAAGTGAAGTTTTCGACACCTCCATCTGCCCCCTGGCAGTTACTGCTTTTCTCTGTAGATACCTGTAAACTATGTATCATATCTATGTCAGAAAAAGCAAGAAGAACTCTAACTGTCCAATAAAATGTTATTTAATTGGAACGTATCAGGGAACAATAAACCCTGAAAATATGTTTGCTAGCTTTCTCTCTTCTTTTTTTTTTTTTTTTTTAAAGAAGGAAAAAGGTGGTTTGTAAAATTTTACAAGAATATAAATAGCTTCAGGATTTTAGTGTCAGCAGGAGATTTAAAAGTGCATTTGAGCCTCCTCCCTTTGTGTTATATGCCAAGAAACGTAAAAACATTTGAGAATACATGTTGAGATGAGTAAGACACTTGTCTGGGATCCAGGATCTCCTAGCTCATGTCCTGAAGCTGTCACAGACCTCTAGTGCTTCTTCAGCATTCGTTCTTTGTGCCTCAATTTCTTATGTGTAAACTTGGATAACTGTTCCTCTGTATTTGTCTCTCTTGCCATATTTAAATATGTAGGGGAAAGGGCCTGGGGGGTTTCTGGTAAAGTGGGGGGGGTGTGTGTGTGTGTGGGGGGTGTCTCCATTTTGCTTGTCCTTAGTGAAATAAGAAATAACAAAGTTTGTTACCATGTAGAGTTTAAGTACAGAAAAAGCTCAGCTGCAAATTTCAGAGGAAATATGAATGCTGAGAACTTTCTCAAAGGATATGGAGTTGGAATTCTTGGGGTTTTGGCATAGTGGGGGGGTGGGGGGGTTGTCTCCATTTTGCTTGTCCTTAGTGAAATAAGAAATAACAAAGTTTGTTACCATGTAGAGTTTAAGTACAGAAAAAGCTCAGCTGCAAATTTCAGAGGAAATATGAATGCTGAGAACTTTCTCAAAGGATATGGAGTTGGAATTCTTGGGGTTTTGGCATAAGCTGCATTTTAGAAAACATAAGGAAAAAAAGTAAACCATGGACGGGTTATTTTCTGAACTTTTTTCAGTTCACTAATATACAGCTTTACCTGTTTTTAGCAGTGGAGATGGTTATTATTTAAATATGTTCATTTTGCTTTAAAAGTAACACTTCAATGTTGAATACTAAAATTATTATGAAGAATTATTTTAACTGAGATTTTTCTGGGTAGAGTCCAAGTCATTCAATCATTGCTTCTGGAGTCTTGGTTTTAGGCACCACTGCCAGTTCTTTTATGTAATTTTCCAACTTCAAAGACAAGGAAGGAGGGAGGTGGGCAGAAAAGCATTTAGGAAAATTGTCTACCTATTTGAGTATCTCAGTGAGCATGCAGTGTTGTTTGTGGATTCAGTAATCTTAAGAAGAGGATATATTTTGCCCTAGAAGCCTGCTTTCTATCTTGTGGTCTGTGGATCTGGGAGAAGTGAGAAGGTCATATGTGACATGATGACAAAATATGCTTTTTCACTTCAGAAAAACATACATGCACATCACCACGTGAGCAAGTAAATACAAAACGTTTGGGAAAAATAAATCTGTAAATGAATATTCAAAACACAGCTTGATTAAAAAAAAAACCAAACCAACAAAAACATAGCAAAGCTGCATGAGGGCCTGTGATATTTTTTTTTCTTCCAAAATGTTAGTTGTTGCTTGGATGAAAATGATTGGGAAATGCTGATATTGACAAAGAAACCAACTCATAAACAATTTAGCTTCAGTTTTCCCAGCTGAGCCTGGGAAAACAAAATTGGATTGAAAAATACACTGGCAAGGTTTTAATTATGATTTTAATAATGAAGCTTGAAAAAACCCCTCACTACCAGTACATTAACTGCCCCCTCATGCTGTTTTCCCAGGCCTGATGGAGGGGCCCTGGGAAAGCAGTCTAACAGCAGATGAGAGAGCACACTGATCAGTGTAACTTCAGTCAGCACTACAAGTGCTTGACATTTCGGAAAAACAAGATGTCTTGCTTTGCTGCCTTTATCTGGGAGCAGGTGATCAGGTTCAGACAGCCAGTTTGTCATCTTAAGCTCTTTGTGGCTAAGACCTTGTTTGTTTTGCACTCTCAGAAGTGCCATTCAGTCTCAGAGCGGAGCTAATAACACTGTGTGATTTCTACTGAGCACAGATTGCTCCTGGAATGTGCCATGGTTATCTGGGAATAGACTGGTACTCAGGTTCCAGCATGCAGATGCCAGAGAGTTTCCTTCTGCCCATCTGCTGAGGCAATGAGCTGGACTGTGTGTCAGTCCAGCTCTAGGAACCACAGCCAAGCTGGATCGTGGCTGGATTCCTGCTTTATCTGCCTTGACAGCAAATTGGGAAAGACGTTAGCAAAACTGCTGAGAGAAAATAATAGGAAAAGAAAGGGAGTGGTCTGAAGGCAAAGGAAGTGGGAGGAAAGGTGGGGAGGCCAGGGAAGGAAGCAACCAAGAAACTGTGAAGATGAGAACTCAGATGTGAAGCACAGACAGGAAAGGGTTCATAAGTAATGGGTTGGCTGTTTGGAGTAAAATTCAATTCTCTCAAAATCCATAGTTTCACCAGTGAGGAACTGGCCCCGATTTGTTTGTGGCTTCCCAATATTACAGTTTCTGCTTCTGAAAACTCAAGCCTATCAAAAGTATAATGGGGAGACTATTCATATTAAGATCCAGATGATGTAATATTCAAGAGACAGACCCTTCAGACAGTGGGAGGGCTGCAGCTCTAGGCACTTTGGAAACAGGAGAAAGTAGCTCTAGTGTTTTGGGCTAAACCATGGAACTGTTTCCTTGTTCTGATTTAATTTCTGTGACGTATTTCTCAAAAAACAAGTAAAGCAGCCCTCTCCTAAGTTTATCTATGGTAAAACTGGTTTTATCCAAGGTTGCTATTATGCTCTAAATTCACAGAGGATACACTATATCCTTTACACATAACGAAGAATGTAAACCCCAGCTTTAAATGCAAAACTCAGTTGAGCGCTGGCCGGGATTCACAAAGCAGTTCCTTCATGACAGTGAAAGCCCTATAAACTCGGGAAGCTCATTTTCAGTAGTGGCCCCTTAAATTGCACAGTTGAGCATGTAAGAGCACTATTGTGTCTACGTGAGCATGTGGAAGATTTGAAAGCTGGGGTCACATATAGTTGACTTTTGTTCATTTACAAAACAGTTCCATAGAATCAGGATGAAAAACAGAAAACACGTACAAGTCTCAGGACACATTGCCCTATACTTTTTTCCAAAGTATCAGAATAATGATGTCACTGGGGGAGCGGGGAGGGCAGCAGTTGGAAAAATGCCAAGAGTGTCCTTGATGAGGAAGGCATCTTGTCTATAGAATCTGGAGCAGTTTAAAACTGTGGTGTTTGGGGCAGGACTAAGCCACACCCCTACTTTTCTAGAAAACCTCTGAATGAGATTTTGCATTAGGCCACAAAAGGGGTAGAAGTTGGGCAGCCAGACAGATACACGCTCATTTCCATGGTTTATTCACCAGGTACACAGAAAAATTGCCTGGTGTGGGGGGTCCTCAATTGGTCCTGTGACAGTGCAGGGTTAAATGTGTGAGATTGTTAAGCGGGGCACTGAGGGAAGACCAACAGAGCCCAGTTTGGCAGGTCTGTAGAACACAAATGTAATCTCTTTCTAAAAGAACTGTGATCTGCTGCAGCTCAAGGGGTATGACAAGCCAGCCTCCTGGAAAATAGCACTCTGAGTCCTTTGCAAAGGAATCAAATGAGGAACAAGGCTATTACCTCGTGTCAAACTGCGTCTAATAAAGAAATGGAAATCCCCTAGTCTGCCACAAAGACCAAGGAGAGGTAGGATCATGCTGTGACACAAATAAATGGATAGTGAAACAGAAATGGAAAAACATGGGCCCAAACATTACAAGAAAATATCAGCCATTGGAATTATTGCCTGTCTTAAGCAATAGCCTATAACAAAACACAAGTTACAAATATGATCTGGTTGTATAATCTAGTTCTGCTATTACTTGGAAATGGATTTGGGACCATTGCTGTTTGAATTCTGTGTGTATCTCCCTATTTTTATATCACATTAGGAAAAAAAAAAAAGAAAGCCCATGCCAACAAATACCTGCACCTGGGGAGCCTTGTAACTGTTCATTACCAGATATATGAGGCATTAGCAGAGATATTTATACAGAGATGCTGGCACATCTTTTTTCCTTTGCACTGCTCTGTTGGTATTTGCGTTGTCTCTTGCTTAATAAGCTTTGAGAGTGCAGATCTGCATCCCCCATCTTGTAGAGCATCACGAAATAAGCAGGACCTCTTAACAGCACAAGACCCTACCTGCACAGGCCCACTTGCAGGACTGCAAATTCTTCAGTGCTGTATTTGTTGTTACATGTGAATGCAATGTCCAATTTACTAACGCCCTTTGCTCCTGAGCTATCGTTACTGAGGGGTACCAGCAGTACTTCTGCACACTTCTTCCTCCCTCAATTTCCTTCTCTCCAAATCACCAAGGACTTCTGTGGACATCAGGATCAGTGAGGTGTGATTTCCCGAGGGGCCTGTTTAGTTTATTCCCTCCTGGGGATTCCATGGTGCGCTGTTGGACTTGGGATACAGTCTTCCTACGTGCAAGGGCAGTAAAACAGACAATCTCTTCTAAACAGTTACCTGTTTGCCTGAAATTTGTAGTTGTCAAACTGTGTTTAACTGGCTCTGAAGATACTGGGATGCACACAGAGCACAACTGCGTGATTTCCTTAGGAAACCGGGCTAAGGAGGGTTGGCTTTTCCCGTGTGTCACACACACGGGCTCTTCACTCGGTTTGGTCTGTCCTTTGAAAGGCTTTCCCACCGCACTGTGTCAGCCTTTGAAGTTTCCCTGACAGATCTCCGGGTGCCTTTCGGCATCTCTCACCACGACACACGAGTGACCTCCCACTTTCCCGCTCCGTGGGATGGCTCCGGGTGCGGCAGGGCCCGCGG
>NW_009953571.1:1734526-1765536 GCF_000747805.2 Chaetura pelagica
GCCGGGGAGCCCGTTTGGTGGGGGGGGGGGAGCCGCCGGGTGTCCGTGCCTGGGGCGGCTGCGGCGAAGTTTGGACCAGGAAGGTGGGAGACGGTGGGGGGGGTCACCCGTGGGTCTGACTTCAGGCCGATCCGGTAGGAATTGTGTCTTTTCACGCTTTGCTGATCGGCAAACTGCTGGCTGTCCCGCCACCCCGGCTCAGCCCCTGCTTTCTCATAGAGATTTATAGCTGCAACAGCGTGTGAGCGCGGTGCCGCCCCGCTGAGATGCGTGGGTTTTATAAACTGTACAGCTGGGCACTTACAAGTTTATAATAACTTTTGTATTTAAGTGTCGTAGGGAGCAAGGAGACGGCCTTTGCAGTTACATTGTATTTGGGTGGTTTTCTGTGAAGTCTGGGAACGGTAAATTCTTTTTTTTTTTTTTTTTTTTTTTCTAGCACTTCTCTCAGCAATTAGTAAGCTCAGCCTGATTACTGCTTGTGTTTCTATAATGAGAGAAAAACTGAAGACAATTCATACGCTCTAGGCACATATTTCACTGAGTACCCGGTGGCTCCCAAAGCTGCTTGTGCAGAAGTGTGCTGGAGGTGGCTTTATGCCTGGCTGGGTACACACGGATTGTGAGCACGGGCCTGCCCCACATTTTTGCTAGTGGGTAAAAGGTGTGTGGAGTTATTAAAGAGTTGTCTGAATTCAGCTGGGTGTATCCAAGTGTTTGATGGATTCTTCCAATAAAACGCTTACCTTGGTGTCCGGTGCTTTTGTCAGGAGCAGCAGTTGTTCTGTCTCAGAAGTGTACAAAGTGAGAGGAAGTGGTCGGGATGTCACTGGGGGAAATAGGTGCCTTTTTTATCGTTTTAATAACTCGGGAGGAGTCTTTCAAATTCGGCTGTGCAGCACAACGTGCAGACGCGCTTATTTATAATCTGCTTTCGCTGAAGTGTTTCTGTACCTAAAGTGATTCAAGCGTTTGACCCTCCCTGGAAGGCGGTTCCCGTTTCTGTATGTGTTGTGGCCGAGGCACAGCTTTTGTTGGCCTGAGCTAAAATACCACGGAATACAGTTGCCATGAATTGAAGCGTAGTGAGGTGAGAAGAAGAAAGGAAGAGCTTAAACTTTTCTGAGGCGTTCCAGACTGCCAGCAGAATCGGGATAAAATTCCTACTGGTTGTCCCACCCTTTCTGCAAAGCAGACCTTTCCCACAAATTGCTAAGCTGCCCAACTTGCCGTGTGTTGAAACCCGCCAGAGCTGCAGGTGAGCGGGTAGATTGTTCCTTGGGAAAGGGGCAGGCAGAGGGGAGCCCTCAGTTGGCAGCCCAGGGGTGCCGGGGGATGCTCAGGGCTGGGGGATGCTCAAGGGCTGGGGGATGCTCAAGGGCTGGGGGATGCTCAAGGGCTGGGGGATGCTCAAGGGCTGGGGGATGCTCAAGGGCTGGGGGATGCTCAAGGGCTGGGGGATGCTCAAGGGCTGGGGGATGCTCAAGGGCTGGGGGATGCTCAAGGGCTGGGGGATGCTCAAGGGCTGGGGGATGCTCAAGGGCTGGGGGATGCTCAAGGGCTGGGGGATGCTCAAGGGCTGGGGGATGCTCAAGGGCTGGGGGATGCTCAAGGGCTGGGGGATGCTCAAGGGCTGGGGGATGCTCAAGGGCTGGGGGATGCTCAAGGGCTGGGGGATGCTCAAGGGCTGGGGGATGCTCAAGGGCTGGGGGATGCTCAAGGGCTGGGGGATGCTCAAGGGCTGGGGGATGCTCAAGGGCTGGGGGATGCTCAAGGGCTGGGGGATGCTCAAGGGCTGGGGGATGCTCAAGGGCTGGGGGATGCTCAAGGGCTGGGGGATGCTCAAGGGCTGGGGGATGCTCAAGGGCTGGGGGATGCTCAAGGGCTGGGGGATGCTCAAGGGCTGGGGGATGCTCAAGGGCTGGGGGATGCTCAAGGGCTGGGGGATGCTCAAGGGCTGGGGGATGCTCAAGGGCTGGGGGATGCTCAGGGCTAGGGGATGCTCAGGGCCAGGGGATGCTCAAGGGCTGGGGGATGCTCATCCCTTCCACGAGGGGGCTTTGGCGCCGGCCCTTCCCTCCGCTCCCTCCTAGGAGTGCACGGAGGAGCAAAGTGAACTTGGGGTGGCTTTGGCTCATAGTTTCCCGTAAATGCTCCAGATTTCCTTTGTAAATTATGGGGAAATCCCTTTTTTTCCCTCTGGGGTGTAAGGATAAGACATCCTGGGAAGAACTCCAGTCTTTGGTTTCCAGACTCACTTAAAACTTAGAAGGGATCCCAGCGACTTAATTTCCCCACAGTGGAAACGGAGGAGAGGCTGAGTGTGTTTTTCACAAAAGAGGAGTGAGGTCTGAGTGTTTGCATCCTCGCCTCAGCTGATGGCAATGAATAACTATCCTGGTGTGATCTCATTTTTGGCTTCTTTCACGTGTATTATACTTCTCAGGGTGGGGCTGCGTGAAAGAGACGCGGGAATCATTGTGTGAGGGTGAAAATGCTGAGCTGTCCTTGAGTTCTTTGCCAAGTTGCTTGTGTGTTGTTAAATTCAAATAATTTCACACATTCAGCATTGCAGGTCAGTTTTAAAAAGGCAGAAACTGCGTCTGTAACATTGCAGTTCATAAAACATGAGTAACATCTGTTACTGTGATTTCTATTTGTTTCTCTCTTCTTGGAATAACCAAGTTGACAGCTCAAGACAGTCAGGTTTAATGTCCTGTGCTAAACCTTTGGTCCTGCATCCCGTGGCTAATTGTGACTCACAGAATCAATAAACACAGCTCCCGTTCTGCTACAGAGGCTCGGTGGGGAGCAGGGAGGCCTTCAAACCACCTCCCTGCGTGGAGCTAGTCCCTGACAGCGGGCAAATCTGGATTTCTGGAAAACTAGGTCTGTCATGTGTGCTCACCACCTTCGGTGCAGCAGAGGGGGCCGAGATGGTGGTGTTATCTCAGCATCAGGGCTGAGCAAACGGGGTCTGCACTGCTGAAGGCCTAGTGTTTTCCCTCCTAGCACCTTTAATCTTGCTTAATCTATCCCAGGTTGAATACTGTAGGCAGTTGAAACAGAGCCATCTCATGCTTTGATGTGAGTGTATTGGCTCTAATGTCTCATTCTTTTGCCTTTTTCTATTTTCAAGTTGGGTGCTGTCTTCCCACCCCACCTCCCCCCCAAAAAAAAGAATTGGAGCAGGGGAGGTAGAAAGAGGACTAAGTGACTTTGTATTTTTGTGAATGGATTTTCTTGCTTTGCCCCTGCTTTCTGTAAGATCTCTTCATAATTAAAATATTATGACTATCCTTATGGTAGCTCTGCACTTGTGGCAAGGATCCTAATTTGACGTCAGTGCAAAATTACTATTTTCTGGCATAAGGGCAGATGACATTTCATCAGCTAGTGTATGCCCTTTTTTTTTTTTAAAACCACAGTGCTAAGACCATATGGACAGATAATGAGTTTAAGCTGATAAACAGCTTAGAGGTTTGCCCAAATAAAGGACTTTCTTCCTAGAAGACACGTTTTCCTTTAAAATAAATAATGCAGTTCCTGTGTTTTTATTTAATTATCTTGAGTCCTGTCTGTTCTCACCAGGCTGCAGGAAAACAGACACAACTGCTCTGGGAACAGAAGCTACTGGATTTATGGGGCTGTGAGTCTTCAGTGAGGAAGGACTTGGAGAAGTTCAGATGCTAAAAAACTGAGGCTTAAGGTGTCTAAGCAGATGGTGGTCCAGGTTGTATTTGGAGAGTTTTGTGAGCAGAGTTCTTGACATCTTGAAGATGAGTCATTGCATGAGGTGGTAGTAGGTCCAAGGTCTGTTTGGGAGCTATGATTAAATCAGATGAATAGCTGTAGTCCCTGTGAATTCTGTGAGGCTGCTGAAGCAGTCATTGTTTGGAGCTTCTGCTGCAAGATAAATCCTACTTTTGCTTTTTCAAGAGTTTTTTACTGATGCTAGTGTGATGATTTTTTTTTTATTGATTTGGTTTTTAAACCTAAACTGATGTATCAATAAATTTGAGGGAAAGATTTAGGATCGGTTTTTCCTGATTATTTCTGAGGAAAAAACAAACAAACAACAAAACACCAGTAATACAATGAATGTTGGAAAGTAACTTGCTTTGGGAGGTGGTGGTCTGTAGTTGTAATTTTAAAATAGTGACTTAAAATCAAGCAGTATATTTGCATGAAAGGGCAAAACCTGTGTTTTTCTTCCCCAAGATAAATAGAAATGAGAAATGTTTGGGATCTGAAACTGCTCATTCCCTTTTATGCTATTTCATAGGAGTTGGGTTTTTTTGTTGTTCTTCTTTTTTTCTTGAAAATGGTTGTAATCTTAGTCTGAAGTAGCAAATGAGGGAAGAAAAAGGTTGTACAGAAAAATCTGCGAGGAAAACTCCATTCTTTCTTGTGATGCTTATTCCTTCCTTAAAGGTTTTATGAAGCTTATTCCTTTGTTACATATTTTGTGTTGTCTATTACCTCTCTTCCCACCACTTCTCAGCACTGGGAAGATTGCTGGACTTTAATTGTATTTCATATGAGGATATTTTCCAGATGTCTAGAGCTTTCTGATGGTTGTTGCTATCTCATTTGTAACTGATACGACAGCAGAGTTGTATTTGGCCTTCAGCATTCCTCTCATGTCTGTTCCTTCCCCTGCACCAACATTTCTTATTTTCTTTCCCTGCTTTTTGCAGTCTTGAGTTTCCAAGATGGTGAATGAGTTATCCTCCTATCCCTTTGTTCCAAAGGATTCGAGTGAATTCAGTGCCCATCAAATAGTTGATAGGACTTTTTTCTTCCCTCCCCCACCCCGGCCTCTTGCCTTGAAGTGTTTAGCAGCTGCTTTGCTGTTTATAATTTCTGCATTGGTAAAGATCTGTCATGGGCTAATTTAGTATAAATTGTCTGAGACTGAAAGAAGTGGCCATAGGAAGGCGGTGCATTGATCTCATTTTGTGAACAACACCAGCTGCTAAAGCAGTTTGTCAGCATGTTATTATTTATTTCTGCACAGATAAGATTTAAAGAAACAAGTGATTAAGTTTTTTTTTACTCTAAGAAAATGACCCTAATTGGGATTTGCTTCTGCATATCTGCCACCTTCTGTTCTTTAGGATGATGCTTGAAGGATTTTCATTTTCCCCAAGTCTGTAAGCAGCAGCATGTGCTCTTCCAGGACAGTGGAGCTGTGCTGGAGGTGCTGTCCTTCACTGGCTTTCCTCAGATCTAGAGGCACAGAGGCTCAGTATCCTGGTGAGTTGTCTTGTGTGTGAGTTTGGATCTGAATTGCCTCTGCAGGGTTCTTGATACCAGAAGCCTCAGCTGACCACATGCCTAATGTGGATGCTTCCTGTTTGGGGGATTGAGATATGCATGACAATTGAGAGTACTCCTGTGGTGTCGTTTGGCCCTCACCAAATTCAGTTAAAAGAAAACCAAAACCAGTGTGTTGTCATTGTCCTCAAAGATGAGGAAAGTGGGTTTTTGACTATCACAGGTTCTTAGTACAGGTCTCGTTTCGGACCAGAATCCCTCGTCTTTGTAGTCCCTCCAACAAGATTACAGTGAATGGAAATTCTTTTGGGGTTCTTGTCTTTCAGGGATTTTTTGTGACCATCTGGATGTTCCCTTTTCTATGTATGTACTAAATAAACCTGTTATAAAATTGAAGTTTCCAGCTACTTCAGAAATAAGTTGGAAAGTTAATGTAGAAGAGTCCATTATTAAATGCAAATGAAATTCAGATTTTTTAGACCAAGGTATCACTTTAGGAAGAAACAGAAGATACTTTTGATGAAAGAAACAACACTGAAACTGAATCTTGTCCATGTGCTTGATATTACTTGGGTCTGTGATTATTAAAGGAGCTGCATGGTTTTGTGAATTAGGTCTGAGTTTGCTCACTTTGCTGTTGGTTGACTGTGTTTAGTTAGTTTATTGCTGTTCCTTCTGTCTCTCTCATTTGGTTGGAGCATAGCCATGTGAGAGAGGGACTTCCTTGGGGTGTCTGTGTGGTGTCTAGTGTGAGCTGGACTTCACCAGAGTTATTCTTCAGAAAGCAGTGCAGCCAGCATCCACCCCCCTTACCCCTGATTTCTGTGATGTTAGTGTCAGGGCAAAATCTTGCAGTGGTTGTTGAACCTGGGGAAATGGAACTGAACCAAGAAGCTAATGTGAAAAGTCATGTAGTGTAACAGAGATAATAATAGCTCTTGTATTCTTTCAGGCTTCTCACATGAGTCATAAGCTTCAAATACATTTTATGCCATCCCAGATGTCTGGGAAGCCAGCAAGATTGATGAACGAAATGGGTTATGGGACCATATGGTGACTCGTTGACACTGGGTCAGTGGCACAGCCTGGCAAGGGCTCAGGAGCTCAGAGGCCTTGGCTGCAGCTCAGGTTGTATATATTGTACATGATTACAGTACTGACTGTTTCTGCAGCTCTGTGCTGATCATAAGGCTCAGCACTGAAGTTATAATGCT
Organism: Chaetura pelagica; assembly: GCF_000747805.2. NCBI lineage: Eukaryota > Metazoa > Chordata > Aves > Apodiformes > Apodidae > Chaetura > Chaetura pelagica. The sequence goes on from NW_009953571.1 coordinate 1,741,021, forward strand.
AGCAGCTTTTGCGTGGCCCAGTGCCCAGTTTGAAGAAGGGTGATTTTGGTCATGTTGCTAGACATACGTATTTATGGCCCTGTTTCATCTGTTGAATTTCATCTGTTAGGGTATTTTTAACGTTATTATGGAAACAGTTACTATATTTACTCCTTATGAAAACTTGGTGTACGACAGTCTATGAGAAGGGAGTTTTAGAGTGATAAAGATTGCACTGATGGGGTCTACACTTCTTCTGGAAAAGTGGAATAAATGAACTGGCTGGCAGTTTGCCTGCTCTTGAGACATGGACCTCACAGAGCACTGAAGTGGAACACACTATGCTGGGAAAGCAATGATAGGGTTTGTTCTTGACTCACTTGATGGCAGATCTTATTTTCTTGGGGAGTGAAGAAAACCAGATATTCTTGTACAGAGAGAGCTTATGCCTATGCTAGGCTGGTTTCTTAGAGCCTCTGGAAACCTCTTTCTCATGGAAGTCCCTGGGACCTATGGGTGCCTTTCAGATTAACTTCTCAAAACCTGGTGCCAAGGTAAATGAGATAGTGATATGGAAATTTGGTGGCTTTTGGAATGGGAGCCACTGTCGTTGATGTACTTATTTCTGTAATTTGAAAACAAAATGCTTTTCAATGTCAGTCTTACTGATAATAGTTGGTGGGGTTAATAGTGATTATAATGTGGCAGGTGCACAACAGACGTGTGAGAAATAAATGAGAATAAAGGATTGAATGTCTCAAAAGGTTTTTAAGAGGAGTGGACTTTGGATCTGATGTAGTTTTGAACTGCTGGCTGCCCTTTGATCCTGTTAATGTCAGAGAGGATTCTTGGAGCTGCTTAGAATGAGGCTCTTATTTTGGGTTGATCAGCAAAGCTTTTGCTTTGCTGAAGCACAGACATGTAATGGGAGTCTTCTGACTTGTACAGAGCTGTTTTTCAGAATGTCATACAGAAAGAAACTAAGAGGTGGTTCTGGGAATGCTTGAGGCACAATTCTGGAAGCACCAATAGATGTCTTTGACCTATGTTTGCTTTGGCAGCCTGAGAATTGACAATGTAATACCTAACTGATGTGGTGAATGACTGCTCTGAGACTTGAAAAAAGACCTTCCAAACTGATAAGGATTTCAGCTTACAACGATGCTTCACCAATTAAAAATTGATTATCTTGTTTCAGATGTTAAGGTAAACATCAATCAGGAACAACAGTCGGATGTGATTAAGAAGGAACAGGGCTTCCCAGAGACTGGCTGGATTAAGGGGTTTGGGTTTTTTTGTTGGTTTAATGTAGTTTTTTTTTGTCTGTCCCCCACCCAGTCCCGTCCCCTGCAAATCTTCCCTCTCCATTCTGAAAGAAGCAGAGGGTTTCATGCTTTGCGATTTGTGTGTTCATATCTTGATTCTGCAGTGGGAGAGCTTGGTAGGAGAAGAGCCAGAGTTTAAAGACAGTAATTTTCTTTGTAAATGCTGCTGCAGATAGTTCCAAGTTTCCACTGGTAGTGGTTTTCTTGTAGTATTTCTGTCATGTGATGCTCTTTGGAACAACTTTGAAGCCCTGCACTAGCCTTGGGGAGCAGTGGGCACTGGGAGTGGGGTTGGCCTCTCAGTCCTGAGTCCTATCACTCATTTTTCTGCTCAGAATGGAGAGGTGCAAATGACAGCATCAATAGCATCAGTGTGCTGTAGAGCCTTTTTGGCTCTGGGAAAGCTCAGAAAGCTTTTCTGAGCATCTGTTTCACCAGCTGTGAAAATTAAGACAGTATCCTCAGCAAGTGGGTATGATGAACATTCTTGTTAGTTAATCTCAGTAAAGTGCATTGGAACTGTCAAGTGTCAGGGGTGGTTGTTTGGAAGTCAATGTTTATAATGGTGTAAGCTCCAAGCTTGCATCTTTGTTAGGGAAGAGAAGCACCAACTGGGAGTCTTTCTGGGGCAACAAGGCCAAAAGGCTTGTAGGAAAGAAGAGAAATTTACTTAAGATGGAGGACCTGAGTGGGAGTTATGCCTCGTTCTAACCTTTTACACAAGGTCTAAATGGATTTTCTTGGGGCTTTGTAAAGTGTCTGGCAAGGCTTAAGTTTTTGCCCTCGTACCACAGGGTGATGCAGTTGCATTTCCTTTTGTTGTTTTTCCAGTCCCTCCCCTCCACACACTTGCTTTTTATGATCAGAGCTCCATTTTTTTAAAGATACTCCAGTGCCTTGTACTAGTGTTCAGGAGATCCCCTATGGGGAACAGTTCTTGATTAGACACTGAGGATTTTTTAAATTCTCTTCATACTTATTCTTAGGAACATCTTGTTGATAAAAGCTATGCCTTTTTTTCCTTGCTGTTACTGCTTCTTCTTTGGCCCCCCTCCTCCTCAGACACTATAGTAATTCTTTATGCTCTCTCGTTGTCTTGTCTTATATTAACTTGGTTTCTTGATTCTTTTATCTTCTACAGCACTCGGTGAATGCTTAAAAATAATAAATATTAATAATAGAGCTCTTTGAACCACCAGGTTCTTTGCTGCTTATACTCACCTTTTCCTGCTGCTTATCCCCTATTAAAAGTTGCTATAATCTGTGGGTTGTAGCTGTAATAACTTTGGCAGCAGTGGCTGGGTTTGTGACAAGTGTGGGATTATAGCTCCAGGTGGGGAAGTGACAGCGGGAGCAGAGATCCTCAAAGGCAAGAAGATGTTGTTTCAATTGAAATATTCCTAGCAATAAAGGAAGAGAAGCCACAAAATTTAGTGTGGGAATAGAGCTATTTATCTAAACAGCCCTTCTTAACACTAGTTTCCATGGAGTGTCACTGACCTATATAGGATAATCCTGTATTGCACATAAAATCCTGTGTTTAGAAGAGGGAAAGTGTTCTTTCTGGAGAACATAGTTTAAGAAGGCTGTATATTTTGAGGTGCTTTCAAGCCAGCTTATAGGAAGTGCCTCAAAGTAGGAAGATAAGCTGCGATACATCTGTGATATTACTGTATGTTTTCTTTTAATTCCATCTGCAGACAGGTTTACCTCTCTCCTTAGAGCTACAGAAGAAAAAGTCTGCCCTAGTGGGTAAAGTTGCCCACATAATATACAGGCCAAGCTCCAAAGGTTTTACCATGCAGGCACTCTCTTGTACGTCAACAACATTTATACTGTCTCAAATCACACAGACGAAGGAACCAATGAAGCGAACAGGAATGGAGTGTGTGAGGTTTTCCCACCACACCTCCTTTCCTCTGTTTAATGGTGCAAGCCATTGGTTAGGTGAAGAGAATCCTGAGGTGTCAGGGCAAACTTCAGGAAACCTTTTTTGTTTCTTCTGCTCAGTGTTGGCTCACCCCTACTTAAGGAAGGTGACCTGTTCCAAAGCAGAACCTCTGTTGGGTGGGTTGCTTCCGGGCTTATGTCTTCAGCAGAAACCACACTGCTTACTACTTCAGACTCAGACTGGCTGGGAGTTTTTCAAGGAAACAATTTGCCTGCAAAAAATGCTGATTTCTTGAAACCAGTATTGCTTTGTGGGAAAGGGTTGGTCTCCACTCAGTTCTCCTTGGGTGAATTTCTTGCATTTGGGATAGAATTTCTTAGTCAAAACAGAGATACCAGTTAGAAGCCAGGTGGTTTGGATTTTTCACCTATGCTGTCACAAATCCAAAACAAGGTCCTGAAAGCAGGTTTCCTACATGCCAGAAATACATGTCCTAACCACAGGACTGCTGTTCTAGATCATATGGGGTTTTGCATGCAGGATTCCAAAGTGAATGCCAAACCTTCATCCCTATGTGAAATGAAAAAATATTTCAGTCTCAAGAAGTATGGTGAGATGAGAAAGTAAGTTCCCATCTAGGTGTCCTTGTGTCTCCCTCAGTGGCCTTGTTGTCTTTCCTCACTTTTCTGCAGGATTGTGGTGCCCCTGCTTGTGCTCTTCACAGAGTGAAGAATCTTTGGAGACCTTGGGAAAATAATCAGCAAGTCAGTAATAAGAGGAGAGTGACTGACCCTTAGGCACTGCAGTGTATTTTGGCAGAGTCAAGGCCGTACAAGGCTATATGGCTCCTAAACTCCTGCTGCCTCTGAAGAATATTATTAGAAAAGCACCTTAAGCAGCCAAGGAAAATATAGCTGAACACTGCTGGTACGTCTGTGCCTAGGCCATTATTGTTGGAAACGGTATGAAAAATAATGCCTAGGGCAAGAGAGATGCTTGGAGCAAGATGAAACACTCCTGCTGGTTTGATTGCAGTAAGCTCAGCAAAGGCAGGGGTAGCTCATGGTTTCAGTAATGAGCCTCTTTCTTCCAGTTCCTTCTCCCCATTTCATGGAGAGAATAGGTAAGTGGTCTTTCATCTTTCTTAATTCTCCATGGAGAGTGAAGAGATAACTAGAAGGAAGCCAGGAGGGGGACTTGGGTAAGCTAGGGCATTTGTTCTCTGGAACAAGGACCCGGGAACTGGTTATTCCAGGGCAGCTCAGCCAGCTGATGTGCTGAGTGCTGCCTGGCTGCTGAAGGGAGTTTTGAGGGGCTTCTTCTGTTATTAAAGGTGGGATTGCAAAACTGAGGTACATACCTTTACTTTGTATTTTGTTCTTCCTCTTAAAAGAGAGGCAGAACAAGGGTTGAAGCTTCATCATTGTGTAGGCAAAGATGAAACACTTCTCTTTAAGGCAAAATATTCTGGGCCCTCGCTGTGTATTTGAGGTTTAAATAATGGGAGTTTCCTGTTTCCAAGAAGCCAAGTGCATCCTCAGATGGTCTCTGCTAACCTGCATTAAAAAGACTTTTCCTCATCTTGTGGTACACGATGAGTCTAAACTTGCCTTTTTTGTTTTACCCCTCCTTCTCATTCAAGTTAAAGTAGGAGACATAAGGTGTGTTTATAATACAGAGAAGCATGGAACAGCAGAAAGCCTGAGCTAGGGGAAGCCAGGACCAGGATCTCCTCAGAGTTGTGTTGGGTTGCAGCACACAGAGAGGAATCCACAACACATTCACCTCTGGAACCTGTGTAATGTCAAAGCAGTCCTGGATTTGAGATGATCTCCAATGTGTGTGTCCCAGGCAGAGATGGGAAATACAGTGTTTAAAAGAATAAAGAAAAACACCTGAAGCTTTTTTTTTTTTTAATAGGAGGGTTCTTTTGGTGGTAACTAGGCAATAATTCTTTTCAAACATAAGATGACAATTATGTTTTAATATTCCTTCACATAAATTTGATCTAAGAAAAATTTGTCCTGTTGACAGACACTAGGATATCTTTGGGGGGGATTTGCCAGAACCCAGATCAGGGCTGCATGTCCCAGCTGTTCCCTGACATTGACTTGCCAAGTCCTTTCTGTGGCTGGAACTGTATTCCTGGGGACTTCAGTGTTGGTCTAGGACTGGTCAGTGAAAAGTTGAAAGAGTCTGAAATAAGCCATGTAGTCGATCTGCTTCCCTTACACCTGCACACTATCTGTTAACATGAAGCTGCAATCTTTAGCTGTAATCTTTGATTCTTTAGGAAGTGCAACAGTATGGAGTGGGCCCAAATATTGATTTTTAAATGGAATATGATTAAATGTAAAAACACCTGAGTCTGTCTGTCTTGCAGCTTTGTAGATAACCCTGCATGCACGAGATTTGACACTTCCTTCCCCCTTTCCTGTTCTACTGTCCCTGAGCTTTTTTCCTTGTGGTGAATTCTGCCTGCTAAAGCAAGAGGTTGTCCAGATACACTATGGTTTAGCAAGGAGGTGGTAAAACAGATGCAGTTGTTGAAACTGATGATAAAGTCATTTTCTCACCTTTCCTATAACTGTAAATGCATCTGAAAGAGGACTCCCATTGCTAGTAGTGTTAGTTATTGTGTGTATATTTCTAGACATAAATTGGAGCTTGACTGGTGGATAATGAAACAGTGCAGCATGCCTGAGTGAACAGATTAGGCAGGCATCTGAACTATCCATGAGCCCACCAGAATGGTCTGTTGCTCAGAATTTTTCTGGCAGATGTAGCCTCTCTGTTTGTGTCACAGTGATTATCTACCAGTTGTTTATTGAGTTTCTGTGTGGTCTATATTATCTGAACATCTCACAGTTGCAAATGGATTGTATCTTTGTAGCACCTTTTTGGGGCAGAGAATCCTGCTTACCAATTGCCATTTTACTGATGGAAGTGAAATCTGAGTGACTTGCAGAGGGTGTCAAAGGAAACTTGTAACAGACTAGAAAATAAGAAACCTTGCTCTTAAGGAAGAGCCAGAGTAATTCTTTCTTCTTTCACAGCAACTAACCACATTTTGCTCCTGGAAAATATATCTTAGGCATTAAAAATGGGGTTGGAATATTTCCTTTATTATAGGGAGCTTTTTCCCAGCTAAGTAAAAGGCTTGCTGTGCTGTTCTCTTGGAGCCAAATGTCCCATATAGCTCAGTAATACGTTGTTAAGGACTTCTCTTCATTTTGCAGTGTTAATTGTACATTTACTACAGTTGGATATAAGATTTTTCTCTGTAAATTAAGATCTTCTTGTGGGTTGTTTTTTGGGAAGGAGGGAGGAGTGGGAAACATTGTTGGTTAGTTGCTTCTCATAGAGAAAAATAGGTCTTCTGAAGTTTAAAAGGGTTGCAGAGGGCAGGAGGCTGAAGTCTTACCTTAGCCAACATGGTCAATGTTTCATGGTTTGGGATATGCATTGAAGTGTGGGAGACTGCACTTCATGGCTTTGGGATCTGAACCTCTTTTCTTCCACATCATACACCAGTGCACTCCCTCTTACCTTCTTCTGACTGCCAACTTTTGACCTGTCAAACTTTCTTTGAAGTGTGCACAGGTTTATAACAAACGTTTTCTTCTTGAAAAGATTGGTTTGTTCATACTGCTTACTCCAGAAGGAGTATTTGTGGAGAGAATCTGATCAGGCCTAATAGTCCTTAACAAGTTAGTGGCTCCTTGAGCCCTACCATTTAGTGGTACCTGAGGAGTGATGTGCTCCTGAAGCATTTACCTGTTTTCACTGCAGCAACCGTAATTAAAGCCATGAAGTGAGATTGCTGCTTTCTCCACCCTCAGGCACTCCTGGGTGCTTCCTTGAGAAAGTGATTTGCTCTGGAGTTGTTAAAAAGGCACACACTGTGAAGAAAACTTCCCAGGCACAGGTGTGGAGCTGCTGAGTGTTAATGCCGTTTGTGCAGTTCAAAATCACAGCTTTGTTCTTGAGATTGTAATAGTGTTAAAAAATTTATGCTTGATCTTGGTGAGACCTTGAGACCCGGAGCTTGTGTTGAATCAGGGTCAGAGTTTTTAATTTGCTCGTTCCTCAGAGTCATTGAACACCTTCTATGGCAGCTAAAAGTAGTGGGAGCTCTGTGTGCCCAGTGTTTTGGAAGGAAAACTGCATGTGCGTGTGTTGTGAGCTGTGATGTACAGAAGTGAGGATCTCTAGGGGTGGTTGCAATATCTAAGATGGTACCCCTATAGTTGTTAATTAAACCCCAGGCACTTTACATGGCTTCTCTTGAACTTCAGGACTCTGCTTCTCTTGAGCATACTTGAGACTTCTAGCCTGGCAACTCCTTGGATCTTTCTATTAAGGTATTAAAGGGAGGAAAGCAAGTTGGTTGCCTCAAGCTGAGGAGAAAATGCTAGACCTGAAGGATTATCCCAGTGCAATGAATTTTAAAGGCTTTTTACTATACAGTGTGGAAAGCTATCAAAATGCTAATGCTTCTGCTGGCTTTTTTAACCCTTTCAACATACCAAGCTCTGGATGGGAGGTGAGAATGATGTTATTCAACTGCCAAAGGACAGTCCTTTCATAATTTAAGTTTTTAGTAGATATTCATCTGTTAGCCACAACTTCTCCCAGTGCCAAGGAAGAATGATGCATGCATCTCTCAGACAGTATGTAGTCCGTAGATGTGACATAGGTCAGGTATTCTCTGCAGCCAGCATCCTACAGGAAAGGCTTACACAAGGCTGAGGAGCACGCACATCCCCCACCCCAACATTTTAGGAATATCTCATGCAAATCGACAGAGATTCTGTTAATGTTCTGATTTGGAGCCAGGTAAATACTTGGGTGATTATAAATAACTGAAATTGTGAGTGTTATAAAAACCCATGAGACTCAGTCATTCCTTTAGCTGTCTCTGAAATATCTCAGAGCAATGGGTCTGTCTGTGCTTTTTTTTCATCAGGATTAGCCAGGCAATTTCAACCCCCATGACAGCCCAGATCACTGAGCCTGCAGTGTTATCTTTGCTGTTAAGGTTGTGGCTTTCTGGTTTCAGTGAACTTTCAGTGTTTGGTTTGGGTTTTTTTTAAGGCATATTTACTGTAAAATATTAGCTCTCATCTTATTTTGTATCTTCAAAGCATCAGTGTTGTCCATTTTGCAGCTAACAATTCCCACCTAGGGGCAGGAGTGAGGGCAGGAAGTATAAAAAGGATTGCTGCAGGGTTCTCTTTGGGGTTGGTACCAGGAGGACAGCAGATGAAGCAAGGTGAAGGAATTGGGTAGCAGTGAGAGATCATGGAATAGGCTTTTCCTTTCTCATTCAGCATGAGGATGATGAGGTATTGCTTTGCCTGGAGCATCCTAAGCTGATCGGATAGGACACTGGGGAAATCAGCTTTAGAGAAAACTGTTTTGAGTTGGGTTGTTGTAAATCATATGAAGATATGGCTGGTGTATTAGTGCACTACACATTGGAGTACTTGTGACATCTAGTATGTGTTGACCATGATTTCCTGTGTGGCTTTTAGCAAACTTATTATTTTGAGAAAGTGTGTGTGTGTGTTTCTGTATTTTGAAGAAGGAATAAATATTCTCTCCTCCATCCCCTTTGTATTTTTCCCAGCATGGACAGTTACAATCTGTTAATCAATCTCATGTATGAAAGGCTGTTTTCAGAGGACTTTCCTCTCTCTTGTCTCTCAATGGGTGGCTTTAGGTAACAACACTTTTAAACAAGAAATTATTCCCCTGAAATGTTTGTGATAGCTGGAAAAAATCTAATTACTTTTATTTATCTTAGAGCTACTTGTTTTCATGCATTAATTATGTTTTTCTTGATCTTGAAAATTTAAGATTGCATGCATGAATAGATAGCTTATTTTGTCCATAGTTGTTCTGCAGACAAAATCTTAAGCTGTGCAACTGCTCTACAGTTTCTGTTAAATTTTTGTGTATGTAAAGAGAATGGAGCCTGACCTGTATTTTCCACCTTTCCCCTTCTTCCATGCTAGAAGATGAAGGCATAGGCAGTGGGAAAAGTAGGATTTACAGAGGAATGTAGGTACATCAGACATGAACCTCAATTCTGTGATTAAGTATGCAGTTAATCTCTGCAGATTAAATAATAAACAACACAAATGCAAACCAAAATAATCTATTTCTGAAGAAACATGCCACTGAGAGTTGTGCTTTTGGATGAGCCTGTGCAGCAGGTTCCTGGGCTGGCCCAAGGGGTAGTGTAATATGCAGGCATGGTCTGTGAAGGGTGTTTATTAGAAGGGGATGGGTTACCCTCTTTGACAGAAAACAGTGCAGGTGTCTATTTTATTTAGGGGTGCTTTGGGAGAGTAATTCTTGTGCAGAATAGAGTAGGAATCTCTGGCTTCTTCCTTTGATTTTTTTAATTGCCTGCACAATTTGAAAGCTCTAATTCTCTTTTCAACTGACTGAATGAGAAAAGAAGGGGTGCTGAAGGGTTGATTGTCAGAAACCACAGTTTAAAACTTGCAAGTTGCCATTCCACAGCTGTTTGCCTTGTTTGTATGTACTGATCTATGTTTCTGAGGTAAGAAGGATTGTAGGAGATGCAGCCCATGACAGTAACCAGGGAACGTTCCTCGGTTGCTCAGACTGGTCATGTCTGTGCTCTTCTATCACAGAAATGGAGTTTGGCATATTGGAGTTCTTATGCTCTGAGAGATTACAATTCATTGTGGTAGTAATTATTTCTACCAAGAAGCTTTGTAATTTCAGATTCCCAAGACTGAAGACACCTTGCTGCAGGATATGCACCAGCATTATATGTAGGACACCTTCTGGGAAAGGAAAAGTGCTTGCTTCAAATGTTGGCTTGAAGTTCTGGAATACTGCAGGCTTTTTGCCTAAGTCAGGCACTCAGTCAAATTACCAGCTGTTGAATGAGCTGTGGTTGTTGTCCATGTGTGTGGTCTTAGCCCATGGCAAATGAAAGGTATATGCAATTTAGCTGAACTCCTTAATTGCTAAATTAAACTACCTCATATCAGCTGCAGGGGATGAGCATGCACATGGAGAGCTACTGCAGCTCAGTTGATGTACAGCCTCCTGTTAGTCCAGTGTACCATAACTTTACTGGGGCCCCCACTTGAGCGTCCTGGTGACCAAGCAATCAGTAATAGTTGCAAGGAGAAGGAAGAGGTAGTTGTGCCTCCAATTACAGAATAGTGTCACTAAATCTCATAACATTTTTAGTTAAGGAAATTCTGGTTGCTGAGTTTGTTTTTGATGAAAATAGAGATTTTCAGCAATTACTGTACCTACTTAAAAAAAAAAAAAAGTTTGCCTTTTCCAGCAGATATTGACTCCCTTGCCAGTAGGGAGGTCCTGTTGCCTGTAGCACAAACTGGTGCCAAACACATTTTTATTCTCTTGGGAATGTGTTTCCTGACAGGTTCCTTTCATCTGCAGTGAATGCTTGTGCTTTAAACACAGGAAACATTAGTGGGGATTTTCCAAGTATCTGTGAGAATTTTTTAAAATGGAATTAAAATTGTCCCATTTGATAGTAGACCAAACAGGGTCTGTCCTCATCTTCAGTTCCTTTGGCTCTAGGATTACTGTCTTGCCTTGGAATGGCAGGTGGTACTGAATGACCCGGTCTTGCCCATGGACCATTCAGCAAGCCTTGGCAGCCTGGAGCCATGCCCAGTTTGGCTGCCATAACAGGGTTTGAAAGGGAATTGGTGTAAAATTACGTTGGAAAGGACAAAGAATGGCATTTTGGCTCTTCTACAGTTGCTGTCTGCAAAAGCTTTTGTAGCAAGTCTGTGTCACCAAAACTTCAGGAGACCAAGAATTGCAGGAGGTACCTGTGCTCTGATGGGCAGTAGAAAGGCCTCACCTTGGTCTGACCTGATCCCCAGGGGCTCAGTGCCTGGGGTGGTGAGGTGGGCCATGCTGACTTCAGAACCTCTAGGAGGAAAAGGGAATGAGGGCTTCTTCAGAGGAAATGTTGAATATTTTGCCCCCAGAAACTAATCTTGGCAGTGTGAACATGACCAGGGTGATGGACAGTGCTTTCTGCAGTCCCACTGGTTATCATATGAGCAGTTTGGTACTGGTGATGTGGGGTTAGGGTCACAGATGGTTTTATCTCCTTGTGATTTAGCTACATGTCCTGTTTTCTTCCAAGTCAGGACTGAAATCTCCTGTTATTGGCTGCCAAAAGCTTTCAGGCTGGAAATGGTCCCATTCTCATCATCTCCCAGAAACCATTCCAGCTTGGCCCACTCTCTCACCTAGCTCCAGTCTTTCTCCTTTTCTGGGATTTTCTGGTCTCCAAGGTCAGAATTTCTTAAACATACATGAGGCTTAGAATCTGTAGTTTGTGACACAGATCATTGCACATGGCAGAACATGTGCAAGTTCATATGCAACCAGCTTTCACTGCACAATGAAGATGTGGTTAAATGGGAATTAAGATTAGTATTGGATTTAAGATTCTCATAGTTGGCTGGTAATAACCTAATCTCCTCAAAGGCTGCAGGCAGGCTGGCAGCATTCAGCTCAAGGCTGTTGTTGTTTGCAAAATCTGAAAGAAATTGAATTTTGATACTAAGAGAGCTTTAATCAGGGCCTTTCAAGATAGTGTATGCTCTTCCCATCCCTATCTCAAATGCAGCCTTTTAATTTCTTTGGTGTGTGACAGTCACCTAGGCTTCTAGGTCTGATGGGCATTTGACAGTAATATTTTTCATTTCCTTTTGTAAGGGTTTAGGGATTCTGATTGATTTTAGAAATGCATAAATTGTATTCTGGAAGTTGATATACCAAAGCCTCTGTATAGGCAGAGTGAGGTATGTAGGACAGCAAGCACTCCCCAGTTTATAGTGTTCAGAGTGCTAAATACCCTTCAGGTAAGGAGGCTCAAGAGGCTACAGAAGTGTGGAGCTCTTCCGTGTGATGTGGCCAGGCAGGCTGGTTTGATTGTTGCTGTGGTAGAGATGGCTGGTGAGAAACGTGTTGGTGAGTCTGTGCAGGTTGTAAGATGAATCACTGATTTGACGTTACAGCCTGCATTGGAAAAAAACAAACATGTTTTAAGATTAATTGTTTTTACTTCTCCTGTTTACTGTGGCTGTGCTGCAATTTTCTCAGTCTCTACTGCTAGTCAGACATTTAGTTATCTGAATAACTTCTATCTTCAACTAAATCTAAAGGTAGAGTTCATGCACGCTTTGGCCTGCATTCTCAAACAGTACAGACGTGTAAAGTTTACCTATAATACCTCCTTTTGATTCCTTGCTTCCAGCCTTCTCTTGGTGAGCAGTTTTGGTTGGTTCTGCCCAAACTTTGAGAGCTGCCCTTTGCAAAACAGCTTTCTATCTGCGTCACTGCTAGAGGCAGCCCAGCAAAGTGACAGGCTTACTCTGTCTGCTTTCCTTTGGTTTAAATCAAAAGCCCATCCTGTGGATGGATCTCCTTTGCAGATGGTATCAAGGGTCTCTATAGTATGATGATGTACCACTGTCGAAGTCTCTATTGGAGCCAATGAGGCTGGCAGGAGCAGAGATGTGTCTACTTAGATGTGAGTGGAAAGCTTGCCCTGATGCTGCTGATAAAATTGAGTATCCATGTTGCCAAAAAGAAAATTACTCATCTGCAGAGGTGATGATGAAGTACCCTTATCTAGACCTGATTCCACTCTTACCCATTTTTAATTTTTTTTCTTAAGCCTACTTACTCAGCCCTCTCCTCAATGGACTTCTTTTGATTGTTTTTCTGCTGCTTTTGTGTTGAACCTGCTTGCTAGGGTTGCCTTTCCTCTCATTGTTGCCTTGTGCAGAACCCATTATCAAACAATCCTATTAGATAATAATCCTCTTAGATAATATTTAAAACACTTACCATCAAGCAGGACATTTTTCTGAAGTATGAATTTTTCTTGAATACCTTAAGTCACCTGGCTGTCAGGATGTCAAAGTGGGAAGCACATTGAAGTTTTGCCTTTCCAAGCCTCAGGGCCTACAGGATGACTTGATTAAAATTTGAAAGACAATGACTATTTAATTTGTTATTGCAAATGTTTCTACTCCCATTGTTCTGGGAGAATGAGGGAGTGTCAGAAGCATTAGGTCAATTGGAATTCAGGTCTCTGCAGGGGCTCACAAGTCCCTTAAAGCACAAGCTGGTTCAAAGCAGGTTAAGGGGAACGTTTTTGCCAGTTTATGTTACATTTTTAAAAGCTGTGAACAGGCAAATTTTCCGTCTTTCAGCTCCATTTCTTCTTCTCTTCCACAGAGATTAATGGTCAAGAAAAGTGGATAAAGAAGGAACCCAGATAAGTCCTGGACCTAGCAGCAGAGCTTGGTAGGGAGACACATTAACTATACCAGCACAAGAAAGAAGGTTTGTTTTGGTTAGTGAAAACATTCAACTTTCACTGACTCTGAAACCTTAGCTCTCTGCAGTAGCCAAACAGCTTGGTTTAAGGCATGCAGCAATTCATGGAAGTGCCTTGTGAGCATCTTAAAACTGTGGCTTTGATCAGTGTTCAAGCTGGTTAGAGGGTTTGGCCTATAGCTTTTTTGGTGGGGTGAGAGGTGGCAAAGACTGCTTAGAACAAGGCTGTGTAATGAGAGAGTATCATGCAGGCTGAGGCCGTGGGGGAGTGAAGCTCAGTGATTTCTAAGCCTGTAAAAACCCAGAAGAACATCCATTAATGGTATTGCTCACTGTTCTAGCCTCTAGCAAGCAGATAGGGAGCTATTAAAGCCCTCAACAAAAGTAGGGGTGAGGGGGAATATCTGTGTAACCTCAGTTTGCGTTGGTGGAACAAATAACTTTGAGAAGAACAATTACAGTGTTAGCATTAAAAAAAAAGGAACCAAACAAAAAGACCCCAAACCAACAGCAGCAATAGCAAAACCCTGTCACACATGAGAAGGATGTGTCTACCCCAAACATGATATTTTAAGAAAACTTAGGTTCTCATGCTGGCTGTTTTGAACTGTGCAACTCTTAGGGTTATGAAACGAAGAAATTGAACTCAACAGCAAACAAGTCACCATTAAGCAGGTATTTATTGCAGTGCTGGGGATTCTCCACTGTAAGGGCTCCAACCAGTTAGCAAAACACCTCAAGTAATATACACCAAAACCATGCATACTCAGTTTTATGCCAGTGAGTTCCCAGAATTCTTTTTCATAGTCATCTTTGTAATTATGCATACATGCTTGTCTCCTGTGGGGGTCTTTGTTGATTCTTGTCCTTTGTCTTCTTAGTCCTATCTCCCTGTCCAGTCTCTCCCTGGCAGATTGCCCAGGTAAGTCCAGAATCACATGAATGTTGTCTGTTGGCCCAATAGGGTCTTAGAAGACTTCATGTTATCACAACATGCAGGATGCTTGACATACAGTTTCACAAAGCAAGTTGTTCTGAAAGTAACCCATTCAGCTAACTTAGTCAGCCAAGTCATCATTTTAGTAAATTTCTACAACTCTCAGTTTAAAAAGTGGTATGCTGACCTGGGAGTTAGGCAGTAGTAGGTGCATCCCACCACTTAGGTGGTGCTATGATATTGTGCTATGTCTCTTTTGTAATAGCTGGTAGAGATGTATGGGTGGGTGTACCTGCTGTCTTGCTCATAGTACCTTAGAGAGCCCAACATGATGGAAGATGCGTCATGAGTGCTCAGTGGCAATTTCTTATTCTTTCTTCAACAGAGTCAGGTCTGTGCTCAGCAGTGAGACCAGAAGGGCTGAGAGGGGACCCTTCACCAGCACTTGGTGCTGTACCTCAGAACTAACTCTGTTTAGAGCAGATCTAACTGACGGACCTGTGCTTTTCAAAGCAGTTGTAGTCTTGCCTGTGGGAAGCCAGCCAATGTCACCACAGCTAGTACAGCTCCACCAACACTTTCTCTGTCCAGATTCCCCAACTGCAGCCAGGAATGCAGAGCCCCTGTGCTGTGCAGGGCTGTGCCTTGGCCAGCACCTCGATTTGATGCAGATGAATGTGGTGGGATGATCTGTAAACATTGCTGTGTCTTCTGATGGTGAATGTATGCAAGCTGCTTGCACTGTGTTACTGATTTCTGGCAGGCACACACGCACCCGATGCCCTGTGCAAGTTCAGATGCTGCTTTATCACCCCTGATAAGCGGGTGTGCGATCTGAGGCAGAGCCAGCAGCCAGAACTGAAGGCGGGCAGGAGTCCCACGTGTGCATAGTTTGGGGGCAGCTTGGTTTCTTTCTTCATAAGCCCTGACTCTTCCCCCTGAAACCCTAATGATAATCCTCTCTGCAGCCGGCGCTGCTGTCCCCGCAGGAAGCATTAGCAGGATCACAGAGTGCGGAGACTTCATTGTTTTCCCCTAATCTGCAAAGGGAGCTGAGACAAGACAGAGGAAACTTTAACCTATTCCGTGCCTCGCTGGTAAATAATTAGTTTTTTACTGAGTGGGAGAACGGGGAAAGCCTCTTAGTTAAGATAAAGTAAGTGCAGGGCTCACAAGCTTATCTTGCTCTGCGGAATTCAGGAAAGGATGTGTCCTTGAATTCGCCTGTCTGGCTTGCCCTGCTTTTGTGTTTGGGAGAAGTGAGTCTGTTAGAGCTGCCCTAAGTGCTTGCTGGGGATAAGTTCTTCCTCTTGCCAGGAAATGTGGTAGCTGTGCTTTTGTTTAAGGACCTTGAACAAAAGGTTCTGGATGCTTAATAATGTGCAAATTTGGGTGGGTGGAATATGGAGAAGGTTAATAGGGCAGACTAAGGGAGGAGGAGCTGAGCTTGGGAGAGGAGGAAAGGAGTGCAGAGGACATGGCAGCAAAGCAGAGGGGAGTAAACCAGGATAAAGCAGCCCCTTTTTGCCACATTAAGGTTCACTCAGTCACAACTGACAATTTTGAGGTAAGTGCAAGCAGGATCTGCTGAAATAAAGGCTTTTCCAACCGCAGCAGTGTGAGAGGCCACAGCAAGACTCCAAGGGGTGTTATGTGCCAGCCTGCATGTTGTGTAAGTGCTGACTAGACCCCAGCCCATCACAAGGGAGGACTTGCTGTGGGTAGTGCTTGTGGGTGTGACTTCACTTTGGGTCAGTGCTTTATGTTTGCAAAACTTCTCTCTGCCAGCTGCCTGCCATAAAACCTTCCTGGTCACACTTGATTCTGCAGCTCTGCTCCTCTTTCCCCGGGTAGGTCTGGGACTGAAGCAGGGGGGCTGCCCTGGCCTGGTGTGGGGCTGCACAAATACAGCATGGTGAGTGGTTGGCATGCGTGTGTGCTGGGTCTGTGGAAGTCCTTTAATCCAGAACACAAGAGCAAAGAAAGAAAACAAAAACCTCTCAAAAATAGCACGAGATAAGGATCTGGAGAATTCGCTTTTTATTTCTCTCAAGAGTCCCTGGAGACTACTTCTTTTAAGGGAAGAAATGTAGCTTTCAAGGTCGAGCCTTCCCCCCTCTTTTTTTTTTCTCTAGACTTCAAAGGCAGTCAGCTGAGAGGTTCTTAGGAATGTTGGTTACATCTGTTCAGAGTAAATGTGGATGGGAGGGAAGGCACTTTTTCCTCTTCCAAAGTCAGAACTCTGTACACAAATTTTCTTGAGAGTGCAGTAAACAAGACACAACCTCGGTGGGGATGGATGGTGCCCAGTAGTGAAGGGGGGAAAGCCAGTCAGTGGGAGTAGTTTTCTGCAGAGACGTTTAGTTTTGTTTTTCTGGTGCCTTAATAGAAAACATTTTAATGTCTGTGCCTTTAAATAAAATTGATTGAGAAGTGGAAACTGAACAAATGGACTGAAATGTGAACTCCTAATGCCTGCCTGCTTCCCAGACTCTTAGCTTGTGACAGCTTTGTACCTGCTGACAGTCTTTTTATTAAATAGTTTGTCCTTTTGCTTTCAGTCTTAATCTACACATATGAAACAGTGAAATCAAATAGTTTTTTTCTTTCTGACTTTAAAGCTTAACTACTGTTCCTTCAGTGACTGATTCAAAGCCTGTTGGTAGTGGAGAGGCTTTGGTTCAGGCACTTGACATGCCAGTGAAAAATGGCACTGCAACCTTGGGGGATACAGCAGGTGGGGTCAGGCACTGGACCTAGTTTAACACCAATCTGCCTATAAAGGCTGGGAATTTATTGGTGACTTTGATGAAAGCTGACGTGTGGCAATTCTGAGAGCATTTGGAAATCCTCTCCCGCAGTAGCATTTAGGGACATGATCAGATCTCAGACAGCCTTTGTGAATAACTGCCTCTTCACATCTCAAAAGTGTAACTGAACTGCAAATGGTTTTCACACCAATTACTTCCCTCTTGCTTTTGAATAGAACTGGGAGGGGGGTTGTTTATCCCATTTCCCTGGTGCAGCTGAAACTCAGAGCAGCAAGCTTGTGCTGAAGCTGTTGTTTCCTCTGCATGTTTCCCATAAGGAGGCCGAGGGGTGTGAGATTTGTGTTTCAGTGTGTGGCTTTGTCACACGCCTATCCAGGATGAGGATGATGGAAATTTTGGTGCTGTCCCACTTCGGCTTGGGTAAGTATGTTTCGCTTGCTGCTTCTGTGGGCTTTTCTTTTAAACTAGGCTTCTTAGAAGAAGAGAAGCAATATTTACGCTTCTGAGTAAATAGGCAGAGAACCCTGGCTTCATCTTGACTAATCTGTTTAACCTTCATCAGCCCAAATATTTACTCGAGGCATTGAATATCCAGGCAGTGTATTTCTAATGCTAAAATCTGTGCACTGAGAATGCTGTAGAGTGACTAATCCTGCAATATTCCAGAAATCCCTGCCTTTATAAATAAACTTCCTATATGAAGGATTGTAACTAGATAAATGCTGTGAATTCATATAGCAAAGCAGAAGTATAAGAGTTGTCCCCCTTCTTGTGCTGCTTACTTATGTGTTTTTATAAGGATATTCATCTTAGTCTAAAAAGGTGTATAAAGGAAACTGCACATAGTGAAGCACAATGCTGTCACAGGAAGCTTACCTGCCTGCCTTTTTGCTAGCAACTTTTTGTTTACTGGTTTTCAAACTGCCATCAGCTTGATTTACCCAGGCAGTTGAAATTGTTATTATTTTGGGGTGTGGCATTTCTGGTGAAGCAGTTCTGTAGATCTTTGTCCCCTTCCTGCAATTGGACGATGCAGGTTCGTCACACTGCTGTGTTGGAGTACAGAATTTGTAGCTGGTTTGCTGAAGTCCTCCCATCCCCCTGCACACACACAAACACACACACACACACACACATATTTTCCTAGCTGCAGAACAGACCCTAAAGCTGGATTTACCAGCAACAAAGTTGGCACCATGCAAAGTCTGATCTGTCATGTTCATCACAGAGGATACTTAGAAGCCTGTAGTGTAAACCTATTGGTATAGGGCTGGTGTAAGCAACCTCCTGAGCAGTTTGGATTCTGTTCTATTACTGTATTAATTATCCTGTCTTTATGAGCTTTAAGTCCAGACTTATCTGGGATCCTTGTCTCAGAGAAATTCTGTTAATATGCTTTGCTGTTGCCCTGTCTGTTGGTGGAGATCATTCCAGAGATGTGACGGCTGTAAACACCCCAGGAAAGGCAGTAGTTCATCTGTTGTAGAGGGAATAACTATAAAGAATGGAATCAAGTTAGCGAAATAAAATCAAAACCATTTGAGGAGGACTTCCCAACAGCATTGTTCATCAGGTTCATGGAAAGCTAAAGTGTGCTTTACCATCTGAGAATTTTGAGACTGCAGAAATGAAGTAGTAGGAAGGACAGCGGGATGAAGTTGTTCTCTCTCTGTCAATCTCCCTCCTGGTCAATCTTACTCGCTGCTTTTTGCTTATAAGATTCCATGTAATGGTAGAAAACTAGAAGGAAGAAATTGCCCAGTTGCTTGGTTGTCAGGAAGACGTCTAGCCCAGAACCTGTGCTGTTCATGGCCATTTGGTCTTGACAGATAATTCTTCCCCCTTGAAAGGAACCAGTAGGGGAAGAATTGCACCTCAATTTACTTGCCAACATGCTCCCTGGGGAAAACCCTTCTCTGTCCTATGCTGCATTAGTCAGTCCTTTTAACAGTATATCTAAGGAAGAATCACTGCAGCTAGGCAGCTAATCTCATTTCTGTCCTAAGATAAGATAGTTATCAGATTAATTGTCTGTTTGCTCTCCCTCCTGAGTCTAATCAGAGTGGATTGTGCCAGTACCTCCTGGGGCAGAGGAACTCAGATGTTGATTGCCCTCAAAAGAAAGAGAAAATCCCCAGCATGTATTTAACGTAAACTTGGGTTTCGTTAGATGTTCACAGGAAAATCGTCTGGGATTAACTTGCTCAGACATGTCTTGTGCATTTCACAGTAAAATATTTGTTCTGCTTTAAAATCTAAGTTGAAGGAGGCAAGTTCATGTAGTGTGTGCCATGTTGAGGCTTTCAAAAAACAGTGCTGTGCACTAGTGGAACTGGTACTTTGCCAAGCCCTGGGATAGAGCAAGTTCACATCTGCAGAGAATGCATCCTCTTAGATGTTGGTGTTCCAGCCAGCAAATAATTCTGAATAATTAGTGCTTTTCCCCATATTTCAAAGCAAATTATAGGAGTGGATGCTTTTTTCTGGTGAGTATAAAGGAGGCTTAAAGATATTAATTTTTCATATATCCTTCAAGTAGGGGCTAGAGCTTGTCTCTTGATGTGTTTACCTGAGGAAGAGTACTGTTTGGTCTCTTTCTAGTGGTGAGCAAACCATAGGTAATGCAGCATTCCAGTGAATTACAGCAATGCTGGGTGCTCCCCCCGTTACACAGATGAGGCAGCTGTGACACACAGGCACCATGGGCTGCTATGGGAGTTGCCAAAGCAGAGTTGTGTAGATAAGGAGGACTGTGGCAGAGCCAGCATTGCTACTGGTTGCTCCTCACTCCTGCTCTATGCCACCATCTCCCAGCTCCAACAGCCAGCCCAGTATGAAAAGAAAAATGTGATCCTGTCCTTAGTGCTGTTGCTGCTGTAGAGATGTTGTCTGGCTTGCTCATCCCTGTGTCCCTGAATAGCTTAATGAAGCTCTATAACTTTTGAGTGTGATACCTAAATCAAGCTCAAAGGGCAAGAGTGTACCACTCAAGAGAGTAGGCTCATAGCTGCTGAATTGCATGCCTCGTATGTGAGAACCGCTGAGACTGTCTGATTCAATCAGGCTTAAAAGGTGTTGAATGAAGCAGGTTCTTTCAGGCACACGTAAAAGTCATCTTGTGGCCCTGGAAGCTCGTATGGCCACAGCTGCTTCTAGCCTAATGTGTGCTTAGTGTGGATATTCTCTTTAAAACTTTCATTGCATAGTTTGCTACTTCCTGCTCATGAGACTTCAAATCACTAATTGTAGCTGTAGCTTCATGGCTGTAGTGTCCCTTTCAGAAGGAACCATAATCACTTTACCTTCACTGGATGACTTAACTGATGTTGCTGTCCTCTTTACAAGGAGAGACACAGAACTACAGAAAGAGGGGAAGCGAAATATAAAGAGGTATAAAAGCTATTTTTACCCTCGGCTATGCCACACTGAAGAGATGCTGGAGAGACTGCTTAGAAAGTGCTTCTGGAACTGGAAGGTGTACAACTAGAAAACAGAACGTTAAATAGGTAGGATGCAGTGTACATGTGGCTGCTGGAACTTGAGCTTGCATCTCCACAGAGGGCTAAAACATCTCCTTACTCAGATCTAGCAGTGATGTGTTGGATTTGGCCCTGCTGCACATGCTGCAGATGTGAGTGTCCAGCAGTACAGCTTGTGGTCCTGAAGGCCCCTTTGTATGGTTTGTGGCCTCGTGGCTTTTGTTGTGGTGATGTTTTTTTCACTTGTGGTGTTTTTGGCAGCCTTTGGTCCTTTAATGGGCTCTCGTGCTATCAGGCACCACAGCTACACATACATTAAATGTACTTTGTTATCTGCATTACAATATGGTTTCTTTATGAGCAATTCATATTTCAAAATCTTGTCTGCAGCTGTTCTTTTCCTGTAATGGCACTGAGGACAGTGTTGCTATTTGCTTTGCTGCTGCTTCTGCTGGCATAGCACTTTGGAGCCATCCCTGACTGGATGCATCACTCCCCATGTGGTGGTGTTGATGGTGAGGCTGTACAGTAAGAAGCTGTTGGCTGGTTTATGAAAAACGTACTTTAATGCTACTCTCCAGGCTGCCATGCATGGTGCTGCTTATTCAGTGCATAATAATTATTTTGAAACCATAATTTATATCTCTCCAGTAGTTCCTTCATGCTGTCCCTTGGACTGACGCACCAGATTGCAGAGTGGTTAATCACAGCTACTCCTTAGCAAAGTCACCAGGCCGTTCTTTACAACCTCAAAGATAGCTATCCTGGTCTAACCTAAGCATTCCCCAGTGAAGGGGAGGTCTACCTTGAAAATTTATGAAAGTACACCATTAAACTAAACAGTAGCAAAGTAAGCATAGCATGAGCATCTCTCAAGTTACTATAATTGATGCTTCCACCTACTGTAAAAAGCTTTTCTAGACTGTTGGCAAGTGAACAGAAGGGATGTCAGAGAGTTGCCAGGCCCAGACTGTCATCCATGCTCAGGGGTACAGGACAGGACTGAGGAACTTATTATGTATTAGAGCTGATCTAAGGACAGGTCTCTTCCATGCTGCCTCCAACTGCAATGTGCTTTCAGTAGCAGTTGGAGATGTTGGGATAATTGAGTATTCTCCACAAAGTAGTTTAACTCAGCCACAAGAAAGGCCATATATAGTGCAAACAGAGTTAAATAATAGTTTTAAGAGAGACTATATAGAGAGGTTTATAGCTGATGCTAACAAGCAGTCCATGTGGGAAGCATTGTGTCAAATAGCACAAAATAAAAGAGCAAGAATAAACATTTTACTTGTAACATCTTAGGCATGTTGCAAGGAGATTAGCCTCATTTTTGTAGGTCTTCACTTATCCATGACAACAATCTTTATTTGGTTGAATTAATCCAGAGAGGTTTTGTGCAAACTGTGGACAAACATTACGTATATATAAATATACACACACCATTTCACTTAAGATGGTTCCTGCTTGGAGCTTGGTAGGAGAAATCCAACTAAATTCAGTGAGAGCTGAGCAATGCATTAGTTTGCTTTTGAAAGAAAAATTAACCAGAAATGGTTTTCTGTAGATGAAGACTTGAATTCTCCAAGACACTTCCATCACAGAAGCTGCCTCTTGCCCGTAAGACATAAAACTTGGGAGAAAGCAAAGAATTCTTTAGCTGCCTGCAAGGAGGCATCAACAGCACATGGGAAAGCACAGGGAACAGAAAATTGTTCAGGTGATAGAGTTGGGACTTCTCTGAGGTGAAGCCAAATGTGATCAGTATGAACTTCCTTGTTTCAATGTGTCATTGCCTTTCAAGGGCAGAGGGCTTGTTTCTAGCCTTGCTTTCTATTAAGCACATCATATTGTGTATATTTAAGGCTGGCTTGCACCTTTGGGTTACCTCAGACAACAGATTCCAAAGAACCCACCTTTCTTGGTTGAATACTTGGAACGGCCCCTGTTTCTCATGTTTTCCAGATTAATTTCTCTTCCATTTCTTCAGTGGTTCAGGTCTGTCAGTAGCATCACACTGGTAGTGAATCTCAGCAATAGTGATATTTTAAGCATCATAGTTCACGCAGCTTGTTTATAGATGAAGTCCAGTCCTCTCTTACTGTATTCCAAGAGACTTGTGGTAGAGAAAGTCTAGAGAGAGGCCTGTCCTCCTGCCTGTGTCATTTTGCAAGTGGAAGCATGATGACTACTGTTATAGTTAGTACTGGGGTCTCCATGGGTTAATACACACATCTAGATATCTCGAGTTAAGCTCTGGCTAGGACTGGGACAGTCCCCAGAGACAGTCCCAAGTTGCTGAATGTGCTGTCATGTCACTGGGGGTGTCACAGGAGATGGGGAGCAGCCCTGTCTCGTGGTATAGGGAACATGCTGTTATGCTGTAGCTGTGTAGCTTCCCAGAGATAGCAGTGCCAGATAAACGTGGTGTGGCTCCCAAAAGCATTCAGCCTTACCTTGGTCACAGCTTCTAGGGTAACTCTTTGGTAGGAGGGGGAAAGAGAGATGATTGATGTTCTCCCAGGCCTGTCCATTAGACATACTGGACTAGAGGTTCCCTGAGAATCTTTCAGTAAGGCCAGTAGATCATTCCTCTGTATTTGTTTTCATTTGTCTTCAGCATTCACCGCCTCTGAGATTTGTACCTGAACAGGGACTTTGGTTGCCCCATTCAATAATAAAAATTGAAATCTAGTTTCCGATGGCTTTTTGCTTCATATTTGCTGCTGCTTCCCATCATTAACAGCAGTAAAGTGTCACGGGATGAAAATCAGCACTAATTTGGGAGCTTGATTGCCTGTGTAATAAGCTTCTCTGTTATTCTTTGGCAGAAGCAACAGCTAATATAATTTTTTTGTTGTCCCTTCTGCATGGGCCACGTACCAGCATCAAAGTTAATCCTTCAAAATTATGTTCCATTATAAGTCTCTCTTCACGGATTAAGTGGGTGCAATTAGGCAGAGAGGTCTAGAAGTGTTACACAGACAAATAAGCTCTGAAGGACAAAAACAGTTTGCCTGTGCATCATAAAGTAGTGTAGCATCTTGCCACGCACCTCCAGAAAACAGAAGCTCCCTGCCCACAGTGTTCTTGGAGCTTGTTTGGCAGTGACACTCTGTTCCGAGTTGACCAAGCTGAAGTTCCACCTTTTTGTAAATACAAGATGTAAGATCTTAGGAGTGATTTAAAGCTATCTGTGTCAGTTCTCCCTCATTTATTTTCTTGCAAATACACACAGAATATTTAATGTTGTTATTCCTGCCTGAGCCCTGGGAAATCAGAAAATACCATCAAGACCCTGGTAATAGGCTGACAAAATCCCCAGCATATTTAATTAGAGATTATTCTTTTGATGTTTGGGTTGATTTTGATGCTTGTTTTTTATCAGGTAAGAGACTCTTGGGTAAGCTTACTCTTGGGTAACCTGCTGTATGCTGAACAACTTCCCTGCTTTCATGTATGTCAATGGCTGCTGACTCCAAAGGAGCCTCCTAGACTACTCTTGCAATGTTTTGCCAAGTACCTGGTAGAGCTTACAGTGCTTGATTACAGGCTGCATGTGGTGTTCTCCAGCTTTCGTGTGTGTTTTTTCGTGTGTGTAGTCTCCAGGCATGCTGAAATGTCTTAAGACGGGTAAAAATGTTTCATGTGTTAGAATAAACCAGGGCTGAGGTCACTACCCAGTTCTTAGTGTGGTCACTAATGAGTTATTGCATCATTTGTCAGCTACCTTTTAAAAAAGTGT
>NW_009953571.1:1765737-1787561 GCF_000747805.2 Chaetura pelagica
GTAGGGAAACAAACTGAGGATTTTGTAGATGATAGAATCTCCAACTGTGGCACTGAACCATGGAGGAAAACACAGACTAACAATGCGCTGACGTCAGGCTATTTTAATGTCACCAAGAGGTTTTGTCTGTGAATGCAAATACTGAAATAAATCACTAACTGGGTTTTAAAAACTATGGTGGTTTTGGCCTGGTTTCTTAACTTGGAGATAGGCAGAGAATGCAACACAGAATCTTGTTTTCAAATATATGACCAACCAGGAACAGGGTCCTACGTGCGCTGGAGTCTGCCAAGATAGAAGTCTTGACAAGCTCCAAACCAGTGAATTACAATTGATAGCTGGTGCTGGAATATGGGCTGTGTTAACCATAGGAATGGTTTCCTCCTCCCAGTCTACCAGAACAACTTCAGTTGGCTGTTTGGGGTGGCAGAGAGAGTTCAGATGCTTTGCACACCAGTCAGCTTGAGCTGTGAATAGCTGTCATGCACAGAATCCATCATCTCTTGTGAGGGATGTGACTGTGAAGTAGCTAACTTCTGAAAACAAGCTTTCTGCATATACTTTTCCCCACCCAACAACAAAGGTCTTGTTTTGGAATGCTTTTTGGCTGCAGTCCTTGTGACCCCCCTGGGAAACACACTGTGCATTTGACTTGCGCTCACCAAAGGGAAGAGTGAAAGTAACACAGCTGTACTGATTTACTATGAAGTTTTGAGGCTAATTGCCTCATATGTTTAATTAATAACTGACACATTCTGTCCCTCAAAGAGCTTGGAGAACTTCCATCTGGACCCCTAGTGATTACAGCCTGGAAGCCATCTCTGTAATTAAGGCGTAGGCTATAGGAAGCCTGTTCCCATTATGGGCAATTATTATGCTTGCTACTTTTTCCCTCCCTTCTTACGAAAGGACTGAGAAAATAAGGCTTGAAGACTAATCTGACATAAAACCCTGACTAAAGTGGTGCTTTGTGCTACCCTGTGGTAGAACGATGGGGTTATGTTTTGGTGCCAGCGCTCTTTCTTTCAATAGGCTGTCAGGAGGCAGGTTCTCCACACAACTAAATGTGTCTGACAGCAAATTGAACTA
Source organism: Chaetura pelagica (assembly GCF_000747805.2). NCBI lineage: Eukaryota > Metazoa > Chordata > Aves > Apodiformes > Apodidae > Chaetura > Chaetura pelagica. The sequence goes on from NW_009953571.1 coordinate 1,766,827, forward strand.
TTTGTTGGTCAGTGTTAATCGCCAGTCCAAGAAGCAGATTTTTGCAAAGAACTGTGCAGCTGAGTATTTCTACTGTTACTTCTCTGTCTCCCTCCCAAATTGAGACTTCCTCCAGGTTTGACAGCTGCTCATCTGGGAAGACTCTGGCTGGCTCAGAAGCCCTCAGAGCAGAGGATGCTGTGTCTTTAAGCCTTCCATACAGTGCTGAAATGTTATGACAGAGCATCTCACAGGGGGATGCGGTTTCCATGGTAACCCCACACTGTAAGATAAGCAAACTGGATTTTTTTTCTTTTCCTGAGAGGTTCAAGAGCAAGGAAGGAATGAGGCGATCTGTCAGCGGGCGAGACTTGAAAAGAGGAAATCATGTCCATTAATCCTGCAGCCCTAGCTGCTTTGTGTTTTAATTAGCCAATGTTATTATGGTAGAGAGCATGGGTGCCTCACACTGTTGTGGGTTTCTGAGAGCTTTTTTGTTTGTTTCTCTTTTTATATCTCCAATTAAAAAAAAAGGGGGGGGGGAGGGAGGGAAGGGAAGAAGCTTTACTAGGGTATTAAATGAACAATTGAAATAAAGAGCCTCAGGATCTCTGTTGCAGGGTTTGCATCCCACGTGAGGGGTGGGAAGTGTAGTTTGCCTTGTGGGAATTAATATGCCATTCTTAAACTGAGAGTACATCTTAAATTTATTTTTTGTCTTGCCACTGATGTTTAGCAAAAATGGAAAATCCCCCACACCCTTGTGTCCTAAATACATGCTCATGGCAATGGGGAATAAAGTGGGGGACTTGTGACTTGCTTATGTCCTCCTCAGCCTGCCCAGAGGCATTGCATGTTACAGAGCTATGCTGTCTTCACCTGCCATTATTTTGGGGTAGTTGATAACTTTGGGATCAGTATGAGATCCCTTATGTGAGAAATCTTCCACTACCCAGATGCCACCACTTGTGAGAATGCAGGTTGCTGTGCATGCTAAGAATCAACCACATAATGACAAGAAGGCAAGCATCCCATCTAAGCTGAGATGGCATCTTAGCAATCAGAGAACCTTGGTAGCAGCTAGTGCACCAGCTGGGTAGGAAACTGCGCTGGTCTTGTAAATGTGCTGTGTGTAGGAGTTTATTATGGAAAATATTTTGACAACCTTTATTATTTTCAAACACTTCTATGTGTCACCAGAAAATTAGACTTAAAGTAAACGTTATCCCAACAGCAGTCTTGTCTGCATCACTTACATGTCCATCCTTTATGGAGTACTGTCTGCTCCTTTACAGGGAATTAAAGCCCACTGTAAATGTTCATGTGGAATGAAAATTATTCTAATCCTTTGAGAAAGGAATATACCAATTACATACTTGACTACTTTCCTAGAAGCAGCAAAATCAGCTTGTTTTTGAGGGGCTGGTGCTTACAAGGAATTCTTGTAAATGTAATTCCTTTTACTTCTGTATTCTTCAGTTCCCTTCCACCATGATTTATCTCTTCTGGGGTCTTGTTTTGGTTTTCCCTAATTAAGGTTCAAAGTTGAAATGCAGAAGTGGGTGTATGTTTCTCTGCTAGTTTGAATTTTTTCCACAGTGCATGGGATGGAGAACAAACTTTCTGGTTTTGGTATGAGGGTTGTTTTAAGGGTGAAGGGAGATACCTGCATCCATTTCACCCCTCAAATGCTGTATTTGTTTGGTCTTATATATTTGCTTGCTCATGCCTTGCTCTATCATTATTATGTTTTCTGGGGATTTCACAATTCATGAGCCCAGCAGTCTCCCTTTTCCCTGCAGCTTTTGCTCCTGTTATCTCCCGTTCCTCTCTTCTACCCAGTACAAAGCAGGTGCCAGTGTATTTCATAAATCAGGAGGTAAGTTTCATAGCTTAAATACTGATGTTCTGTGAAGAGCATTTTTAATCATCAAGCAAATATTTTACAAATAGAGAAGAAGCATCAGTAGAAAGGTTTGCAAGTCAGCAGCATCCGCTGAACCAAGGCAGTGCCTGTGCTAACATACCTTACAGGCAAGAAGTTTGGGGCTTGCACTCTTTCTGTAGAAGCTGTTTTCATATGCTTTTGCTACCAGTGATTCTGGTTTTTGAGAGGAAAGCTGACCAGCCAAGGAGTAAATGATGGAGGATATCACTGCTAACATGTTCCTGTGTGTGGGAGCTCTTCCATCAGGTTCAGTTTGGACAGCTTCCATCTTTCCCACCACCACCTTCACTCCCCTTGGTTTTCAGTTTCCCCATGCAGCACTCATGGAATTTGCAAGCCTGCTTGCAGCAGGGTGGGGGACTTGATCTCCAGATGGGAAGAACCAGCAGTAACTCATGAAATCTGTGGTAAAGTAGGGCTTGAAACGGGGTGTCTCACAGGATCCACTGTTTCCCACAAACTACTGGATTCTTCCTTTGCACTAACATAATCATTGTGTACTAAGGCAGATCAGTGAGAACTATTATTGCAAGGAAGGGGAATGCTCTGGTACTGAGGTACTGCATGGTACTGCAAATTGACTCTTGCAGAGCTGAGATGACTCCCGTTCTTCTTTGAGGTTTCTGTACTTAGAATTTCTTTCAGATGAGCCCAAGCTCTTGAAGAAGAGTTGAGCTAAACGAGTTGCAGATTGAAGAGGGCTGAACAGCCTCAGAACCACTGTTTGGGTCTTAAGTACTTCCTCCTGAAAGTTGTTTTCTCCTATGAGTGCGGTCCATGTAGCAGGAGTAGCTGGTAGCAAAGTTTGAAGTCAGAGGCCCAAACAAATGTTATACCTTATGTGGGAACTCAGGGCTAAGGCAGAGGGCTACTTAGCCCCTTGGTGAGTGAGGCATCAAATGCTGTAACTGACAATAAGCCGTTCTAGAGGCAGCTTAATTTCTTTGGAGACTGTTCTCTGTATTCCTCCTTCTGGCTGTGTGGACAAATTCAACAGTTTGGTGAAGATCTGCTTTATTTAGTGTTTCAGTTAAGCTGCCTCCATGCCCAAAGATGATTTTTGGCTGTATTAATAAAGAACTGCTTTTGACAGCTTAGATCACTTGTACTTTATTGCCAGTGAGCACTGGCTGGAAATTTGGCAGGCAGAGTTCTTATGATCCACTGGGGAGACCTTATTGTAGACTTTCAATACTTAAGGGGGGCTTTTAAGAAAGGTGGGGACAGATATTTTAGCAGGGCCTATAGCAATAGGACAGGAGGTAATGGTGTCAACTAATAGAGGGTAATTTTGGGCTAAATATTGGGAAGAAATTTTTTATTATGATGGTAGTGCAACACTGTAATAGGTTGCCCAGAGCTGTGGTAGATGCCCCGTTCCAGGAAACAATCAAGGTCAGATTGGACAGGACTCTAAGAAACCTGTTCTAGTTGAAGATGTCCCTGCTCACTGCAGGGGATTGGACTAGATGACTTCTAATGGTCCCTTCCAACCCAAACCATTCTATGATCCTGTTAGCTGAGGCAGAGCAGGCCAGCACAGTTTTTGCTGCCCCTCACTCCCTGAGCAGGACCTACTGCTGCCTGCCTCTGCCCTAGCAGGAGAGCCCTTCTCACATCTGCTTCCTAACAGGGGTTTCATGGACCCCATTCTGGGGTCTTTGTAATTTGCTTAGGACTGTGTGTTGTTAAACGCTTGCACATTGCCTGGGCTTGTTGTCCCTCGAGGTGCTGCCAGCTCTGAATCCTTGCCAAGCAAAATCAGTCCACCTGCTTCCTGGCTCCAAGCATCTTGTCACCCAAGCCCAGCAGAGCCTTGTTTAAAGAACAGAAATAATTGTGTTGCGGCACTGGTTCCCAGCAGGTGTTCGTGTCATAGGGTGAATTAGGGAATGAAGATGAGCCCAGGAGTAGCTCCATGCCTTATTTGGCCTGTTTTTCAGAGTAGGGAGTGTTTAATCTTTCAATGAGCAGGAAGACTCTCCTGTGTCTCCCCCGGCCTTTTTGGTTAAAGTTGATGTCCCTGAGCTTAGAGTGGAAAGGAGCAGCTGGAGAGTATTCAGTATTCAGCTCTGCTCCAATTAGGATTTCCAGAGGGCTGGTGTGTCATAGCTAAAGCTATGGGTTTTAACTGATTACTTGGTGACATCACTTCATGTGGTTTCTTCCCCACACCACTTTTACTCCCCACCCCTCTTCCTGGAGATAATTAATTACTTGTGCATCTGAGTAGTTTATTCTTAAATAATTCCTTTAGCCATTGCTGTATCACATTTGCTTTTTTTTTCCTGATCTATCAGTTGTGCCCAACACCCACATGATAGGTGAATTTCTGACCATAAAGCTGTTGAAACACCTAGACTTCTAAATCAACTAATGTCGCCCAACCCAAATTTCTCCTTCCCACACTGCCTTGCCAGCCAAACTTCCTTAAACAAACCCTTCAGGAAAAAAAAGCAGGTCATTAGGTTTTCTTAAACTCTTTTTTCCTTGTGTTGGCGTTCTGAGTCTTTGTATCCACACACACTAAGGACTAGTGCTTCCTTGAGGTCTGTCACAGCTGTTTTGGAGGAATTTTGCTTGCTACTGCTGTTGCATGCTAGCTTAGCCTGGAAGTCATTTAGACTGACAAACGCAGAGCTGTGCTACTACTAATAAAAAGCTGCCTCTGAGGGCCTTGTTGGCAGGGCTGCCAGCAGGCAGGACCCTGGTTATTTGGGGACTGAGCATGCTGGGCTTGGGTGCACCCAGCAGAGTCCAGCACGAGTGGAAGCGTGTGGCTTTCTGGGCAGTCAGATGCCTCTGTGACCTCCAGCTCTCTGTACCATCTAGACTTTCCTTGGCTCATAAATACATTAAAAGGAGAAAATACATGTAAGACACCAGGATTCTGTAGTTGTGCACATTCTTGAAGCAAAATTCTCTTTCATTTATCTTGTTTTTAATTTGCTGGTTCAGCAAAGACCATACTGGTGTATCCTGTTTCCATTCAGCTCTGGTTTAGACATGCAGTGTAATTCAAGAACATTTTAACTGTAAATGCTTGCAATAAAAAATATTTTCCTACTCTTTTCCACAGAATTATTCCTGGGTGTGGACTTTGCCAGTTTGCAGTAACTTCAAGGCTTTTTCTACTGTACAGTATTTTTTTGAAAAAGAAAAGAAAAAAAATTGCTGGGAGCTGTATTTATGTTCTGCAAGTCCTAATAATAAGAATAGCATTTATTTTAAACCTTTCCAAGCAATTTCTCCCGAAGCTTCCCTGTCCAAAAGTGTTTGATAAAGCATGTGTGCATGCTCTTTAACAAAATACTAAAGACATATTCTAGTGCTATGAGAAGACAGGACCGCAAATTAAATTAGATGAAAAAAAGTAAGTTGATCTGTTCTGTGACATAAATGAAAGATGCTTTGGAAAAAAAACAGAAAGAGGACCCAGTATTCCTTCTGGATAAGGCCTCAGCATGAAAACATGAACAGCAAATGTGTTTATTATTGAAGCCATGTACATCAAAGCCAAATTGGCCAAGAAACTCTCCGACCTAACCTACAGTTGTTGTCTTTGCTATTATTAAATGTCACATGGTGGTGTGTAGCTAAGAGACTGGGATTTTTTTTCCCATCTAGATTTTTTATAAATCTGATTAAAATGGGCTTGGCTTCACAGTCTCCTTGATCTGTATGTAAGTCTGTGTGACTTAAGTGATCTGTAGAACCTCAGACTGGCCTCTGCCCAGTGGGACTTTCACTCTTACAGAGCCACTGTGCAGAGCCAGAGAAAGTGGGGAGGCACCAGCTTGAGTTGAAAATGACCTCAGGGTCCTTGGCTTGTAGGCTAGAGAAAAAGGAATGGAGTGTTTCTCAAAGACAAATACTTTATTTTGACTATTCCAGTTGATGTTATTTGTAGGGCAAAAATGCTTTCTCCAGAAAGAGCAGAGACCCAGCCTCAGTTGTTTTCTAACTTGTAAAAGACTGTGAAAGCCTTTGAGAAAAGCTAGTTTTCTGAAATGGGGGGGGGGGAATCCTTTTGGGAAGTGATGTTGGATTTCCCTGCTGGTAAGACCTGGCTAGAGCCAGAACAAAGTTTTTAAATTTAGAAGAATTCAGAGAGCTTTTCCCAAGATCTGTTCAACATAAGTTGCTGTTTGGGAGGTGGAGTAAGATAGGAAGCCTGCCCAGTTTCATGCACGTTCATTGATTACAAGGCTGTGGTGCTCAACTCTTCCCAGACTTCTAAAATCATTCTAAGTAATTGAATTAAAGTCATCATTTATCATACTTAGTTAGCCTAGATCTAATCGTTCTTTCCAGAATTGTTTGCTGAATTGTTTGGCATGTCTAACCTTATTGGCCCCGTTAACTTCTTATCCCCATTTGACAATTCTAATCTCTATCTTTCTTTCTGCAAGGAGAGAGACAGGCATCCTTAGAGGCTTTTGTGACTTGCTGTGCAGCTGGCCAACAGGCATCCACTGTGACTTTCAGAAGGATACTTGCAACTGCTCGAGGAGATTTGAAAGGGTTTCAGGTTTAATGGGCATGGAAAGTAGGTTTTCTCAGCAGGATGGTTTGCTCATTTACTCAGTTTTATCTGTCGTTAAGTACTTGAATTTTGTTGCTTTAAAAACGGCATTAGAAAGTCTGCTAAAGTTAACAGATGTCAGCAGTCAGAGATTGCTACATCAAGCCTAGGGCAAAGGATATATATGGTGTGTTGTGCCTTTCGCAACCCATGCTGTGGTGTCTTGCTTGAGACACTTTTTTCTGAGCTTGTAAAATCACTCTTGGCTCTGGTTGTTTTCTGGGAGTATGACTGTACCACTTTACAGGAAAGCACTTAACAGTGTGGTGCCTGAGTTGCACCCTGGGGACACAATTTTTCCCTCCCTCATAAACCGGGAGTGACACATCCAGAGTCACAGGGTTGTGAAACTGAAGTCAGCAAGGAGAAACCCCAGCCTACATTCTGTGTCATATGCAAATTTAAGGCTGTCGTGACTATGAGAAGTTTTCGTTAAAAGGAGGGTGGTGCAGAGAGTTAGTCTCTCTGGCCTTGTGTATCCCTCCTGTTGGGGATTTCAGGGAGTTTGCAGGCACATGCTGAAGGGCTAATGTATGCCACAATTGTGAGAAGTTGGATCCTGCCCCCACCCCCCCTCCCCTCTGTGTCTGCACGCATAATTTTACATAATTCATGTTCTGATGCATATTGCTGTCATTTGCCACCCTGACTTGCAGCATGCTCGGCACAGCTCAGTCAGTGAGTTGGAAGACTTCTTGTTGTTCTCAGATGGAAAGAAGGGTCATCCTCTGTGCACACTTGGTGCAGGGCCCTTCAGAGTATCTTCCCTTGGGTTGGGCACAATGGGCTATAAGTGATTGATCTGTCACACTGGAGCTTTGAAGTTGGAGCTTTAGCTTCTTGTGTGCTACAGTCTGTTCAGAAAGGCAAGGGCTTATTTATGTATGGATTTTATTTTCAAAAGTGATGTTTGCTCGGATATGAACATTTCCCCTGAGACCGCTTGCTCACAATGGGACTGTGTCAGAGCTGGGGCTTGAGGCCCCAGGAGGGAGCCTGCCCAGCAGCCCTCACCCCATCCCATCCCTCCTGTCACCTCCAGCCGGCCGTGCACCACTTTGGCAGTCCTGTGACTGCGTGTGGTCCAGAACATGTGGACCCAAATGTAGTCCTTAAATCACAATCTGAATGTGTCGCATTTTAGAACTTACCTTTAAGGTCTCTGTGCCTTAAATTCAGCTCTCTGTGCTGGGCTGATAACTCTGCTGATGTCTGCTTCTGCCTCGTGCTGCAGCTGGGACAGAGGTGTTCCCTCTGCAGAGGTGTGCAGGGGGCTGAGGCCCAAAAATCTCGCTTTGTCTCAAGGAGGGCAGAAATAGGGAATCTGTCTGTCTGTCCTGCTACTGCCCAGCTCCTCTTTTCAAGCTGACTGTCCCTGTGCAGTGTATCAGGACTTGGCTATATCTCTTTATCACCTTTTAAATTGGCAAGTCCTGCTGGCTAGAGGCCAGACGGGTGCTCTGTCATATGGATATGACTGCCCACTCTGGTCAGCTGCCCAGAGGCTTCAGAGGGTACACTGCTCTTCCAGAAGATGGTGATGGGGTTAATAGCCACTCTCCCCAAAGTGCCTGAGATTACCCATGATGCTTGTACTAGGAGGGGAGGCACCAAACTCAACTCAAACTCCAGATGTTCCAGTATATTGGAGCCATGTCTCTTCCTTTATTTTGATCTGGGCTGTCCTTTGTGCTAGGTATCTGAATGAAGACCAAAGAGTGATAGAAATCTTACATTGCAGGTTGCTCTCTTTTTAGTTACCCTCTTATCCCTCTCTGCTCTCTTCTCAAGGAAATAAAGGCATTAGATGTCATGCCTTAGAAACCAAGGAGTTAAAATACTCAAGCTTTATGGCCATGTTGAATTATCATAGTTGTTAGCTACACCTGAATGATTCCCAGAGGATGGGAAAATGAGCTGGAGAATGAGATGGGTGTAGATTCACCTCCTGCTTTCATTCTGGTGTGCAGTGGAAACAGCACACAATTACAGATCTAACAGCTTGTGGGAAAAAAACAGGTCTGCTCATTCCTGTCCACTATATCAGACAAAGGCTCTAGCTCATCCTCATCTGTGGCCAAGAAGCACAAAGTTTGCTTTTGCTTTTCACATCTGTGTGGCCAACAAGAAGTGGAGGAAGTTGCTGCAGTTGCCAGCTATCATACAGGAATGATCTAGGAGGTGGGTATCAAGCAGATAGGAGGCTGCTATAGTACACAACACAGGCAGAACACACAGAAGTCACTGCCCTGTGTATGTCCTGTCTATGTCAGTGCAAAGTTTCCATCCAGTTACCTGATCCCATCCGAGCAAATTAAGCTATGTTTGCAACTAGATTTTCCAAGTTTGGAGCACTGGGTGGCAGCCCAGCAGGGGGGTTCCAGTGTCTACCTTTTGGGCAACCATGTTAAAATCTGCACCTCCTTATCAAGGGAGAATCAGCGTGCTTCAAGCTCTCCTGGTTCCTCATAAGCTGTGCTGTGTTAGCTCCAAAGTCTTTGAACACTGTCTTCTTCAAAGCTGCTTTTCCAGTAGAGTAATTTGAAAACCAGGAGAGATTGCCATGGAATATGGTGGCTTTTTTCTCTCATTTTGATTGAGGAAGTTTGAATTAAAAATGTTTTGACTGACTTTGTTTTCAGAGAAGAGCTACCAAATATAGATGTAAGTGTAAGAAAGGTAAGAAGAATGCAATGCTCTGACAGCGATCCATCTGCTGATTGCTGTGTGTACCAAGTGTCAGGATGAGATTGATGGCCTTAGAATAGGAATCCACTGAGGCACAAAGAATGCCTTCCTTTGCTTTTTTACAGTGCAAAGTGTGTGTAGGGTCTGTGCTGAACAAGTGCTGAAAAATTAGTGATTGCAGCTTGCTTCTGAGCTGCGGAAGCCAGGCCTTGCCAGCCAGCCTGAGGTTAGGAGCACTCGTGATTATTCAGCTCAATCTCAGCCAGCAACACACATTTTCCCTAAATGCCTTAGTTTTTTTCTTCCCAATTATTTTGACATCCAGGAAGATACACTGTTTTCTGTGCAATTTCTATGAAGTAGATATTTATAAACTAAAACCTGTGACACTTGAGCCTTACTGTTTGGTGGGGTGTTTTTGTTTGTTTTGGTTTTTATCTGAGATGAGTTTTTGGCTAGAAAACATCAGTTAGGCTTGTGTTTGAGGGGAAAAAAATATGACTAAACCAAGAAAGTAACCTCTGCTTCTCCTTTCAACTTGCTTTGTTTTGATGAAGATGAAGTGTAACAGGGTTTTGACTCCGTTCAAAATCTGAAAATCAAAAGGAAAGTGTCTTGCAAAGGCTTGTTTACTACCTAAGTACACCTGGATTTATCCTAGCCCATCCGAATCCTGCTCTTGTATCAGACAACAGTGCTTGCCTGATCCATCTTGAAGATGTCAGTGAATTTACAGCCTGTCAACCAAGGAAGTGACCAGGGTAAGAAAGTTATAAATCGATCTCTTAGCTAGATCGTATTGTAGACTTCCCTTGAAAGTGTATCTGGGCAATCCAGGACCTGACTGGAATGGGTGGAGGAGAAGGACTAGGGATTCTGCCTACTCCAGCTCTGAAGTCTTGACAGCACTCAACAGAAATTATTCCCTGACTGCTTTTGCAGTCTGTTCCCTACTCAAAGCCAGGATTTGTCCTTGGCGGCTACTACCAAGTAGAGAGCTGGAGGTCTGACTTTGTGTCTCTGAACAGCTCTGTGTTTCATGGGTTTTTGGGACTTTGTTTATTTTCAGCTGTGTTTTGTTTTGGAAACATGATTTAATCCCTGAAATAAAAGGCTTCTCTTTCCTTAGAAGAGGAGAGGTTTGTAAGTGTGTGTGTAGTGGCAGGTGGTTTCTGGCAGCATGTTTTCCTTTCAAATGTTTATTATTTTGACCAGGTTCATAGCTGCTGTAAAATCCTCTTCTCATTAGGCTAAAGCACTTCACCATTTCAGGACCTGATGCTTTTTTCTGCTTACCCGTATTTCTTTTCCTCCTCAGCCACCTCCTGTTGTCTCTGCTCTTTGCTGAAGGACCCTTGTTGCTCTTGCCTGCACCTGGTTGTTGCACATGTTACCAGGACAAAAGCCCCTCTACAGAACAGCCCCAAGGGTGAAGAAACAGTATCAAAAGGGTGATGGGGTTGCTTTGCTGGAGGTCCAAGCTGGACCACTTAGCCTTGCCTGGGGGAGGGGAGTGAGGTGGTGGTTTCTACTCCCTGCCTTGGTGACACCTAATGACAATTTTTGCTGCTTTGGTTCATGTAGGAGGCTGCTGCTCCTCCAAGGCAGGGGGTTTCCTGACTAGGGTAGAACAGGCTGTGCTTGCAGATCTGTTGGGTGCTGTTTCCAGGAAGGAAAGAGAGGAGAGAGAAAACACTTTTTCTTATAAATGTGAAGTCATGTTTAGATCTTGCTTATCCATCTCATGTTGAGGATTCTATGAGTTCAGAGGAGTCTGGGTGCCTATTGAAGTTTGAAAATACTGTATTTTGTTCTGAAAATATAGCATTTTATTCTAAAGGCAGTGTGGATAAAATGCAGTAGTTGGAAATAAATTTTTGAGAGCTGAATTTAAGGGAAATGAATTATTCTTTCTCATTTGCTTAGTACTGTTTCTGCTGGACTAAGGTGACAAATTAAAGTGAGACTAGACCACTTGAGTTGCAGTGTGAGGAAACAAGAAGACTCTCTTTGATCCTGAATGCTCAGTCAAGAAGCATTTGCCAGTAATGCCAAATGGGATTTATTTGTCAAGTCCTAGATAGAGGCCATCAGGGCCTGGAACTAAAGAAAAGAAGCAGGTACCACACTGTAAACTTGGGTTCAACATATTGACTGTTAATCTTCTTTTACCTACATATTATGATTATCAACCTGACAGCAAAGGGGCCTACTGGGGAGTTAAGTGTCACGTGGAAGAGATTATCACATTTTGAAAAGAATTTGTGTTGGTGACTGTAACATAATAAATGTATTCGATACCTCTTTAGATCTTCTGTAAGGGGTAGATAAGCATTGATCACCCAGTGTGATGGGGATTGGGGAGCTTGTTTTTGATGTTTTAATACCAAGTCAGAAACAAGAGCTCAGAATTGTTAATGAAAGGAGCACATACATTTGTTGTTGTTGTTGTAATTATTATTCTTCACTTTCCTGTCTTAAAGAGACCAAGAGGGAGTTAATGTAGAGAGGTAGGAAATAAATACATAGCATCTTCACATTTGTAGTGCAGATTAATCTGAGGAATGAGATTAGTAGCTTTTAAGCCTCTTGCATATTTGCTGGGTGAACTTTTTAACTTGATCTCTCCTTTTACTTTTTTTCTAACCAGAAAGCTTTCCACTTATGGATTTAAAAGGTCACAAGGCTAAGCAGAAATCAGAAGCTGATTTATTGTATAAGAACCCTTAGCGCAGGGATTTTGACCAATGCTGTATGAGTTTGTTGTTTGTTTGTTTTTTCCCCCCTTCCACTGAAACTCCAAAGAGATGATTTGGTTTGTTTTGTTTTTTTGTTTTGTTTTGTTTTTTATGTACTAGCTTCACTTGCCTCATATTCACTTCACTGAACCTCACAAGGTTCTCAGTGCAAGAATGATTTTCTTATTGTTTCCAAGTAAAAGTCCAGCTCAGGGGGGTTGGGGAGTGACAGTTCTGTTATTATTTTATGCTGATCTCAGTATTCACGGTTTGTTTCTCTTGCTGGTCAGTAAATAACAGGGTAATCTTATGGTTGTCAGGAGCAGATCTGAGCAAGGCTCTGTTGTGCAAGGGCAAGGACAGCAATAGATGTTGTGATACAACATGGATTGAGGGCTCTGGCTAAGGGGGCTGTATTGGATGTTTAGCAATGCATCTTTAGCGGAGACACAAAGCAGGGATCCTTACTGCTTATGAACACTAGAGATCCTCTGACGTGTTTCAACAGCAAGCTCCTTGGCCAGAGTATCTGAGGTAATTAGTCAGTCTGCCTGCATTCCTCTTGCAGCCTCAATTAATTATGAGTCTAGCTTTAACTTCTGGTCAGAATCGTTCTGTAGTGGTGTTACAGGATGTTAACCAGCTGCCACCTACTGCTTCCATCGATGTTTTATAACTGCTGCACAGAGGACTTGAAAACAAGCTCTCTTACCTGTGCAGGCAGGCTCTACTCCTGGTGATCTCTTCCTTCCTGAGCACTTGGTCCAAAAAAAGACTGAAATGATACTGCCTGTACTGGTAGTAAATATGGATGCTACAGCAAGCAAATGCTTTAGTATTCTTCAAGGGTAAAGCTGTTGCTTTTGTTTTTTCAGCCTCTATCAACTGAAATATAAACAGAGGCCATCAAAGAGACACATAAGAAGATTCAGTGGGAAGAGCTGTACTGAAATACGTCTAGAGGTGGCAGTTCCTTGGGCAAGCTTGACAGGGAAAGTAAGTAGGTTGTATCTTTTATTAGGCCTATTGCTATTGTCAAGGGAGGTAACCTTTTAAACATGTAAATGTGGTGTCACATGTCTGAAATAGAAGCACCAGCTTTCAAAACTAAATAAATACATGTTGGAAACACTTTCCCTGAGTTTTGCAAAGTTATGTTAATCACTTAGACCATCTGTTGGAGAACTTGTAGCTGTGTAGCTGGGATAGGTTAGGGGTATGCTAGTGAAAGTAGTAGTAATAAAACTGTTAGTCTCTTTAGGGTGAATCAAGTGACCATTGTAAAACTCTCTGGAAACCAAGTTTTAATTGCTTGTTTTCTTATTCCTTTTTAAAAGTAAGTAAGTTTTTTGGTTTGTGTTGGGTTTTTTTTTTCCTAAAGATGCATTTTCTGTGAGGCCTCAAAAATGTGATGTGTTGCTGTCATGAGGATACCAAGCCAGAGTTCCTTGGTGTATCAGGTGGCCAAAGGTGGGAGCTTTCTTGCCTGTCCCCTGCCTGAGCTGGGAGAGCTCTGAGGTGTCCTGGGCAAACTCTGCCTGGCCACAGTAGACAGTTATACTACAACTTTATCCTGAGAGGAAGCAGGGCAAGAAATATGAAGAAAAAAAGTTAGGCCAGTCACCCAAGAAGTGTGGTTTGTTCCTGATGGCCAGCTGGCTAACCTTTTCAGCCTGACAGCATCTCTCCTCCTTAAACACATAGTGAAATGTTGAAAAATTATTTGTGTTATTATGACACTGGTATTTCTTCAGAAGGAGCTGTCTGTTTGCTTAAATAGAGCCCAAAAGGAGGTGCTTGTTGTCCTAGGATTGCCTTTGACTGGTGACCCAAATAGGAGAACAGAGTTTTCAGGAAAGGACTGAGTGCTGACAGAAATGTGATTAATCTTGACTAGACAACTGTGTCAGAGCAACTTCCAAATTGCTTAGGTCCTCTCTTAACATGTACTATATTTGTGACCACTCTCCTGTCCTTTTCCATTAGCTTCTCTCTTTCTCAATTCCAAAACATTAGTCTTGTTTGAATGCTTCTTTATACCACACTGATCTGTTAGTGAAAGTTGTAATCTAGCCCCCATATTGCAGCATGTGCTGCCAGTGAATCTCAGTGAGCCAGGAGAGGCACAATTACAGGGAAAAGCATTCTTTAGGAAAAAGTAACTGTCTGCTTAGGTTGCCCTCCTGTTTTTCTGCACATACACCTGAGAGCATGCTCTTCATCTGGTCCTGTACCTGATCTAAAGGAAACAGTATGAGTGTTTGAGACCACTTGTAAAATACACAGGAAGTATGTTGAGTCTCATGGTTATTAACTTTTCCCCAAATGTTTAGTTTATAGAAGGCTGTGGAGATGAGATGTTGCCCTGCTGAGATGCATCAAGCAGGGAGCTGTAAACCTTTAGGAGGCATAGGGGATAGCACCCCAAATGAATTAAGATATGAGACCAAATAAAGAGTAACAAAACCCTTCAAATTATTTGGGAGGTTTCTCCCCCCTTCTGTTGCTCTGATTTCTGTGATTTAGCAAACTTTGTTGTTTAGTCGGTGTGATTAGTGCCCCCTGGACCATCTACTGCAGTGTTCTAATTTCAGGTCAAGAGGAAGGAAATAAAGGCTGCTGTGTCAAAACAAAGGATGTCACTTACCGCTCTCCATTGTTATGCCAATAGCAGAACTCATAAAGCAAGTGAAATTGCAAATTGATGAGAGAAGCAGAACCACAAAATTGTTCTTAAATGTTGCAAAATCTCTGAAACAAAGTTGATTCCTATCATTTTATTACCTTGTTTTAAGGAAACCGAATGCTTTTACAAGAGCTCTGGCTCTGGGAAAATCTCCTTCAGAATAAGACCCTTTAAAAAATGTACTGCCTGTTGTTACTCCTGGAGTATATCTGATCACCATTCAACAGGGCCAGCCATCCTTGTGTCCCATATTCTGCTGTTTTCCTCATGAACTGGAAGGCTCATAAAGTTTCCATCAAGAACTGCTGCTGTGAACCTGAGGGACTGAGGCTTCTTGCTGGCTGGTTGCTGCCTCTCCATGCACTACTGTGGTAAATCCAGAAAACAATGTATTTAACATATTGGTGTAGGAAGGTCACCAATCTTGCTTTGCCAGCTGTCATGTCCTGCAGCTCTTAGAGTGCTCTCAGGGATTCATAGATAATCCACCTCTAGAAAGATCTGGGTTTTTTTTTTGTTGTGAGTTGTTGGGTTTTTTTCAATTGGGCAATAAGTAACAAATCAGGTGCTTGAAATATTAAAGGATTAAAGAGGGTTGTGCTGCATTGAATTGAAGGTGCCACTGCTCTTCTGGAAAAAAAATAAAAATAAAAAAATTATCTGTGTGACCATCTGTGAAATGGCATTGAGTAATGACATAGGTACATTGAAGGACAGATTCCCTGACGTCAGGTTTTGCTCAGACTTGGTGAGAGCAAATCAGATTACTTAGCCATCAAGTTTTTCGTCATCTTGCCTCCGTCACTCACTAATGGCTTATGCCTTGGGGATCAGCAGAATTCTAACTAAAAATATCCTAGTACACCTGATCAGTTACAGAACATAATATGAGAAAGAAAATGCCTCTACAAACCCTGGTATAATTACTTACATCTCTTCATGATGAATCATAAGTGCTCTGCTGATAGCTAGATTAATACTCTGTAGCAATTTAAAAATAGAATTTCCAAGACACTGGCACAAGGTTGCCCAGGGAGGTTGTGGATGATCCCTCCCTGGAAGTGTTCATGGCCAGGTTGGATGGGGCTTTGAGCAACCTGGTCTAGCGGGAGGTGTCCCTGCCCATGCATTGGGGTTGGAACTAGATCGCCTCTGAGGTACCTTCCAACCCAAAACCTGTGGTTCTTCTGTTAACAAATGTTCTACAAATAGCTTATTGACTTCTCAAATGCATGAGTTATTTCAAATTATCCACAGATTGTTCCTTGTTTTGCTGGTTGTTTGCAAGCAATTCCTTTTTAGTATTCAGTGGCTGGTATTCGAGTGTTCAACTTCGATTTTGACATATAGGTCGCACTGTAGTATTTCTGCTACTTGACTAAATGTGTAATTAATAGCACCCTGCTTCTTGCATGAATATTTGCATTGAATTACATTTTTTTTTTTACTCTGCAGCCATTATTTAACATTTGTTTGGAAAGAGTTGTTTCAGTTTCTGCTGGTAATCTTATTTACAGGAGTATTTATGGAAATACTAATACACAGTGGAAATTACTGTAAATTAACAAATTTGCTGTAAAGCTTCAGCTATGCACTTTGCTGTATTTTTATTACTTTAACTGTGTTTGTCCATTTTCTATGACATCAAAATCCAAATAATACATACTTTTCTCCACTGTGAAATTAAGCAAGTATATGAAAAAGATTCATATATGTATTGTTAAGAGTTATAAGCATTTGCTATGGAAACTGTATGTAGTGACCTCCATCCTCAGTGCTGACTGCTCCCTGTCTTGTGTGTCTTTCCATCTGATTTTTCCCATTACATGTTCCTAGGACCACACAATTCTGTTGAAAACTGCAGTACCATTAATATAAAATCAATTGATAAATAAAATTCAGCTCTAATTGTGCAAGCCACAGCTGTTAAATAAGTAATAGCTGGCCGTGCTCCCAAGTCCCAGTCTTTGTTCTGTGGTCTCTCAGACCCCTTCTCCCTTGCCCTCCCCAGCTCTCCTCCCTACTCTGGAGAGAGAAGATAAAAAGATTCCAAGTGTGGACACATTTCAGTCCAAGGGTTGCAGAGAGCATGTTTGAAATTCTTTTATAAATTTCTAAAATAGCTATGAGAAGCATGCTCTCTTGCTGTTCAGAGATAAGGGAAAACTGCCCTTGAACAACAAAAGTGTCCAAAATATAAAATTTCATTTATGTTTCTTAGCACATGGATCATTTTGAAAGCACTTTTATTTTTAATTTTTTAATTTATTAATTTTTTTCTGCCAATTCAAATAACCACATTGTGAGTCTGGCCTCTCTGGGTTCTATTTGCTGTGTTTCCCTGCACCTCTCACTGGTCTCTGGGGCTCTGGAGGGTGTTTATTACGAATGAATGTTTAATGTCTGCCTTGAAGAGCTACTTGTCTGGCTTGGATTTTCTGGTAGCAGTGCTCTGGGAGCAGCCACACACAGAGAAGGGCCCTGTGGAGTGTTGTCTGAGCACTGAGACACTTTGCATCTTGTTACTGTGTTTAGAGAGGGCTTTCTTATCTTCATTTGGCAGAGCAGAGCATGGTGAGGAGATGACACTGATTGTTTTGTTTGACCTTTTTCATTGCGAGTTAACTCCTGCTACAGGAGTCTGCTGGCTGAACGTGATGGTGGGGACAGGACAGTTGGAGATCCTTGACTCACCTGCCCCAGGTAGGAGCAGGACATGGTCGCAGCCGTTCAAGGGAGGTACTGGGGAAGAAAAGCTCATGGTGAGCAACATGCTTCCTCCACCTGTCTTGCTTCTGAGGTTAGGTCCAAGGGGAAAGGAGGCTTCTGGTTCTAGAGACTTGTGCTGTAACATGGCTCTGACTGCTTTCATCTGGGATGGCAGCTGGTGCCTGAACCTTAGCTGTCCTTCTCACCTGCCTTTCATTTAAATGCAGCTGGTTTATGTTGTAGCTAGGAGATAGGGTGGGCTGAATGCTTTTGCAACATAAATCTTTCAAGCTCTGACAATTTCACTCTGAGGTCCACTTAGGTGAGGGATATACGTGTTATATCTCCCTTTCATTGTTGTCTTGAGATTGACTTGCTTGTGTCTTGGAAGAGGCATCTGGTACTTTGCCTGGATGGATTGGAGCTATGTAAGTGTTGAGAAACATCTAAAAAGGCTGAAAACAATCAGTACTAGCTGACTGCACCATCAGTGCAGAAGAGCAAAGTTTCATAGACCTAAGTCCACATCCTTTCTCCCAGTTGCACACTTCCCATGTGCATGGGTGGAAATTATTCATGGTCCTAGCTTAAGCTGCCTGCAGACTGCTGAATCTTGCCAGCTGATGGGTAGACATTAGAGCTGATTTAAGTAATCAGATTATAAAGAGCAGCTTTGACCAGTTGAATCAAAAGGAACGAAAGTTTCCCCTTGGAGGAGCTCTCTTCAGGTTATTACAGCTAGAAGCTGCTTTCTGAGGGCTTTCAAATGCCTAATTCCATCCAAAAGGAAACAGAGCTCTTCAGAGCAGGTCATATGCTCTTGTAGCTACACCATAACTGTGCTAGAAGCCTTCTGGTGAGCTTGTGTGCCTGAGTCCAAAAAGTTTCCTTGTTCTGGTTTCTTGATTTCAATCCCTGCCTAATTAGCTGGGATGCTGCCTCCTCCAGCCTCTTGTGGAATGGTGCAGTTGAAAGCGAAGTGCTAGTAAAACCTCCCATAGTTGATTTTAAGACCAACAGGCTGATTTTAGTTCACACCTTGTCTTACTCAAACTCTTTTCCAGATAGCATTGGTCTTTTCTTTTTTCCTGTCCCTCAGTCTCACTGTTTCTAGTCTGGTGCAAAATGCTGAAGTGCAGATGAGCCATTTATTAAAATGCTGAAAAAGATCTGAAGCTGAAAATAAATCATAGGTTGAACGTGAGGCAAAAAGGTTAAGGCCATGTTAGTTTTCATTTTGAAGACATACCATAGTGGGCAGCTCTGTGATAGAAAAGCAGAATGCACTGGCTTGGTTGGTTGCAATAGCAAAAAGTGTTTGTGGTCCCATTGTTAGGAAGATACCTGAGAGTCAGAAGCCCTCTCTATTGTTCAGAATGATAAAAAGTTGCATTTTGGCTTCCACAGCTTATTACGTGGCCAGGCTCCAAAAGCAACATAGACAGTAACATCAGCATGTACAATATTTTGGAAACACTTTAAAATTGAGGGGTAAATGAGCAAGGTGGAAGTCCCACTATTTATGTCAATGACACCTGAAAGTTTTGGGAGTGGGTCAGTTGTTTTTTTACTTAACCTGAAACACTTTCAAAGGGCCAGGTTTTCAGAAATGGTTGAACATTTCTTGCCTGAGGAGTTGTGCTGGTTTGGCAGGTTTTTTTGGTAGTGGGGAAGGGCCCCAGGGGTGGCTCCAATAAGAAGCTCCTCCTGCTCCAAACCCAGCCAAGGAGCCATTAGAGGGACAATAGATGCGCCTCTGTGATTAACACAGGAAAGAATTGAGATAAAACCTAAGCAGAACGAGCAGTTGGAAAAGAGCTGAGCTGGAGAGACAGAAGGGGAGGAAGGTGCTCAAACAGAGGTTTCCCTGCAACCCATGGCGAGATGGCAGCTGTTCCCCTGCATTCATGGTGGAACATTCCCTGAAGGCGCGAGGAGGGGTGAACTTGGGTTTGCTGCCAGTGGACTCTGATGATGCAGCTGTGGAAGACCCCGGTGCCAGAGGACTTTGTTCGAGAAGCAGCCCCTGACTCTGTGGGAAGCCCAGGCTGGAGCAGCTCCGGACCTCGTGGGAAGGACTCAGGAAGGAGAGGTTTGTGGAGGACTCTTCGATGGGAGTGACCCCGTGGGGAAGCAGGGCAGGACTGTAAGGAATCCTTCTTCCTGAGGAGGAAGGAGCAGCAGGAACCACCAGCTTGTGAACTGACTCTAAACCCCATCCCCTGTCCCTCTGTGCTGCTGGGGGGAAGGAGGGAGAGAAACCGGGAACAAAGGGATTTGGGCTCGGGAAGAAGGGAGGGGTGGGGTAACATCTGCAAGCCCTGCTCTGAGTGTGTCTGTGTCCTGTGTGCATCTGGTTAGTGTGAAATTAAATTATTATTTTTTCCCCAAGTTGAGTCTGTTTTGCCCAGGACCATAATGGGTGAAGAACCCTCCTTGTCCTTTGTCTCAACCCATGAGCTTCTAGTTGGGCTTTGTCCTCCCCATCCCAGTGTGTGTGTGACGGGTGGGGTGTGGAATTTGAATGAGTGGCCACGGGCCTGTCATGCTTGGCCCAAATCATGACAGGAGTCTTCAATATCCAGCTTGAGACATTTGTATAATTGCATCCCCAAACCATGCTTCTGAAAACTTGGTCCTTCACAGTGAAGCATCTCTGTATCCATCTGTTTGTGATCTGGTTGTGGTCCTGATGCAGACGATTTTCAATGGAATTGTCAGTTCCCTTGCTAGTCTCTCCTACTCTTGAGTTTAGGAGGCTCAGAAGTGCTCCTTCACTCACTGCATAACAGTCCTCCAAAAGGGTATTATCTGACAATACAGTGTTTTTACAGCAGAAAACGTTGCCTCACATTTTAGTTAACTAGAAATAACTCAAGCAACATTCCTTTGCTGGTGCACTAGGACAGTGAGTGCTTTCTGTGGCTTTCAGAGGGCTGGCATCCCATTTCTCCTGGGAGATCCCTTGGGAACTAGCTTCATTCAGCATTGTTGCAGAACTTCCAGAGTATTTTGTTCTGCCTGTGCCCTGTAATAACAATAGCCCTTAAATTAAACTGCCTGATCATCTCCATACTTGCAGCTTCCATTATGCTACCTTGCTTTTGATTATTAATTGTTTAAAGCTCTTGAATGAGAAGGCAGATGAGAAAACCAGGGTGATCACGAACTGAATCGTGAACTGGTTGAAAGGAAGAAGTCAGAGAGTTGTGGTCAATGGGACTGAATCTAGTTGGAGGTCTGTGACTAGTGGAGTCCCTCAGGGATCAGTACTGGGACCAGTGCTATTCAATATATTCATCAATGACCTGGAAGAGGGAACAGTGTGCCCTCAGCAAGTTTGCTGATGACACTAACCTGGGAGGAGTGGCTGACACACCAGAAGGCTGTGCTGCCATTCAG
>NW_009953571.1:1788473-1807975 GCF_000747805.2 Chaetura pelagica
GTATCCCCAAAACATAGGCTTTCAAAGCTTTGAAGGAATATCCAGGGACCTAGCTGCTTCCCAAAAGAGTTTGACTGCATTTCTCACTGCATTGTTTTTACTCAGTTACGGACTCATCACAGAATATGTCCTTCAACAATGTTGCCTGAACTTAGAAACTTAAAATTGACATAAATACACATGTTGAAAGAATTAGCTATAGACCTATTACATACTTCTATAATAAATTAAAAAATGAAATAAAATGGTTTCTTAAGTAACTATAGATAGTCCTTTACATATTATGTGCTTTGTGGAGAAGATAAGTTCAGTGAGACTAGAATCTATGGACTTTAAGGGTTTTAAAACTGTTTTAAGACTCAGGTTTTTTAAGACTAACTCATGACTGTTATGATCGAGTGCTGGTGATAATTATGCTTAAGTAGGAGACAGAGCTTGATGATCTTCAATGGTCCTTTGTAAACAGCACTTCCACGATCCTCAAATTGCAGCATCTGCCTGTATTATATTTTTTTACATTATATAAGTAGACATACAAAGAGAATTTTAGAAGAAAAAAGGTAATTAAAAAACCATATTGCTTTCTTCAGACTGTGTGGGTCAGAGGCCAGCATCATCTTCAAAATACAACTTTCCATAGGATTTTACTTCTTGTCACATTCAAGCCTCTCAGCCACAGTACAGCTGTAACTATGCATCACTTTCAACTTAGGTAGATCCCCAGATTCAGGTAAAATCCCTTTGACTTAGGCAGACTCCACCCAGCTACAATCAGACAAGTTTTAAAATTTCTAAATACCTGGTAGCAGTATGTTCAAGAGACAGGACTGTCACAATGTGATGTGTGCAGCAGCATTCACTGAACATCAGTGAATGAACCAATGGTGAGTGTGTGCAATCCACCTGACCTCTTTCTGCACACATGTGCTACTTCTTCACCTTCCCAGCAATTGTTTTTCACCTCACAGGCCTAAAAAAAAATGGTTTGGAAAAGAAAAAGACTGCCGTGTGTCATGATTTTCATTACTGACATGGAGCTGACTCATAAGACCCAGAAAACCTGATGTTATATGGGAAGATGGTGACAGCCACAGTGACAGCTGGATCTTTGAAGACCTTTCAAACAGGGTTCTTATAGCCTTTGCCTTATGGACTGAAGCCTCACCACAGCAGCAAGAGAGGACCAAGGGTTTGATGATGATGTTAGCATGCCTCTAAGTCTTGCATTAAGTCACAGTATTTTTTCATAAGAAACTGAATAAACCAAGGAAGTAAAATACCTACCTTTTTCTGGGAAGAAACAAACAAACAAACAAACAAGACACAAACAAGCTAAAGGAGGGCCTTCAGAAGACAAGATGATCAGTTACAAATTTGCGATTGGCAGGTGTTCTATATAAAACAACAGGCTAGAATTGATAACACTTCCTGTGTCAGCTTTTGAGATATCTAAACGACATTGGCAATGTTAGAGCAACCCAGGGTTAAGAGAGAGCAAAGAACAATTAAAGCTGTTCTGACTTTCTTGTATCTGGACGACAAGTCCTGGCTCTATCTGTCTCCCAAATATTTATCTCAAATGCAAGTGTTTAGAAACAAGAAGATGAAAGGTGAGTTCTGACATAAGTATATACAATGGAAGCACATCTGTATATGTATTATGGTAAAGGCTAGGAGACACAATTCTTAATGGTTACTGCACAGTCATATCCGTTCCTTCATTTCCATGTCTATGTGATCACACACAAATTTGTGCTATCAACATTCAGTTTTATTTCTCCATTTGCTGCAGATATTTTTCAGCTGTAGTTTAGATACTGATGTTTTAACTGTGTGTTCTTTTGCCTTATTTCTTCCTCCTTCATCTCTATTGCATCTGGTTTCATCAATGCAGTGTAGAAAGGAAGGGGAAATGTGCCAAATACTGCATATTTGATATCTGAAGTGTGCCTATTGACCTTTGACTGGGATAGATATTTTAATCCCACACTTGAAAATTACCCTTCAAAAGACTTGAATTCAAATTGCCAACATGATAATGTCATTTTCTAATCTGATGTGACTGGAATCATAACACTTGCTTTGATGTGCAGTATAATCCAGCATGACTGATCAGGTGCAACCTGCCATAACACTGCAAAGGGCAGTGCATCATGCTCAGAAATTAAAACCATCTTATTTCCTGGAAGTCATAGTAAAAGGAATCTACCTGAATTTTACATATTAAGTTTTTTTTTCAGAAGTTTTTTTAACTCAACAGTGACCCAACAGTGTTTTACTTGTCTCTTGAGTCTGACTCTAGTTCCTGCTACAGCATCTGCATCTTGGCTACTTTTCTATCAAGAAATAGGCAAATGTCAAAACATTGTAAAATATCTAACCGTTTTATTTAAACTGTATAAGAATAGTCTGCTTAGAAGCAATGCTGTTTGAACCTTTTAAACTCACTGTCTCTCTAGCTGCTTGCAAGAGTTGCTTCCTTTTGTCAATGCAGAAAATACTTCTTTGTGGTCCGAGTGCAGAATAAAGCAGCATTCGGTAGCACTAGAAATTAGCAGCTGTTTATCTTTTCTCTCCTGCTATTTCAGTTTAAAGCACTTGGAGAAGATTTTACAGAATCCTCTGTTTTCCCACGTGATTTCATAAATTACTTGCAAGTCTCACCCATACAATCTGGGGCAACTCTTTCAAGCCCTCTGGAAATGACAGAAAACTCTCATGATAAAGCAATGAAGAAATAGGTAGAAGTATATGAGATTATTACCTGAGTGAAGGATGTGGAGAAAAATGAAAAGGGATCATCTTACATAACCAATCAGTCTACAACACATAATTTTTTGCATAATTATGTAATGTGCTGTTGGAATATTAAGTTTCCTTTAACAACAGATTTGAAATGAAATCTGATTATACACAGAACAGTAATACCCAATATTTCTCAATATACATTCCGTAGGTGAGGACACTGAACAGAGGGAAGTAATGCTCTGTAAGAATGGAGGTAAAGATGTGATACACTGATGTGTTCAGTTGTCATATTTATCCACAGAGGTGAGCACCTCACACAAGAAGGATATTTCTTTCTCCAATGTGTGGATACTTCATATCAGCCCTGCTCTTTATTTTACATAAGTTAAGTAGGCTACAAAGCATGATTTCCTCTTTCTGACAAGGAAAGGATTGTAGACAATCTGAAATAGAAAAGCAGTTTTAAAAATAGATGGTAATTGAGACTTCTATTTCCATTACAAACTCAAATATGTAAACCTAATTATTTGCTTTCTGACTAAAAAGCCTTATAGGAACTTGCCACTTTGCTTCTGCTTCTTTGGGGTTAGAAATTCAGGAAGGGAAGGCTAGATGAACACAATGTTCCTGTTCTTGCGGAGAGAAGAAGGTGTTTAAAAGCTTTTAAAGAATTACTTAGGCTTCTGATGCAATAGGAGTTGCAACAGCATTTTCTGAAGAGAGTGAGATGCAAAAAGTAGTGAAAGTTACAGAGTAAATAGTTTTCTGGCTTAAAGTTTCTCAGCAAATCCTTGAGATGAAGCAATAATATATTAAAACAAACAAACAAACAAACAAAAAAACCTATGTGTAGGAATCACTCTCACTTGATAATAATATTCCTTCGATTGGGACAAGCAATTCTGCAAGCGTTTAGGGTTAAGGGCACCACACTGATAACAGCCTACACCTTGAAAAAGTAGTCTGAATTTGACAGCTCACTTCCCGTAAATGTAATCTCTAAAAATGGTCCTCCTTATGATTCTAATTTCCAACATGATATGTCATTTTGTAATGTGAGATAACTAGAATGATAACACACACCACAAGATGAAACACAGTCTATTGTGATTGATCAGATGCAACATAACGCATCACAGGGCAATGCATTTCACTTGAAATTTTAACCCAAGCTATGTATATGGAAAACTGCAATAAAAGAGAAAACCTATATCTCATCTAGTAGAATTGCTGAAGATTTGAGGGCTATATTTATCCTATTGTCTTGTTAGCAGAACCTGCTGATGTGACACACACCCATCTACCCATACGTCCAAAGAGGAAGTGATGTTGCTTTTCCCTATCTAAAAGGGAAATTACAAATTATTTTTATCTAGGTGCCTTTTCCACAAAGTCTTTCTTACATGTGTATCCTTGCTGGATGACACTCAAGCTGCCTTCCCCCTCAGTTCACTCTAATTCATCAATATTTATCCTGACAAAGTTTTGCCTGGAATTCCAAAGTCAGTTATAGTGCTGTGATTGTCACTGGATGAAGCAGGAAAAGATATTGCAGTTATACAGATGCATATAGAACGAGCATATTCTCACTTCTGTTCTGTATCCAGAATTTTAAACTAACACTTTTGTTACACCTAATGCTATTAGTGTTAATGAAAAAAATGCCAAAATGTCAAAACATTTTCTGCAAACTTATTAATACCAGTGCTACAGGATGAGCAGTAATGTCTTCAAACTTAAAGACTGTAGATTTAGATTATATATTAGGAAGAAATTCTTCACCATGAGGGGCATGAGGCACTGAAACAAGTTGCCCAGAAAAGTTGTGAATGCCCCATCCCTGAAGTGTTCAAGGCCAGGCTGGACAGGACTTTGATCAACCTGGTCTACTGGGAGGTGTCCCTGCCCATGCAGGGAGGTTGGAACTATATGATATTTAAGATCCCTTCCAACCTAACTACTCTGATTTAATAATAATAATATGTCTAGGAGTGGGGATTAAGAACTTTACTCCATATTTTGTATTGGGCTTCTGACAACTTTGCCTTTCTATTTACATAAATCAGTAAAAAAACTCCCCTTTGAGCTGTTTTTGAAGACCTGCTAAGATTTTGCTAAGAACAGGCCTTTTAATTCTCATCAATTTCTCCTCTCTTTTCCAAAGAAAGGACCATGCTTTTACTTCTCTAGAACAGAGAATAGAGAAAGCAGCCTTCAAGACTTATTTTTTTTTTTTCCTTTTTTTTTTTTACATAGGGTCTAAACACTCCATGCAGATTTTGGGAGGTTTTCCCCCAAAATATATACATAGGACCTTTTCCAAGGGCTATTGAAAGGCCTTTAAAAGCTTCTTATTTTAATGATTTTACAGTGGAACCTAAAGAAAAGCAGTGCTGTAAGAAGAGCAAATATATGATTTGACTGAATAGAGAATTTCTAAAATAAAGAAAATACAGGAAAAAATAGAGATAGGTAAAGTGTTCTGGAGTAGAAGAACCAGAACAAGTTTCAATGTGGACTAAACTTGGAAGAATCTTTGAGTCAAAGAGAAGGCTAGACTGAGAAAACTGAGAACTGAAAGGATTGGAAAAGATAATATTATAACTCATGATTTCTTATCCATAGGTAAATCTGTAATGTTTAGAATAACCTCTTTTTGAAGACATACATAATAAAAACAAATGTGGTGGTAGAGAAACAGTTTTGAATTCCTGCAGATTTGCTGAGCTGTGAATTCAGAAAAGGTAAACCTCTGAAAGAGGGAATTTAAAAGCATTTTAAAATGCAACATTTAGATAAAACAAATAAACAAATAAATAAGTGGTTATAATAGAAAAATAAAAATAAAACAAAATATGGGATAATCTGAAATATTCTCTTCCATTTTTTTAAATTTGAACAACAGAAGCTGTTACCTGTCCTACCTTACTCCTAAACACTGAAACCCAGAAAGAAAAAACAAGGGACAAAAAAACCAAACCATTTTACACTCCTACAAAATTACACATATTTATATTTCAAAGAATCATTGCATTCTAATTATTCACAGTACTGCTATGACTTTTCACTCTACTTTGAATTTCTTCCCCTTAATAGCAAGTCTCCTTGCTTTCTCTTTTAATGTAGCAATACTACAGAATCTAAAAGAAGAAAGGTAAAGAAAGAGAGAAAGAAGGATAGACTGAGAGTGAAAAGCCTGACAACTGTGTAACAAACAAGAACATAGTAGAAAAAAAATGTATTGTACTGAAGCTGAAAATTCTTTTTGAAAAATGTCAGAAGACCAGGTAGATTATTAAGCAATACAGTAAGATAATTATTTGTTTGCCTTGTTTGTACAATATTAACTACCTAATTTGTAAGGCATGGTGATAGAATTTAAATGCTAATAAAATCTTAACTGAGCTGATGTAATCACAACAAAACAGATTTTATATGAGTACATATCCTGTGTGGAAGGAACAAAATACCCAGCAGGACCAGAACCCTGGACTTCCACAGGGCAAACTTTGGTCTCCTCAATCATCTATTAAGGGAAATCCCATGGGACAGGGTGCTAGAAAATAAAGGAGCTCAAGATAGCTGGTCAACATTCAAGGACCACTTCTTGCAAGCACAGGATCAGAGTGTCCCAATGGTTAGGAAATCTAGTAAGGGTGCTAGGAGACCTGCATGGTTAAAGAAGGAACTACTGGGCAAACTTAAGTGGAAAAGGAAAATCTACAGATCATGGAAGGAGGGGCTGGTCACGTGGGAGGAATATAGGACTGTTGTCAGAGGATGTAGGGAGGCAATTAGGAAAGCTAAGGCCTCCTTGGAACTTAACCTTGCAAGTCAGGTTAAGGATAATAGAAAGGGCTTTTTCAAATACATAGCTAGCAAAACTAGCAGTAGAGGCAATATTGGCCCATTGAGGAATGAGGTGGGAGCCCTGGTGACAGAGGATATAAAGAAGGCAGAGGTGCTGAATGCCTTCTTTGCCTCTGTCTTCACTCCTGCAGGGTCTCCCTATGAGCCCCAGATTCATATAGCCCCAGAAGAAGTCAAGATAGAGGAAGAGTTTGACATGGTAGATGAGGATTGGGTTAGGGATCAGTTGAGTAATCTGGACATCCATAAATCAATGGGTCCAGATGGAATGCACCCAAGGGTGCTGAGGGAGCTGGCGGAGGTCATTGCTAGGCCACTCTCCATCATCTTCAGTAAGTCATGGGCAACAGGTGAGGTGCCTGAGGACTGGAGGATAGCAAATGTCACTCCAGTCTACAAGAAGGGCAAGAAGGAGGACCCGGGTAACTATAGACCGGTCAGCCTCACCTCCATCCCTGGAAAGGTGATGGAACAACTTGTTCTTGTGACTATCTCCAGGCACATCAAGGACATGGGGGTCATCAAGAGCAGTCAACATGGTTTTATCAAGGGTAAATCATGTTTGACTAACCTCATAGCCTTCTATGAGGAAATTACTAGGTGGATAGATGATGGTAGAGCGGTAGATGTGGTTTATCTTGATTTCAGTAAAGCATTTGACACCGTCTCCCACAGCATCCTTGTAGATAAGTTGATCAGGTATGGGTTTGGTGATCAGGAAGTGAGGTGGATTAGGAACTGGTTGAAAGGAAGGAGTCAGAGAGTTGTAGTCAATGGGGCAGAATCTGGTTGGAGGTGTGTGACTAGTGGAGTCCCACAGGGGTCGGTACTGGGACCGGTGTTGTTCAACATCTTCATCAACGACCTGGATGAGGGTATAGAATGTACCCTCAGCAAGTTTGCTGATGACACTAAGCTGGGAGGAGTGGCTGGCACACCAGAAGGCTGTGCTGCCATTCAGAGAGACTTAGATAGGTTGGAGAGTTGGGCGGGGAGGAACATGATGAAATTCAACAAGGGGAAGTGCAGAGTTTTACATTTGGGGAAGAACAACACCATGTCCCAGTACAGGTTGGGGGCTGACCTGCTGGAGAGTAGTGTAGGTGAAAGAGACCTGGGGGTCCTGGTAGACAGGAGGATGACCATGAGCCAGCAATGTGCCCTTGTGGCCAAGAAGGCCAATGGCATCCTGGGGTGCATTAGAAAGGGTGTGGTTAGTAGGTCAAGAGAGGTTCTCCTCCCCCTCTATTCTGCCTTGGTGAGACCACAGCTGGAATATTGTGTCCAGTTCTGGGCCCCACAGTCCAAGAAGGACAGGGAACTGCTTGAAAGAGTCCAGTGCAGAGCTACAAAGATGATTAAGGGAGTGGAACATCTTCCTTATGAGGAAAGGCTGAGGGAGCTGGGTCTCTTTAGCTTGGAAGAGACTGAGGGGTGACCTCATCAATGTTTACAAATATATAAAAGGTGAGTGTCAGGAGAACAGAGCCAGGCTCTTCTCAGTGATGTCCAGTGATAGGACAAGGGGCATTGGGTACAAACTGGAGCACGGGAGGTTCCATATAAACATCAGCAAAAACTTATTTACTGTGAGAGGTGACAGAGCCCTGGAACAGGCTGCCCAGAGAGGTTGTGGAGTCTCTTTCACTGGAGACATTCAAACCCACCTGGACACATTCCTGTGTGATGTGCTCTAGGTCACCCTGCTCTGGCAGGGGGGTTGGACTAGATGATCTTTCGAGGTCCCTTCCAAACCCCTAAGATTCTGTGATTTTGTCATGGGCTTGAGAAGAGGCATCTGATGAAAAATATATACAAATAGGGAACATGCCCTAGTAATGAAGGTTGGTATGAGTCTTCAGAAGCACCATCATGAGAAAATACCAGCAGTAACTGTCTTATCAGTCCATTCTCATCTGCTACCATTTTGCTGAATGCCAGGCAGTACAAAATGACTTTAAGGTGCTTGTACAACTGAACCTTGGCTAAGGAGATTACCTCACCTCTCTATTTCTACCACATGCTGGAATTGCTAATACATTTACTTATAGTTATGTTTCTTTTGCACCACTGAAAAATTTTGACCGTAGCTCTTAAAATACCACAATTTTCTATTTTTATTTTCTGGGAGAAAAAAACTAATGGATATGTCCCTTTGCTGATGCTACCTTGGAGTTCTTCCTTATCTTGTGCTGTCTGTGTGGCTGACTCTGTATCTTCTTCATCCTTTCTAGTAACTGGCTTTCTGTGATGAATAGGTGCCTTTTTATTGCACAGAGTAAACCCTTTTGAGGCCTTCAAGGTTTATGCAGTTAATACTGTTTACATTCTGGCATCTGATTATTGGTACTTGAAAATCTAGTAGCTATTTTTATAGGGTTCAGCTCTTCATTTACTCCAGTTTTCTTCCATGAACTGCACATTGATACTCCTGGAACAGGCTGCCCAGAGAGGTTGTGGAGTCTCTTTCACTGGAGACATTCAAACCCACCTGGACACATTCCTGTGTGATGTGCTCTAGGTCACCCTGCTCTGGCAGGGGGGTTGGACTAGATGATCTTTCGAGGTCCCTTCCAAACCCCTAAGATTCTGTGATTTTGTCATGGGCTTGAGAAGAGGCATCTGATGAAAAATATATACAAATAGGGAACATGCCCTAGTAATGAAGGTTGGTATGAGTCTTCAGAAGCACCATCATGAGAAAATACCAGCAGTACTGTCTTATCAGTCCATTCTCATCTGCTACCATTTTGCTGAATGCCAGGCAGTACAAAATGACTTTAAGGTGCTTGTACAACTGAACCTTGGCTAAGGAGATTACCTCACCTCTCTATTTCTACCACATGCTGGAATTGCTAAGACATTTACTTATAGTTATGTTTCTTTTGCACCACTGAAAAATTTTGACCGTAGCTCTTAAAATACCACAATTTTCTATTTTTATTTTCTGGGAGAAAAAAACTAATGGATATGTCCCTTTGCTGATGCTACCTTGGAGTTCTTCCTTATCTTGTGCTGTCTGTGTGGCTGACTCTGTATCTTCTTCATCCTTTCTAGTAACTGGCTTTCTGTGATGAATAGGTGCCTTTTTATTGCACAGAGTAAACCCTTTTGAGGCCTTCAAGGTTTATGCAGTTAATACTGTTTACATTCTGGCATCTGATTATTGGTACTTGAAAATCTAGTAGCTATTTTTATAGGGTTCAGCTCTTCATTTACTCCAGTTTTCTTCCATGAACTGCACATTGATACTGTAATTTTCAACCAAACCAGTTAAACTGTACTTCCATGTGTGGTGTGTCTTTGCTGGCTTGCATATCCCAGTAAAGTTTCCTCACTGGTACCTTTAGAGCTGCTCCAGAACTGACTTGTACAGGCTGCACTGTACCCTTCTGTAATAGCCTTTATTCAGAGATTAAGTTCATTAACTTGCAAAAATGAAATCTTATTTGTGGTTTATTTGCACCTATGCACAGCTAGAGCCATCTCCAATTCCATGAAGAAGGCCTAAAACCAGCAAAATGTTGGACACTTAGTAACAGGTTAGGGTGGTGTGTGGGCAAGGAGACCTGACAGGCTCAATGAAGAAAATAAGAAAGGATATGAGGGGAGAAGGTGGTTTCCTCCATGTCTTGGAAAATCAGCTTCCTTTTCCCTTTGTGTTTAGCTATCTGATTTCATGTATTCATCACAAGATTCATTAGTGTGAAGGGCCAAAACCTCTGAGGTGTGTGCTAGATGTTTGGAATGTGATGAAAATGCCAAGATGTGCAGTGTGTGATAGCTGTGTTACTGTGGTCAGAAGGTTTAGGCAGAGTTGCAGGCACTGGAATGGAATTTTGCAGGCTTTTACTCTTCATTTCAAGGGATAATGGCACAGCATCACATATCCTTTTCCATAACTGGCTGTGTCTTTCTCCTTGGCCTTTACCATTTGATTACTGGGTTTTGTGTGCTTTTTCCTCTTGAACTACTGCTGCTAAGTCCTTTAAAATTATTGTGTCTTTCAAGAAAAACAATCAGGTCTTAAGAGGCATTTTTGGGAGAGTGGGGGGAATCCGGAGTTTGTTTAAAGAAAGGAGTTCTGAAAAAGATGAAGCAAAGATACCAGCTCTGCAAACTAATGATGCATTCCAAAAGAGACTTGAGGAGCTATATAACTTCATGAAGTGCAGCACTCTGTATTAGCTTTTTCACTGAGAAATCTTTTGAAGGACCAGAATCACACATACGTGTATTATACATAAAACTCTGAAATGTGTAAGAGTATATTTGGATCTAACACTGCATGACAAAGCCTGTGGCACTTTTCATGGAACAAGCAAATGACACTGAATTCCATAAGCGGGAATGAAACCCTTTCCAAACTAACCCCACTACCAACAGATGCCTGAATTGCTGTTCACAGACAGACATCCTCAGTGCACAAATGGAGCCTAATGCCTCAAACCTCTGTTTTCTTTCCACCCTTGGATTCTTCTGTAATTCTGGGAGCATCCTGCCCAAAGGTGTCAGTGTGTTTGCTGAGGTGAATCTGAGGAAAGAGATATGAGAGGTAGATGAGCACATTAGAGAAGTGTGATACATACCAGCCAGATTGTCAGGGCTAATAGAGCAACAGCTTGAGTGTGAAACCCAAGTGCTGTGCCACAGTATCCCGGGGATCAGCTAGCCTTTTGTTCAAGGGAAGGGGAGAGTGCAGCAGCAGCAAACCTAAATTGACTGTTCAGGCAGACAGAGGGCATTATTCCTGAGTCAAACAAGAAAAAAAACAACACCACCTTGAAAAACAGGCTAACTGTTGTTTATAAACTACTGATATTTCAAATCCAAGAGGAACTGAGGAATAGTGGTTCTTCTTAAAAGGTGATGTAGAATTACTAGAAATTGCTAATAATAACGCAGATACTTCTGTTAGGCAGCCTACTTCCTTTTAGAAGGTAATCTAATCCTGTTGCTCAGGAAGTGACTGGTTTCTTTTTCCAGTAGGTTAGGGCATGGGGGGCATTTGGATTATTGAGATGCAGAGATGGTAGGAAAATACTCCATTACCCTTAGCCTTTGCTAAGCCTGAGTATTTAGTGAAACCTTTGCAAAAAGTCTCATTAATTTCAATGTAATTGCAAAATAATCTGTCTCATCTGGTAGGGATGTCACCTGTGTTGATTGACAACACATAGGTGATACATGAAATGTCTGTTCCAGAAGTACCTGGACTAGCATGGTTCTAACTGAGTTTGGCCCCATGGTTGAGTATATTAAAAACTTACATGAAACAGCACATCCCAGCATTTGCTGTTCATTTTAAAGGGGGAAATGGCCCTCTTTGGGGCAGTTTTTGGGTGCCAGCAGAGAATTCCTTCTGCTCATTTGCATCAGAATCCCTAAGCCCCTTCCCCGGGCAAATGAGAAGCACATCGATAGTGAACTTTGCTTTTCACAAGCTGTAAAATAAACGACTTCCAAGGAACTGTAGAAGAATCAGAAAGGAAAAAAAACAGGGATCTCCATACTGAAGGAACAGGCAGTAGGCTAGAGACTGAAGATGTTTGCCTCCCAGTTCTATCACTGGCTGCCCAGCTGATCTTTACCACCAATATGTCTTTGGATTTCTACTTCCCATCTGTAACAAAGGAAGTATTAATATTTCTCTTTTTCTTGCTTTTAGTCTGTTTAGGCAGCAAGCTCTCTGGGCAGGGGACTCTTTCATGCTTGGTTCTGTGGGGCCTCATGGGACTCTTGAGATGTGAATAGTAACAAAGAGGCAGGGAGATGTCCAAAGGCATGTTTTTGTAAAAGTGGCCAGTACTTACTTTTTTTCCTTTCTTTATGTTTGTTTTTTGTTAGTTTGTTTTTTGGGAGGGGGTGCAAATTCCTTTGCCATGGTAGCTGGGAAGTTAATGCATTTCTGAAATGTAGCTTCCATCAGCTTGGCACAGTTCAGTGTGAGGCTCCATGGCTTCTTCATGGTGGCAGTCCCCTGTTGCAGTGGTTACCATGAATGGATCACTGCTTGCCATTCTTGTCACTGACCCCAAATCAGTTAGTTTTTCCATTGCAGCAAATAGAAAATAAGCTGCATTATTTTGTTAGAGTTGAACTGTAATTATGGTAAGAGTTAAGCAGCCAACAGTTGTTTGTGGGTAAGTCGATGGAGTAAAGGAGATGGATTTGGTCAGTGTCTAATCACGTCATTTGATGTGTGCCTAAACATGTCCTGGCTGTTCCCACCCCCCTCAGCATGTTGAAGAAATCTCTCCTCCTCTGTCTCCCCCACACACATGTATCCACACACAGGTTTCGGTGGTGTGTCAGATCAACCCGGGGCACTGGACCTTATGACCTAGTCTCTCTGGGTGTAATTTCTGTGGGAAAAATTCATTCTGCTGGATAAGTATGTACCTTTAATTTTCAGGCATCGTGGTGATACTGTTTTCAGCAGGGCAAACTGTGGTTTGCCCAGGGTCTGCTCTGTAACTGGAGCTGCATCTGCTGCTCCTGGGAATGCCAAGCTCCACATCTGATCTGGAATGCCAATGAGCCCATATAAAGCTGTTAATGTCTGTGTGAGGTTGTTTAGTCCTCATTACCAGCCTGATAGAAAGATAATTCCTTAGCTGCTGTTCCAACCTGTGGGATTTTACCCACTTAATTAATTTTCTTTCTTGTTAAAGAAGCTCTCTTTTTATGCACAAGAAGCTGTGCTTGACTTGCTTTTGAGGGACTCTTCTCATGTCAATATCAAAGGCACAGAGGCCCCAGAAGTGAGCCCTAGGGGCAGCGTGCCTGTGGAGGCTGGACTTGGAAGCCCTGCCTTGTGTGCTGAGATCAAGCTCAAGGGGGGGAGCCAAGTCTAGGCAGCAGAGAGGACCCTGCTTGCCTTCTCCTTGCCCCCCTTTTACTACCACTAAGCAATAAAATGGAAGCTTGTGACATGACCAAAGGGTAACAAACTGCATTCTGAATGCCTGCTGAGAGTTAGAAATGCCAGCCTACACCACCCTCTCCAACCTTCCAGCATGTCAGCAAGCTGTCTATGTAAATAAATACATGTACCAAACAATAAGCAGATGCCTCTTTAACATGCACTGTTTCAGGCTGAGTTATTCCCTTCTGGTGCAGCTCATCTCAGCATCTGTCAAGCTAATGCCAACTCCACAGCTCCCTTTCAGTTGTATTTAATGCACAAAGATTTTTATTGTGGTTAAGTGTAAAATGTAACGAGCAATTGACTTGCTTTGCATGTGTTTTGGTGTTACTTGTGATGTATAAAATGTTAAATGGGAACATTTTGTGTTCCTCCCAATCTCTCTGTCAGTATATAGGGCAAGATCTTGTTCCTTATGCTTGATTAAGTGGTTTTATACAACAAATAAATGTGTGTGATTGTAGGAGTATGTAGGGATAAGTATTTGCAAAACAAAT
This sequence comes from Chaetura pelagica, assembly GCF_000747805.2. Lineage (NCBI taxonomy): Eukaryota > Metazoa > Chordata > Aves > Apodiformes > Apodidae > Chaetura > Chaetura pelagica. Next base: position 1,802,517 of record NW_009953571.1, read on the forward strand.
CAACATTGGGGCCTCAAAGTGAACAAACATTGAAGTGGGAAGGAAGCTGTGCTCAAGGTTGGATATAAAAAAAAAAACAACAAACAATACCAACATATCCCTCCCCCCTTTCATTCCAGCAGGGTCTGTTGTACCCCTTAAATTAAACCAAACTTGAGAGCCACAGAGTCCAGAGCCCCAAGGGTGTATCTTAGTGCAGTGACGTGGAAGGGATACCTGAGAACTGCCAGACTGGGTCAGATCTTGTCTAATCCAAGGTCTTGTCTCCAGTAGCAGCCAGCAATGATTAGAGAGAATGTAAGACCAAGGCAACTAACCAGGAGAAATTCCATGTTAAGATTTTGTTTATTTTTGTTTTCATAAGAAAAATGTATTAAGCCCAGATGACCCATAGTCTGCTGGCTCTACTCTTTGAAAATCCTCCTACAGGGCTCAGAGTGTTATATCCCTTGGTGCTGCTTTCACTCTCTGTCCCTCTGCATCAACCCCAGAGAGAGTCCCCATTTTTTATTGTCCCTCTTCAGGTTTCACACATGCTGCTGCTTTTGATCTAGTCAGATACAAAGGAATCACATTAACTAAAAGAAAAAAAATCAGTCTTTTTGCAAGCAACAAGTCGTGAAGACAACTCTGTTGGGCTTTTCTGAGATCTGCTGGTGGGAATGCTTGAGACACTCTGAATTGGATTAGGTATAAACAAAGCAGGGCAGAGGGAGGGGACAGGCATGATCCTCCACTAGAGAGGTGGATTTAGATGACCTGAGTTATCTGCTGTTTCTTTGCATTTTATACATGCAAACACTTGCACCTCTCAAATACTTGCTCTTCCCCAGGATGTGGTTGGTATGTGTGTATTTGAAATGCCAGGTTGTGCAGAGCAGGGAAGGGGCTTGTAAACAAACACCCGCAGGAGGATGAAGCTGAGCACCAGTTTGGTGGGCCCCTGCTCTGCTCACTAAACCATGCTGCTCCTCTAGTGCACATGAACTGAATGAGCAGGGTGCAGGGCACTCCTGGGCAAGGAGTCTTAGGCTGGATACAGCTTCTGTGGGGCAGGGAGGAAGGGGTGGATTGATGCTCCCTGATACTGCATGTGGACAGTTGGCATTTGCTTTGGGATGCTGGAGGGACTGGGCAGGGCAGAGGGGTTTGGTTTCAAAAGGGAGAGAAGCAGCAAGGTAGATTGCAGAGGAGAGAAGTAACGCTAAGAACTGGATTTTTGTGGCGCCAGCTTCATATCTGAATTGGAGCTGTCAGAGGGAATGAGATCCAGACTCGGTGCTGTTCTCCAGAGAGAAGCCGCTACAGAGCGATTGCTCTGTTAAGTGCTGGCCCCACCTCTGTTCCCTGGCTCTGGCAGACTTCTGCAAGGGGAAGACTGACAAGATCTGGCACGATCCCTCCTCCTTTTGCACTGGCCTTTCTTGCCTTTCTCAAGGTTCTGATTTACCCTCTTTGGTTTATTGGTTTAACCATCTGAGCCTTTCCCACTGAACTGTTCTTCTCCTGGCTCTGCTGGTATCTTCATCCCACCCTTACCTGCCTCTCAGTTCAGTCACCCTGCCCTCTTTTTCATCCTCAATCTTTTCTGGTTCCCTCCACTCAGCATACAGTTGTATGTTGTACAGCTCACAGTAAGTGAACACGTGAGTCCATATTTGTCACACACAATAAAGGAAGGGGTGTGTATGCATGTATGTATTAAACATTTAACTACTTCTGTTTTTTTACACACTTTTCCATCCTCTGTTTTGGCATTTGCCTTCGAGGGACTCACAGCATCTCTTCCTGATGTTCCTGTCCTCTCCTGTTTCCCTGGTGACTTTGCCTGCTGTACAGGGGAGCAGGAGAGGAAGATGCAGAGCAACTGTGCCGCTCCATTCTTATTCTTCTGGAAACGACTCTGTTCTTTTTCCTGCCTTTTGCTCAAAGCCTTTTTCTTGCCAGTCTAAATGGACTAGAAAGTAAGGAGGAAGATTTTGCCTCTATCCAGAGCCTTGCCAAGGTCTTCAGAGTCTCTGTCAGATGCTTCCCCTCACCTTATTCAGGTGCGCAAGCAAGAGCAGATCTTTACCTAAATGGGAAGAAGTGAGTAAAGATCAGAGTCTTCTCCTCATTGCCAGTATGGAGGTGTGTGTCTTACCTGTTTGTCATTGCTGTTTCTGACAGGTTGACTGGCCTGGATCACGGTGCTAGGAACCTGAAAGAAGACAAGACACTTGGCTGACGAATGTTTAGTGCAACCTGATTTCCTGAGGAGAGCAAATATTTCTCTGACAGCCTGTCCCCTCGCAGCAGCACGCAGGTAAGGCAGACAGTGCTCCTAGGGCTCAGGCTCTGCTGCTCCTGTGCTTTGGCCTTGCTGCACTGGACTGAGCAGAGAATTGTTTCCATTCATTTGCCTCCAGAGGGGCATTATCACCTTTGCCTGCCATCTGTGTAGGGATGAAACCTTACATTGTATTCACAGCATGGGGAATGTTTTTCAGCAAAAGTATTCATTCAGAGGATGAAGACTGTTCATATAGTTGAGATAAATATAGGCTAAAAGTGTGGGAGGAGTATGCTGAAAAAAAGAAAAATGTTACTCTTGAGGCATTAATAAAACAATACTTAGACCTCTTGTTCTAAAATAATTTAATATTGAAAATCACCTTAATTTGAACAGAAAGCTTTTTAAGAAAAGGAATAAAGAGGTGTATGTTGGGGGGAAAGAGGTTAAGTAAGAAATTAATGAAATAATTTAGTTTTCAGCTAGGCAAGATGTTTCAGCTCATCCAGGAGTGAAAAAAACAACAACCAACAAACCAATCAGAAAAGCCCTGCAATTCTAATTGCAGTGACTCATGGAAACCAGACCTAGAAAAGATGAGGCCCTTTAGTCCAAAACCTTAATCCCCTACTAGTATGTAACATAGTTCCCAGCATGGTCTACCAGTCCTGTTTTAAATGATGGGATTTTCCCTTGTCCCCTTGGGATACTATTGCACAGCCTAACAGAATTAATCTGCTTACTTCTCTTTCAACCCCTGACCACTACAGATGCAATTAGTAGTAGGCAGTGGGAGGATTCTGTTTCCTATGCTGTATTATGAAGGCTTAGGGCTGTATTGTGTTAAACCAGACAGCAGTTGCAAGGATGTATGTGTGAGTGTGGCTTATCTGTCAGGACTCATTACAGCCCCATAAACATCTCTGAACTGAGAGTTCTCAGACTAGAAGGAGCTTTTCTACAAGAGTAATTCAGGATCTGATAAGACACAGACTAATGTATTTGAATGCCTTCGAGAAAGATAGTATGATTGGAAACTAAAGTGAAATGCAAAGTCATATGCTGCTCATGCTGGAGTCTCTCAGAGGCAATTTACTTCTCTGTTTCTGGAGCATTTGCTGGCCTCATTTTTTACTTCTCTCTTGGACAATTTGGTAGGAAGTATACCAAATAGTTTCGCTGTATGTGGTGCTGCTGAAGGTACCATTGCACAGTTCCATCCATGAATTTCAGGCCTGTCTTAGAGGAATATTGTGCAATTCTGCTGATGTTTACTGAAAGGCTCCAGTCAAATAATCAGAGTAATAAAAAGTCAGATAAATTTGAGCTGGAAAATCATAGCTGTTCTAACTTAGTCTGTCTTTCCTCAAAACAAAGTAGAACTTCTTTCTATGATATTTCACCCATTTTGCTCCTTAAGTTTGGAAAAGTTTTAGTAGTGGGAACTGTTACTCAGTTTCTAAAGCATATGGGTGGAGTATTGACCTGTGTACACCTGGAAGCTACAGCAACAGCTGATCTGCACAAACTCTTTGTGCAGACACGTGGATTCATCCACTTCGAAGTAAATTAAAAGCACAGCCTAACACAGAAAGCAACTGCAGTATGATTTCTGTTGGATGTTTGAATGAGGCTGCAACATGAAGTGGGGCCAGGGGTCCTGAAAACCTGTGCACATGCCAGCCTTCCACATGGGCCACAACCAGTGGCACTGAAAGAGAAATTTACAGTCCTGTTTCTCCTCCCTCCCAATAAATCTGTGGCTTTAATGTGCTATAGCTTTTCTGGAATATTTCCTCAAGTAGAAGGCCTCAATATAACCTTAGCCAGTGGTCCAGTGTTTCATTATCAAGGTAAGTTAATTAAGCCTATTAAAATTGACTAGATTGCCTATATGTGTCTGATCAGAATTTCTTAAACAAAGAAGATTGAATTGCAAAGCTTTGATGTGTTCAGTGAGTCCAGTGCTAATTTGCCCATTGTTTTTAATCAGTTGAAATTCTTCTCCAGCTTGGTGCTTGGCTGCTTCATGGGGTTTTGTAGCATACTTTAAAGGATGGGGAGCTGGTGACTGAAGCAAGGTGCAATGATCTGTCATACTTTATATCTCCTGCATCTTATGTTCCCTATCCCTGTTTTGCCAGTCAAGCTTTTTTCCAGTGAAACTGTCAGGAAAGCAAAGCAGAAAGTTACCATTTCTCCTCTACCTTTTTTTTCTTCTCCCTGCAAGTTTATCTCACTGCTTGTTTTTTAAGAGCACTACATCAGCTGGTGGGACTGTGAAGTAAAAGCCATGCTTTAAATACAGATGCTGGTGATAGTCCTTTCAAAAGCTGCATTTCTCAAGCTGGGAGCTATTGACCCCTTTCAGTGCAGTCACAAAGAAATCCAAGAGGAAATGGAGGGTGAGGGCCAGCAGGGAATACATACATATATATAATTTTTTTCCCCCAAAGTCATCTTCTTACTCCACCCCCTGCTAGGCTGGCTATTGTCTGCTACTCCACATGGGATACCAGTTGCCATATAAGGAAAATGGCATCATGCTAAATTCTTTCTAAAAATTGATTTTTTACAGTTGCTTTTTGGTTTTTTTCTCGCTGAAAGTTATTCTGCTTTTGTGGAAGATGTGGGTAAAAGGAAAGCAGCAGGCTACAGAGTGCATGTACGGAGTCTTGGTCTGTGCAAAAGAGTTCAGTGTGGCTCTTTAATCATGGCTCAGGGGATTAGGCAAAGCAGCAATAGCAAATGAGGATTGGCTATTGTGACAGGAGAAAAAGATGTTGCTGTGCATTTCCCTGCATCCTTAACTCTGTAATAATCCTCCTCACCTTTTGAGAGGGTGCTCTGGCAGTGGGCCAGAGGCATGAAGTGTCTCCTCTGTGTCCCTGTTCTTTCACATTCTACCATTTATTCAGTGTATCATTCCAGTCCTCATGCAAGCACACGTGGACTCTTACAAGGGGATCCTGCCTTTTGCTCCTAGGCTGTTCCCTATTGAGCCTGTTTCAGTACTTGAAATTTAAAGGGGTGAAAATCTCTTTTCATTGGAACTTTGTGATTTGTGGGACAAAAGCAGTGCTGCTGATCTGGGGCTTCCATTCCTGCCCTTTGCCTGAAATTGTGGATTATGTAATGGTGCTAATTCTCATTGCACCATGTTAGATGAGGACAGGGGGCTGCAGGG
>NW_009953571.1:1807991-1821552 GCF_000747805.2 Chaetura pelagica
GCTGATGTGCTGAGTGAGTGGTGTGCACTACTTTGGGCAACCAGCTTCTTCTGCTCTGGCCAATGGCCAAGGCCACTACTGATGACAACCATAGTCCAGTTATCCCCAAAAGCAGCTAAAACATTTCAGTCCTCAGGAAACAAGGCTGTATGCAGTAATATTTTAGAGGCCGAGGTTCTTCCAGAGGCAGCAGGGGTGTATCAGAATATGTGTTGGCTCAGGAAAAGGACTGAAAACACCCCTGAGGTTTGGTTTTTGTTTCCTGATGCAACCATCACTTATTGATGAACAGAAACCGCCTGCTTTTTGGGAATAAGTCTGAACTCCAAACAAATGTACGTAGCAACTTGTGCAGAGGAACAGCTGGAGCAACATGAGCTTTAATAAGGCTGAATTCCCTGACTCCAGAAAGCAGAGGCAGAGTCTAGAGAGAGAAAAGCACAGCTCTGGGAGCTGGGAACACAGCCAGCTTGTGCAGAGGAGTGAATCTGTGCTTGTGCGTGTGTGCATAAGAGTTGGGAGCTTTTCCTCTCGTATCAAGAGGTGCTCCCTGTGGTTGCCATCACTTCTGATTGACTCCCTGTGATGTCTTGTTGATTCTCCCTATAGAAATCTGTTCAGCAACTGATAATGTTGCAGGCCACTTGAAAATTAAGGCAGATGAAAAAGCCACTCCCTCTTACAAAAAGGAGCAACACATTTTTTGGTTCATTTACTACTGTCATGTCATAAAACTCAATCTGTGTTATACTGAGATGTGATTACAGAAGTGGAAAAAAGGAAAATACTTAGCATAAACACTTCTTTTGGCAGAAGATTCTTGGTTTGATATTTTTGTTACTGTTATTATTCTCTGTATTGGCAAGATACACTTTTTTCCTTTTTGAAATGATAAACAATTTGACAACTTTTAAAGAGGTGGCAATTTTGTGTAAAAACGTTTTAAAGGTTCAGTGTTTGTTATAAAAACCTGGAAATGGAGGCTGCATTGACCAAAGGAAGCAGATATCATATTGAGAAAGTTTTCATTTTCTTTAGTTTTTCTTTAGACTGTGAGTTAAATTGTTTGGAGAAGCTGTGCTACTCTTATGTCTCTGAAAAATGAATCTCCAAGAGAATCTTCCTGTTATGATGAATTGTGCTTACACTACAGATGCAATTGTGGGAGCCTCCTGGGCTTTACTAAGATGTTTGAGTTTGCACCAGTATGGCAGAGGAATGTCCTCACGTGGCTTTTTCTTCAGAAAAGTTAGCTTGGTGCCTCCCAAATGCTGTCCTCTGGGGTCTCCAGAGGAGCTATCACTCGCAGCGAGTGGTGTGGAACGATGCGATGCCCCGTGTGTGATTCTCAAATCACCAGTGAAGCGGCTGATGGCTCCTGACATGTACACGCCTGGAGGTCTGGGTTAATGCTGTGCAGGTAACTGGGATGCTCCTCACCTGACAGCTCTCATTTCAAGCGTCTTTTGGTCACAGTCTGCTCACATTTATAACTGTCCTAATAACTGCCGTGGCCAGTGATGATGTGTTTGATGTGTGCAGCTTTTTTAGTGACTGAGGAGCATAACGGGTGAGTGTCAGGTGTGTGCTGCACCCAGAGGGTGGGCAGAGCAAGGGTAGCCCCACTTGGGATCTAGACTGGGGTAGCAGGAGCTTTCAGCTCTTCATTTCTACTGCTGAAGGTGCTGTAAGCTAATTCATCAAGCTGTAAGTGGCTGCTGACAATCATACAGTGCTTGGTGTCTGCTTTTGGCTCTTGGGGTTCTTACAGGCTCAAACATCCCTGCAGACAGAGGTGGACTGACCTTCTGAAAGGTATCACCCCAGATGCTTGGAGCTGGTGCCTCTGCTGTTAGCCATGGTGCACATGGGACCTGCTTTTGGCTGTGTGTGTCTTCCTACGGAGCCGGGAACTTGCGTGACATGTAAATGATAATGAAGGAGGATGAAATTACAAATCTCTCTCTCTCCATTCCTATCACTTAGTTCTAATGCTGCACTGGTAATGTAAAGCTTTTTTTTCCCTGACTATAACACGGGTGAAATGCTTTGTCAAGGGAAAATGGGGCTTACCCAATGTGACAGGGCAGGAAAGCAAAGCTGCCTTTCATCACTGTGCCAGGTCCTGTGGTGGAGCAGCTGAGATGGTATCACTCAAACATCAGTGAAGGCTTTGCATTGCTTACTTTAAGACCTACAGAAGTGCATTTGCTTTTGATTTGTGAATTTTAAAAAATACTGAGTGAAGAGCTGCTAGACTTACTCTCTTGCTATAAAGATTTCTCAGGAAGCAGATATGTAAGAGGGGGTATATGTGTGCCTATTTGAAGCTTTTTTTCTTGGGCTTACGAGTAAGAGCTGGGTTCAGTGAAAGGTGATAACTGTTAAAATCAGTAATAAGGAGATAGTATTACCCTATAAATAGTGAAGTAGGTTTGGGGAGTTTTGCATTCAATTACTAACTCTGTGCGTAGCCTGCATTCTGACAGTGGGAAGTAGCTTGGTTCCTGTCTGCCTTTCTTCCCCATCTGTATAAGGATGGTAATAAAGCTGGTAAGTTTTCTCTTGTAGAAAATGGTGATAGAACTATCTTATTTTGTGCAGAAACTGGCTTTATGAAACTTTGCATTCCTTTTCAAAGAAACCTGAAGATGAAGCGTCTTCATTCTGGAGGATTGATCTTAACTTCTTTTTTCTCTTGCTTCTCTTTTCTGTGCCAAAGCAGGAATGGGAAAGGGAAGGCAAGACAAGGAATAAAGAGGTAATCCAGAAAGCCATAGAATCATAGAATGGTTTGGGTTGAAAGAGACTTTAAAGGTCATCTAGTTACAACCACCCTGCATGAGCAGGGACACTTCCCACTAGACCAGGTTGCTCAAAGCCTCATCCAGCCTGGCCTTGAACACTTCCAGGGAGGAGGCATCCATAGCTTCTCTGAGCAACCTGTGCCAGTGTCTCACCATCCTCATAGTGACAAATTTCTTCCTAATATCTAATCTCAATCTACCCTCTTCCATCTTTAAACTGTTCTACCTCATCCTATCACTACACGCCCTTTTAAAAAGCCCCTCCTCAGCTTTCCTGTAGGCCAACGTCAGGTACTGGAAGGCAATTATAAAGTCTCCCCTTCTCTTATCCAGACTGAACAACCCCAACTCTCTCAGCCTGTCTTCATAAGAAAGTGGTTCCAGCCCTCTGATCATCTTCGTGGCCCTTCTCTGGACTGGTTCCAACAGCTCCATGTCCTTTTTGTGTTGTAGGCTCTAGAAGAGGACACAGTACTGCAGGTAGGGTGTCATGAGAGTGGAGTAGAGGGGGACAATCATCTCTCTTGACTTGCTGGCCACGCTTCTTTTGATGCAACCCAGGACACAGTTGGCTTTCTGAGCTGCAAGCACACATTGACAGCTCATGTTGAGCTTCTCATCAACCATCACACCCTCAAGTCCTTTTCCTCAGGGCTGTTCTCAATCCATTCTCTGTCCACCAGGTGTTTGTGCCCTGACCCATGTGCAGGACCTTGCACTTGGCCTTGTTGAACTTCATGAGGTTGGCACGGGTCCACCTCAAGCCTGTCAGTGTCCCTCTGGATGACGTCCCTTCCCTGCAGTATGTCAACCTCACCACACAGCTTGGTATTGTCAGCAAACTTGCTGAGGGTGGACTCAATCCCTCTCTCCATGTCATTGACCAAGATTTTAAACAGCACCAGTCTCAGTACCGACCCTTGAGGAACACCACTTTTCAGTGGTCTCCACTTGGACATCCAGCCATTGACCACAACTCTTTGAGTCTGACCATCCAACCAGTTCTTTATCTACCAAGTGTCCCATCCATCTGGTCCGTGTCTCTTCACTACAGGGACTAGGATGTCATGATGGACAGTGTCAGGTGCTTTGCACAAATCCAGCTAGATGACAGCAGTTGTTTTTCCATTATCCCCCAACACTGTAGCATTGCCATAGAAGTCCACGAAATTTGTCAGGCATGATTAGCCCTTAATGAAGCCATGTTGGGTGTCACCAATCATTTCCTCATTTTTCCTGCTTCTTAGCAGTTTCCAGGAGCATCTGCTCCATGATCTTCACAGACACAGAGGTGAGACTGATTGGGCTGTAGACCCTGGACTTTTATTTATTTTTTTTCCCCCTTTTTAAAAATGGAGATTATGTTTCCCTTTTCCAGTCAATGAGAATTTCACCAGGCTACCATGATTTCTAAATACAATGGGTAGTGGCTTAGCAGCTTCATTCACCAGTTCCCTCAGGAGCTGTGGAGGTATCTCGTCGGGTCCCATGGACTTGTGCACCTTCAGGTTCCTTACATGGTGTCAGACCTGATCTTCTCTTACCCTGGGTGGTTCTTCATTCTCCCAGTCTCTGCCTTTACTGTCTGTGACTTGGGTGATGGGTTTGAGCACTTGCTGGTGATGACAAAGGCAAAAAAGTCATTGAGTCCCTTTGCCGTCTCCATCTCCTGGATAACCAGGTCTCCCACTTCCTTCCAGAGAGGGTCTCTCTTCTCCCTAGTCTTTCTTTTATCACCAACATACCTAGAGCAGATGTTATTGTTGCCCTGGCCAGATATAATTCTATCAGGGCTTTAGCTTTCCTAGCCTGATTCCTGGCTGCTTGAACAATGTATTCTTCTCAGGCTACCTTTCCTTGCTTCCACCCTCTTCAGGCTTCCTTTTTATGTTTAAGTTTGTCCAGGAGCTCCATGTTCATGCATGTAGGCCTCCTGGAATTTTTTGTCTCACTGCCTCTTTGTTGGGTTACATTGTACTTGAGCTTGGAGGACATGATCCTTGAATATTAAGTAGCTTTCTTGGGCTTCTCCCCCTTTCAGGGCTTTATCCCATGGTACTTCACCAAGCAGATCCCTGAAGAGGCCAAGGTCTGCTCTCCTAAAGCCCAGGGTAGCAAGCTTGCTGTGTGACCTCCTTGCTGCCCTAAGGATCTTGAACTCAGCTATTTTATGGTCACTGCAGCCAAGGCTGGCCTTGAGCTTCACATTCTCAAACAGCCCTTCTTTGTTGGGGAGAATAAGGTCCAGCATTGCAGCCCTCCTTTTTGGCTGCTCTGTCACTTGGAGAAGGAAGTTATCATCAATGCATTCCAGGAACCTCCTGGATGGCTTATACCCTGCTGTGTTGTTCCTCCAAAAGATATTGGGGTGGTTGAAGTCCCCCATTCCCTCTCCTCACCTGAAAAACTCCCCATCAAAAAATGCCTATATATCTTACATAAAAAAATAAATTGAAAAACAGTTATTTTCTAAACTTGCAGAATGTGAAAATGTTATTATTACTCTTAAATGCCATGACCTGTTTTAAAGCTAAGGTTTCTTGCCTGCATTGCTGTGTCTGTGTGATGCCAATGGTTGAGAGGAGCTGTTTTGCAAGAAGAGCCCACACGTAGTTCAGGTGTTGGGCAGGCTTGGGCTCAGCACAGATAATGGTAATCTAAGGGCCAGTTTGTCCTTTGTAAAATGACTCATTCTCCTGGTCATGGACATGTGCTGCATCCTTGGTAGACGTATTTGTTGACAGTACTGGCAGATAGGATACTAGGACAGCCTTGGTCATGCTTGTGCAGGACATTCAGGGCTGTTCTCTGCAGCCAGTGGCAGGAGCTGTAAGATAGAGATGACGTGCAGAGGTTTGGTGGTGGATGACAAGGAAGGGGGTGTATAATGGCAATATGTGCCTGTATTTTAGCCTAGTGCCCACCATAGGGGTGTCTTCAGCTGAGCAGGGACTGTCTTGCATCTGTTACTTTTCTGAAAAAGTGGAGCACAGCACATGTACAAGTGGACCAACCTCCTCCGGCACGTGCAAGAATAAATAAATTCCCAAGTATGTTGAAGCAACATAAACTTCCTTTTTGATCATTTGTGGAAGGTTTATTTTCAAACCTCCCAACACTCACCAGGTGCTAGTTTTTGGACCAGCTGTCATACTGGCTTGAAACTTTGAAGGATGTAGGAGCTTTAACAGGCATAGTCCCTCTGTACTGCATGGCACAAGCCAGCCCTGAGCCCAGGAGAGTAGAAGGAAGCTTTTCCTAGGAACTGGCAGTTCCATGGCTGCCATCTCAAACTGTTTCTGGCACTTTTCCGTAGCAAAGGAATAGTAGAGTTTATGACTGCCTGACCCACTGGTTTCCCCATGTTTCTCAGTGGAGGTGGTTATCAGGCTAGGGCATTGCTGCCTGCTGGCTGGGCAGCCCCTGTTGGTGCTACAGAGAGACAGATGAACACCCAGTGCAATAGAGATGACATGTATGTCAATGCAGAATTCGTCACTGACTCCTCCAACTGACCTGGACCATTTATAACCCCTGTGGGTGCAAAGCACATCCAAAAGTACATTGCAAGGAGGCTGAAAATAAGATTGTCAATTTTAACTAATTTCTCCCACAAGTATTTAGTCAACAAGAAGGAAAGGAATCAGTTTGTCATTTCCTCCCACCCCGTGCTTAAGTGTTCAGCTCTTAGACTGGAGCTCTAAGTTTATCACAAGTTACCGGCCTGTTAGTTGAGTTGGCTTAGTTTATGGATCACATTGCTGCAAAGTGAAATCACTTGCCAGAACTGTCTTTGCTTTTCCATTTCCCTTTCCATCTCCCAGTTTTGTATGTTATCTGGTAGCAGCACTGAAGGCCAAACTTTCACTGAACTGATTGGAAACAGGAGTTGGCATTCTGCTGTTGCGTTCCGTTCTGCCAAAAGTCAGTTTTCAAAATAAAGCTTGTATGTTCAGACCACTTACGTGGATACAATTTATGGTTATTTAAAATATCTGAAGATCAGTAAAGAAAAGCTCTTGTTCTTCTACTGACAGCATGACCACATGGTTGGTAAAGATGAGTCTATTCAACAAGTCTCCATTCTGGGAAAAGAGGATAAGTGATGTTGGCTTTTAAAAAGAAGTAATGTGTTTTGCTTTTTGGTTGGTTGTTGGGTTTTTTTTAAGATTTAGTTGGAAATGACTCATTTGGAAAACTTCAAACTAGCTAGATGTTCAGTGTAAATCTGCATCCAGATGTTTAGGACTAGCAATATAAATCCCTAGAAGCACTCAGTAGTCCATAGTATTATGTGTGCAAAGCTAAAAGTGCTGTTCTAGCTGCTTGAGATCTTGGTCTGTTGCTGCCTGGTTTTTTCTGTTGATTAGGAATAATGGTAACTGATGAAAAGGGTAGTGATCTGGACTTTCTTCTCCTGTAAATAGAAAATCCTCTGTGAGTGTCAAATCTGTGAATCACATCTCTGTAGATCATTTAGGTAATTTTTAAGAAAGCCAAATTGCAAAAGCCTTTTAAAAAAAATTGTAGAGACCATAACTTTTTGTGAAATCAAGTTGAAATTAAGCAACTAGTTTCAGTCAACAAAAGGGTTACATATATATTTGTAAATACCAAAATACTTCCAGATTTTTTAATGCAACATATTTTTGTTTTAGAAATGCCGAAGTTGATCCTTTCAACATTTAAAAATGAAAACCATATTTTCCTATTAAAATGTGATCCAAACTTTTTCTAAAAAGAGCTTTGGGTTTGTTTGGTGTGGTGTTTTAGGGGCGGGTGGTGTGTTTTGTTTTGTTGAGGTTTTTTAAGTTAGGAAATGTAAAGATATAAAATTTCATCTTAGACTGGGGACCTGATGTGAAGAAATACCTTTGTATTACTTTGTTTCAAAAGAAAAATCTCCCGCTTTGAACTGAAGCAATTCTTCCCCTCTTGTTTTTGTTTTGGAGGGTTTTTTGCCTTTGTTTTGTCACCCGAACAACCAAATCTTTTGATCATCTTGCTGTGTTCTTTCTGATGATAATGATGCAGAGAAATCTTCCTTTTTTTTTGCTAATATAAAACTTGTTTGTGCTCCATTGCTGGAAGAGTTTGGGGTTTGTTTGGTGGGAGAATGACCATTATTGTGGTATTCTTCCTTCTGCTTTTGTTGCTTTTAGTCGAAGGTAGCCTGTTTGCTGTACCTTTTCTTGTTCCTCTGTTTCCATCCACCTCTGAGCTCCTAAATAGACTCAGCTGCAAGTCAAGGAATAAAGCATGAATGCTCACAGTTATCATTAAATGTTTTCTTTGCTAATTCTCTTTTATTTTGTTGCCAAGACTTGCAGCTGAGGATTAAAATGCCCTCAGCACCAGGAGTAGCCTGTTTGAAACCTCCAAAAGGTAGTGGTTGCATTTTGCCTCCCTTGCCTGTGTCCCTTGTATGATTCCTTCCCCAATGAGCAGCTCTCTCCTCCCATACCAAGTGATGCTATTCCTGAGGAATGTTGGATGGATACCATGATACACATGCTTGAGGTGCCCCCAGATTTGGGGTTTGAGCTTGATTTAAAAGGGAGGAGATGGGGAAAGGGAATGTTGGTTTTAGTAGGGACCCAGGCTGTAGTGCTTTGCAGAACTGTTTCAAATGTGCTCATCAGGCAGGGAGGTCCTGGGGGCAGGGGAGGGCTCAGCAAGCTTTTCAGATGTTTCCATGCACTGCTCAGGGCTGCTGTCCCAGGCACGTACTTCATTACTGCTTCTGGGAAAAGCATTCTGGGAATAATCAGTCAGCATCCCTCTGGGTTTCTTCTTCATCCGAGCTGCTCTGTCATGTCAGTCAGTGCTGTTCATTTTGTTTGTAATGTCTAAATGAGGGGTCAATTTGCACAGCCTAGCACCAGGCAGAAGAGTTTGGTCTTGCAATGGGCTCAGCCGTCTGGCCTCTTTTCTCTAAAGCATGTAAATGGGTGTTTGAAGTTGTAGGTCCTTAAGAAGCCAGTGTGGTAGGGCTTGCTGAAGTGTGCTCTGAATGTCTCAGTGGTTTCCTAGGTTGAGATTAAGTTGTTTCCTTGGATCTTTGCTGTCACCTCTGATCTGATCTCAGAAGAATGAACCTCTGTACTTCAGCTTTGCAGGGGAGATGTGTTGAGGCCTCTTTTCCACGTCTTACTTCTGTCTTTCCTCTGCCTCCAGATTCTTTGATGCAACTCAGCTTTGCCACACTCAGCTGCTTGTTGTCTTCTTGCTTTTGCTGAGGCAGTGTTGCAAGGGGCTTTTTGCAAAGAAAGGCATTTTGGGGAGGGAAAAGCTGTAAAGAAGACTCATGTGATTCGAGACAGTCTTTATATGGGTAAGAATTCTTTGGAGAAAGCTGGTTTGATATAAAAGATAAAGAGAACTTTGCCTTCACTCTGAGTGGATGAAATCCAGAAGTAGCGGGTACCCAGGGTTCACATTTATGACTTAAGCAAATTGTTGTAAAACTGGTGTAGTTGGCTGGGGAGGACACACCCTGTATTCCACAGGATCTGTCCTTCTGGCACGAGGGCTGCCCTTCACAGCAGCTGTGGGAATTGCATGCAATTAATTAATCACCTTGAGGACACCTGTATAACGTGCACTTTGGGAAGTATCTTCTGATGTTCCATGTCATTGCTCACAAAAAAGCAAAGGACTGTATTTATTTTTCCCTAGAGTTCAATGGGAGGTGACACTATATTCCAGGGATGTAGTCCTTTACCTCTTTTAAGGAGTAACTTTATACTGTGCTGTCTCCTGCAATAACAGCTGTCACTACTAGAAGGAAAAACAGCTATTTGTCAAGGCAGTGGGACTGTATAAATTGTTTAGAGAGAAGGGAAGGCATGAACAGGGAGCTGAGGTTACAGCAGGAGCCATGAAAATTCCCAAGCTCCTGAAAGAGTGCTCCTGATTTTAGCATTTCATGCACCCATAGGTAGTGTTTGTTAATCGTTTCTCATCATGGCAAAAGAAAACAAAAATCCCCACTGGATAGTGTATATCAGGACTGTGAAGATAAAGAAGGGTAGTCTGTCTGTTGTGTTTGCTGTACAGTGTTGTATCATGAGCAGTGCTTATGGCTGAGATCCTCAGATGCTGACACAGCATCAAATAAGGTGGAAAAGGGTCATTATGACCTCTTTGTCATAATAGACACAAGGTTTCTTAGAATTAAGTTTGGTTTGAATCCGAGTATCTTAATACAGCAATTTGTCATACATTTCTTTCTTCTATTAATGACCATTCTTTCCTGTATACTTGCAATTATATAATGTCCATGTGGCAGCTCAAACAATTGTTTGGGTGGCAGCTGAATGCTACAGAGGCTTTGTAAGTGTACTTCCAGTTCTCTGTCACATAGCTTTATCCTCTGGAATTTGCCAGCGGCCTGTAGGTCATCTGTGAATTGAAAATGCTCAGGGACGAGGTTTGTGTGTTTTCTCTCCATAACCTTCATGGTGTTGTTTGGTCTTTCCTCAAATACTGAACCTCTGCCGAACTAAGATCGTGCCAATGTCTGTCAACATCAGCTGTACAGAGGGGAGTGGAACAGAGTGTCATGAGTAAACCTGCCCAAAGCTCCCTGAATGAAACACTCCCACTCACCTCCCTGGCACTAGAATTTTATCCCCTTGCTGACAAAGAACTTTTTCCCTTTGTGAACGTAAGGATTGCTGGATCATTTCTTCTCAGCTGACCTTTTCTCTCACAGGCCATCTTTGAATCTTAGTGATACATGTGCATAAGGAAGAGTGTGGGCAGTAGATCGAGAAAGGTCATTCTCCCCCTCTACTCTGGCCTGGTGAGACCATATCTGGAATACTGCATCCAGTTCTGGGCTCCCCAGATCAAGAGAGAAAGGGAACTACTGGAGAGAGTCCAGGAGAAGGCAACAAAGATGATTAGGGGATTGGAGCATTTCTCTTATGAGGAAAGGCTGAGAGAGCTGGGACTGTTTAGCTCAGAGAAGAGAAGGACGAGGGGAGACCTTATTAATGCCTATAAATATCTAAAGGATGGATGCAAAGAGGATGCAGCCAGACTCTTTTCAGTAGTGCCCAATGACAGGAGGAGGGGCAATGGGCACAAGCTGGAACACAGGAAGTTCCATATAAATATGAGGAAAAACTTCTTTATGGTGAGGGTGACAGGGCCCTGCCAATTGGCTGCCCAGGGAGATTCTGGAGTCTCCTTCTCTGGAGATATCCAAGATTCACCTAGATGCAGTCCTGAGTAATGTGCTCTAGACAATCCTTCTTTAGCAGGGGGGTTGGACTAGATGATCTCTTGGGGTCCCTTCCAACTCTTGACAATTCCGTGAGCATATCCATTAATCGTTACATTGGTAGGTTTTGCCTGGCCAAAGCACAGCTTCAGGAATTAAGACTGCTGCCTATAGGTGGCCAGTAAATTTGGAAAGTTCCTGCAGTAGGAGCAGGTGGACCTAGGTGAGAGCAAACACAACACTGAGAAATAAGAAGTCGCAGTAAGTTTTGCAGACTGTCCCTGGCACCTTCCCAGTGAGCAGTGCTGGGAAAGTAGGTGCCCCCAGGGAGAACGAGCTTTCATTGTCAGAAGGGAGTTTGAGATCTTGCTTTACTCTCTGCCTTTCTTCTTTAAAGTTAGAAAAGCTCCTTATCTCCCACACTCTGTGAAATCTTGGGCAGTACCTGCCCCAGCTGGTCCTCCTGTGCATTCCAGAGATGTGCAGAGCCTCAGCGATACCCACTGACTGGATACAGAGCAGCCCTGCATCTCAGCTTCCTAGCCAGCCCTGCAAAAGCAAGGGGCTGTGGTAGGAGAAGTGGGGGAATTGAGTTCTGTGCACTTGGAGGCAGGAGCATTAAGTCCACTTGATGCAGCTTGTAAGCTCAGGGTTTCCTTCTACTTTGCTATCATTATTAATCATTATTATCGATAGGAGGAAAGTCCAAGCCAGCTGCTCAGTGCAGAGATCTGAGGGCTCTTGCAGGGTGAAGAGCCTCATTCCACTTAGAAAACCAGCCATTGTGCTGTCTCTTGAATAAGTGTTTTATTTCACATGCTTTTTCTGAGCCTCCTGCTGTTGCTCACACTACAGCTGCTGACAAAAAGCCTTCCTGGCAACATGGCATCAGAGCCTGTGAGCTGCCTTCCCTCTGGCTGACACCCTGGGAGAACAATATGAAGAAGACAGCGACTGTTGAATATTTAAAATGAAGTGTTTCCTCTTAAACATGAAAATGCTCTTTGCACTTCATACACACCACTGCTCAGTGACAACAATTGGCCAAGTCATGTATTATTCCTGTGCTCAGACTATGCAAACTGCGCTGCGAGGACTTTCTCCTCTCTTCTTGGCTGAGCACATGGAAGCTCATCATTAGCAGGATGTCCTGGTGTACCTGAATAAATGTCTATCAACTTTATTAACTAGGATCAGTCAAAAATAATTTTTAAGTTCAGTTACCTTTAATTTGGGCTAGTTCATATTGTAATGCAATCGTTTTTGCTATATAAGTCTGTAGAGCACTGTGCTGTTTCAACCAGCACTTAGGAACTGTGTCAGTGAACACTGATGAAGTAAAGGTAATTAACCTTTAGATTGAGATAGCATGGAATATCTCTTACAATGAACCAAGGCCCAAAGCACTGTGAGTTTGCCTGGCAGACATACTATCTGGTCTAAGAAGACATGCATTCAACTTAAATATAAGCTAAGAAAACAAATTAGTATAAAGCATCTGGGGGGAAATGAAAACTTGAGTGAGGCCACATTGAAGTCAATGACCTTTCTTTGGAGTGTGCCAGGCCCATCTTGGGCTCCTAAAAACACATTATCACACTCTCCATGATATGGAGCTTAACAATAGACTAAGTTTGTCCTACGTGAAGACTGGCTCATCTTCATTGCTGAAGGAGGACAGCACCAAACTTAGAGCTAATACTAGAAACAAAACTGTTGGAAGACTGAAAACGTGGAGGGTTTCAAGACCAATAGTAGAGGGTCAGGAAACCTGGAGCAATTTTTCCTAGGTCTTTAGAAAATATTATTTATGAATTTATTTGCGTCTCTGCAAAATGAGTGTAAAGTGATTGATGACAACAAGCCTGTTGTTCTGATGTTGTAGTTCACACTTTGTCTTTCTAGTTACGCATGTACGAAGAGTGGCAGAGGATGAAAGTTGAGGCTCCTTGTGAGGCAATTGTGGAAAGGCCAGGATGAAGATTAGAATCTGCTTTGTCTTGGCTCTGTGTGTGTGTGTAAATATATGTATATACATACATGTATATGTATGAAAATATGCACACAAAGCCACTGATTGTCAGCAAATGACACCTTTCACAGAAGCTTAGTGCCCACACTAGGCAGAAAGGCCAAGCCTTTCTCTTTCCTCCTGAAGGTGACATGAGAAATAAAATTGCTATAATCTGGTACAGGGTTTTTGTCATATAAATCATTTATTCCTCTCTTCTTCCTGTCTTCATAAATGTACTTGTTAGATGTTTTAGCAGCTCACTTGCTTAGGTAAACTTAGTACACACTGATTAAGGCTATCAATCTTAATAGCATTTTACTATTAACATCCCTCTGACTTCTTGGATTAAGCACTTTGCACCAGATAAATTTTCATGTTTAAAAGTAAAAACACACCCCTTTCTCTTCCTGGATTTTTCAAAATTATTATTATTATTTCCTGATACAGACAACAGGCAGAAGGGCTGCAGCATTTCTGGAGTGAAAGAGTGAATGAGAGGAGTTGAGTGAG
>NW_009953571.1:1821584-1822980 GCF_000747805.2 Chaetura pelagica
TTAGCATGAAGGAGCTTTGAAAGCCAGTGACCAGAGTGAAGACTGAGATTCTTACCTCTGAAGACAGATTTGTATGAATGGCAAGGCTAGTCTGAACATCAGTTTTATTGAAATAGTAAGGAATCATCACTAACCAACTACCTCTTTACTGGGAAAAAGCTCATCGCTCACGACATGCAGGAGGACAAATAGTTATGGAACTGCAACAAATTCTGATTGAAAAAACTTTGAGCAAGTTGTAAACCAGAGTTTACAAAACCACCTCATTTCCTACTGAATTTATGGTAATAAGTGGAGTGATAGGAATTGAACTGAATTGAATGTGTGCATTGAAACATTGAATTAATAAAAATGAACCTGATTTAAAGTTTTGTTTCAAAGAAATGTTGGTGTGGGTTTTTTTCCACAGCCTGTGCAACAGGTAGATTCAAAGTCTATAAAAAGCTTGAACCACAGTCTCAGATTTGAATTCAGTGAATCCCCAGGTACAGTATTCACTAAAAAGTTGAGCCTTGTGTTAAGCTTCAAATCCCTTGGGAAACTAAAAATATTACACACAAAAGGCAGCACTGAGGCATAATTATTTTTGCAAAGTTAAAAAATTAACCCCTCTTTCTAGATTCTGGTGTCATCCAAAATTCAAAACTTAAACTATTGGAAGGGAAATTACACAAGACTAATGGACTTTAAACTGCTTTCTTTCCCTCCAGCTGTGGGACATCAAATATGTATAAGCCTTGATTTTCTGTGGCTTTATTGAAAATGCTGTATTATCCTTCTGAGTGATCTGAAAGGGATGGGATGTTACAGCTGGTTTTGGGCATGGCCTCAGTGCATATTGCTGGTCTTTCATGACATTGCAGAAGCTCCTTTTGCCCCTAAGTGATTTTTTTTTTATTCTTCTCTTGAGATAGTTTGACAAGGAAGCCGAAGGTCTTGCTTGGCTTCAGAGTGTTTTATGTGATGATGATGATCCTGTGCTGGAGATGTCGTGTACATACGTTTGGATTTGAGTTAACTGAATGGAACTTTTTTAATTAGTAGGACAACCAGCCTATCAGAACCAAACCCACCCTTAGATCACTAATTAGAGGAAAATAATTAGGATTGAATGCTAAATTTAGATTCAACTGTAATTTGCATGAGTGTTTATTTAAAGAGGTGCCAACAAAAGGAATCTTGGCTCTGAGGATCACCAGGAAAAAGTATCTTCATATATAATAACCATGTAGCAAGCAACTCCAGAGATGAGTTGGAAGTGACATCTCTGATTCATTGCCCACTGCAGCTTGGAGAGTGTTTGCAAGCTGACGTATCTGTTATGGTTAGGATTATTATACCCGGGGTTTATTTTACTTGAGAAAGAAAATAAATACTTTTTTTTGTGGCTTTTTGT
>NW_009953571.1:1823148-1873159 GCF_000747805.2 Chaetura pelagica
TCCCTACACAGGGAGCTGAGGCTGAGCAGTGGGAGGAGGGCCTGAGTGCAGTGCCCCAGCACTTGCCCCATTGCAGAGGTCCAGCACTGCAACAAGGCTTTGCCAGAGGCAGGCAGGTGGGTCTGGCAGGGCAAGAAGTTATACTATTACTCTGGTGGTAGTTTATGAGCAGACAGGCCCCATGCTTCCTGTAGAAGTCTTTTGCTGTTTCTGGTATATCAGCTGGTTTTGGTTCTGCTCCTTAAAATCATGGATGTGTCAGTGCATTGCAGCTGGAGAGTATCTCTTCATGCCCAGTTGGAGTGATCTGTGGAAGATGCCAAAATCTAGCTAGTTAATTGTTTTATAGACTATTCACTCCAGTACCTTCTTTCATCCTAAATGCCCAAAACACTTCCTCACCTGTACACAATGGAATTGCAAGTGGCTTTTTTGAGTAGGGACGTAAGCAGAACACTGATGCTTTTGACTGAGAAGCATTTCTTTCCAAACTTGAAAGTAACTTCAATCTGTGAAAAACTTGGTGTCATCTTTTAAGTTGTTGTGCAGGAATGTTGTGTTCTCTTTAATCTATCTTGTGAAGCAGATGTCAGATTTTGAAATTTTACGGAGGCTCTTTCCTCTTGTGGTCAAAAAATACAAACCCTGCTAAAGTTTTACGTAAAGAAACATAAAAAAGATACAGCTCTCTATCATGACAAGACATCTTCTCCAAAAATCACTTTGGTTTGGCCTGGTGAAATGTTTAGGTCAATAGCCTAGCAATTAGATTGCTTGTGCTCCTTGATGAGAACTGGGAAGACCAGAATGTCAACCTGAATCTTCTGTCCCCCAGGTTAGTACCCCATCAACCACACCTTTGGCTAGTTAAAACTTTCTCTCTTATTTTGACTAAAAGTTCCATCCCAGATTTTCAGAAATATCACAAAATGCCTGTTTTTAGTCTTAAAACAAAGCAATAATTATCTTTCCCCAAACTGAAAGAAGTTCTCAGCTGACAGATTCAGGCTTCATCTGGAAGATGGAGCAAACTTTTGGGAAGCCCATGATATTCCATCAAGCAGAATGAAAGGAGATATATGAGTAGTCCCCCCAAACTCAATACCACTAGAAGTGCTGTCCAGGTAGTTGCATTTGCAGAAGGTTAGGGTTCTATTTTGTATAGTGTCAGAAACAAAGCAGCTGCTCATCTATCAGTACTTCATATATCAACAGCCCTAGATGAGCGTAAGACTTCACTGTAGAAAGTCCCACTTGCACACAGTTTGCACTGGAAGGAAATATCTTGTTAGATAAATAGAAAATAAAAGCTGTTGGGCAGCAGAAGTACAAAAAGACAAAGAGATTTCAAGAAGTTACAAAAAAACTCAGTGCTCGTGTTTTCAGCTTCCAGCTGAGTCGTCATACAAAAAATTTGCAATTCAAACCTTCTTCTATCATTTGTGTTTGTGCTGAGGAAAAAGAAAAATCCACTGAAAGCAAATTCCTTCAGATGGGATCCATCTCTTTATGCCACCTATTTTACTAATATAGGTTTGTGTTTTTGCACAGCCCTGCATAAAATTAACTGGACATCCAGCATAATAAGAGAACATCCTCACTAGGTTAACTAATAATGAAGAAAATATTAACTACTCTCCTATAAACTGTCTGTTCACTGTTCTTGGCTGATCCCTCCTGCTCCCTGTTTTAATACCCTTGTCAGCCTGCTGCCAAGACACAGCAGCAGCACCAGCCATCCAGTTAAAATACAGAGTAGCCAGAAGTTTCAATCAACTCAGATTTCCTCAAACACTTTTCTGGACATTCATTCCAATTCCTATAAAAATGTCTAGGCAACCCTTTGCTTAGTGTTCCACCTCATTTTGTAGCTGCTACTTTACAACACTGATTTTAAAACATAATTTTACAGGTGTTACTTTTACTAACTGTATTTTCTTCTTCATTGTACCTTTTGGAATGCCAAGAGTATAAGCAGGGTAGAGAGGGAAACCAGTACCATAACAGGTATTACAGAGTTCTGGTAATTCTAGTTGCTGCTGCTGTTAAATATATTTCCACTGCTTCAGATGATTGTAAAAAATGACATGAATATTCAAACTATATATAAAAAGCAACCCATTATTTGGTATGAAATGTTCTGTGTTTGGCCAGAATGACTAGAGCTAAAATTCTAGTCCTATAGCTCTGAGAAGGAACATTCTGATTTCCTTTTCTGAGAAAAGCTGTGTGGATACAGAAAAGTACCTTTAGTAAATCAAACCTGACCAAATGAAGGGGAGGATTTTTCTCCTATAGACACTCAAGTCTTTCAAGAAGTTGTGAAGTCTCAGGATCTAGCATTGAGGTGGGTGCTTCAACACAAGATGTAGATGTGTCTTCAGAAGAGCCTGGGTGGTGTGTGGACCCAGAAGAGGAGTGGTGTGGTGTGGAGACTGAGTCCTGCAAAAAAAGCTCCACGAGGGTGCCCAGAGCAGGGTCCATCCTGTGTGATCCTCCCCTTTGATAAACGGGGCTGAGAAGGGAATTCCAAAGGGGTTTGTGCATTAGAAGAGTAGCTGGCATTGTGGCCTTTACAGGCAGCAGGCATTCTGTGCTTCCTATTCTTTGCTTTCCTGAAAGGTAAACACACGACACACCCTCCATAAATCTATGAGGAAAACGGGGACAGAATGGTTTACTGGAAATCTGATTCTGAGTGGGGCTGCATTAATAAGCCTGCATGCCTGATAAAAACCACAACACCCTCAACATGATGAAAAATAAATCCCACTGAGTCTTCAGCATCCTGCATGAGCCACTAATTCCCCAAGGTAGAAAACAAAATTAAAATTAAAAAAAAAATTGTTTTCATATAGCAAAGCCAAAACGCATCGAGTTCTGATTGAAGATGAGTTCTCAGAGATGTCTCTTCTTTAATGTTACATGGGGCCAGTCTAGGTGACTTGACAAATATAAAAATTGATTTTTAAAATTATCTATTAGAGAAAGCACCCATTAATTTAAGTGGGACTGGTGCTTGCATGTGTTTTGTGACTGGAGCTGCCCCAAAGCTTATGGGGAGCAGCGAGTGCCAGAACTAGGGGCAGGGAGGGTTTAGATGTGTGAGTCACATTTTCCAGAAGTGCAGCTTCTCATCTGGCTCTAACTGCCAGCACCAGTGGGAGTTTGTCCGGTTCCTTCCTCCCTGCCTGGCTGCCTGCACAACCTTTCCCCATCATTCCTTTTTGCCCCTTCATGAAGTCCCTGGCAAAGGCTTCAGAATCAAAAGTTTTCTGCAAATAATATCTGCAACTCACGAGGGAAGCAGCAGAACACTCCTCGGGTTCCCTGAGGTTTTATAACTACTTTCACAACTAAAGGCAGTTTTTAAATCTACTTAGCTCCAGAATTGCTCAAGTTTGATGAAAATTCTCAGCGTATGATGGGGTAAGAGAGCAGAGAGCAAGACTTTATGCTGAAAAATGACCCCTGGCTGGAAGAAGTCTGTTAATGCTTTTAAATGAACTACGGCTGCAGAGCTTGGGGCTGGAGCCAGAAGCACAATAAAAGGTGCATTATTATTACTACTGATTATGGTAGATAATTTTGCTGTTCTCATTTACAAATTTAATGGTTTGCTAATCATGTCTGATTTGGGAATATAGTATAGTCTATCAACTAAGGGTGGCATAATGGCATTAATAAGGGTAATTGAGGTTGTTGGTATAATCTTGTTTGCTCTTTGGTTTGTTAATTGAAAATGACTTATCTTAATATATGATAGAAACAACGTTGTTGCCCTGTGAAGCCTGGACATCTTGAAGGATAAAGGGATGTGTCAGTCTGCACTGTTTATACATTGCTGTGGTATCTTTACAGCAGTGAGCATACAGAAGTGAACTGGTCTTACATGTGTCAGGTATTGTGTGACGGTGTTTATATTTGGTATAAATAACAGCATGTGTTGTTTCTGATGGCTGCCTGTGTCTCTTGTTGCAAGACCTAGTGTGTAAGACTGTCTGTGGTATGTGCAATTGATTAGAGCCCTTACAGGAGGACTTGGAAATGAGATACAGGCTGCTGAGTGCTTAACCCTGGAGAAGAAACTTGGCATTTTATCTTGCAGCAGTGTTTGCCCATAACTTCTATTGACATTAATTATGGAGGTACTTACATGAACACTCTGTTAGCCCTAATTAGAGTTAATGGAAGATACACGTGGATGTTAACAGGACAAGAGACAACCAAGCTTCCATTTCTAAGGTTAAATATTCAGTAGCTCCCTCCTAGACACCACCAACATCCTATAATCATGCAGTCAGACATGCAAAAGCAGAACAGTTTCACCAGCTTTTTTTTTTTTTTCTTTTCCTTTTTTTCCCCCCTCAGTTATGGCCATCTTACACTGTTTTTGCTTAAATTAAAGAGAAACCAACAATGTGGCAGTGACGCCAGTTACCTCTAATGTAATTGTGCTGCCTCTCCTCTATTGATAGTGCACCTCAGAATCAGACTTTATTAGCTGTCCCTTTTACTGTCCTTTTAATGAATGCTAGTAGAGTTGCTTAAGAGGAGCTGGAAGGACTTGACATTGTTCTGAACACAGACCTTGTGATAAAGAAGAGCTTAGGGCCTGAGCTCTTGAGCAGGCCATATAATATCCGAGGTCTGTAAAGTTCCTGTCCCTGTGCTGTTGTTTGAAATCGAGGACAAAAAAGACCTTCCTTTTGCTTGCACTCATTAGCTATCTTTGCCATTTTGAAAAACAGAGTCATTGTAAAGTTGATGCTGCAAAATTTACGGTCTGTCTCTTTATCCTGCTGTTGTGTATGATAGCATGTCCCTGCTGCTAACCTCCCTGTCCAGCAGGTCAGTGTCCTTGTGGAAAGTGTCTTTTCAGAACTGACTTGGAAGCTTGAAACCCTCCCTGAAAGCCCAGGGCCTGCCTTAGGTGGCATCACACACCCTTCAGGGAAGGCTGTGATTCCTTGTGGCCCATTTTCTTTACCATGGATATACATGATGATCTCAGGTGGTGTATTGAGCAAAAAGTGCAATTTTTTTCCTCAGATTATCTGTTACAGAGTTATGTGACTTCCTGTTCATCTGATAATCGCTTATTACTGTGCATGTACAGCACAGGACCCCTCTGAAATACTGCTTAGTTGCAACCTTATTATCACAACCTGTACCTCCCAGGTGTTTGTTGGCTGTAGCCACAGGAGTGGGATCACCCCAGCTGGGGAAAAGGTGTTAGATTTTGATTTAGCCATTTGTTAATTTATTCTCTCAACGTTTCTATCTGTTTTTCCAATTGTGTCATTACAAGTCCCTGTTTTATTTTGTGGTAGTCACAGAATTTGTTCAGCTTTGCAATTTGTAATACTTTGACATGTAGAGTAATTCACAGGTCAGATCTACATGGAGCTTTCTCCTTTTTCTTTTGGTTGGTTGGTTTTGTTCATGGGTGTATATTTTGTAATGGCTGTGTAAAACTTTAAGTGCCAGAATTTAAACTGGTAAGACAAAAAAGCTTTTGATGGTATTTTGCTCTCAAATTTGGAGTAAGTTATATGGGTTTGAGAACTCTTGCTGGACGTTGCTTAAAGTGAACAGATGTTAAGAAATCTTGTTCTGTGCTATGGAGTGTTGTTAATTATCTCTTACTGCTAATTACCTTTTACCTGTATAGTTAAAAGTGGCAAAATCCCCTACTGCATTATGACTTGATTAAGCTTATGGGAAAGAACAAATTTTTCTGATGTATCTACATTTAGATCTGTAAAATTATAAAGTTTCAATTAAATTGCTTGCTAAGCCTTCAGGTACAGTAGGAAAGATACTGATGCTGTAAAGGGCACACAGTCATGGCATATAATTTTATTTCAGTCAAAAAATTGTGGCCTCACTTGGATCAGAAGCTGCCCTTCTGATCATGGTCTGGTTGTGTGGTTGGGAAAATGAAACACAGGCTGAGCAAAGATATTGCCAAACCCACCAAGGTTAAGCACCCTTTGCCCCAGGTGAATTCCCTTGTTTTGATAAGCCACTACAGCTAGGCTGTAAAATGGAGGTCTCCACGCAAAGCTAAGGAAATAACCACAGGTAGTCACTTAAAGCTGCCTTCATAAACTATATCCTGCATTTTCTGCCCTTAAGAGAAACAGAGGACGTGTGAAGTAAATTCCTCCCTATCTTGCCTATGACTTGTGTAAACGTATCATACATCTTGAAGCAGATATTCAAAGTCTTCAGAAAAACCCTTCTACATGGATGCCTTAATTAAAATCAGGGTTTTTTTTGTAGCTTAATTGCTGATACTGTATCTGCCAGTGTAGTCATTTTTTCTTGTTAAATGACTGCATGAGATCTGACATTAAAAAATAATCTGCCCTAAGATGGATTTATTTTTTTTTTTTAATCTCTAGACCAAACAAAGTCCTCTTGAAGGAACTAATTTCAAAATCACTGAGCCAATAGTAAAGATTTAAGTAGAGTATTTGGTATAGGCTTAGCAGTATTACATCGATTTACAGAAATACATTTCCCTGATCAGTACCAATAGATTCCGTAGTAATCTGGTCACCTCTGACTTGCCTTCTTTACCAGAAGGATATCCTGGCTGTTCCCCCAAAAATGGTTTGGAGTCACCCGATTAATTTGTCATCATTTGTTACTGAGAAACCCGAACAGTTTTGTCCTGGGATAATAGAAAGATAATATATGAGAACATGTCATTTCAACAAAAAGTTATTTTGAGGAGCTGGTATTTCATACAGGGTAAGTGAAGTGCTTAATTGGGGTTTGCCTACTGTTCATTTTTGTTCTTTTGTTCTTTTTGACACACATATTGGTTTGGATGCTTCTGAGAAAAATCAGATTTGCTAAATGACAACTCACATGCAAAAATCAGATGACAAAAAAAATAATATTGTATATGATATATGGTGCAGATAACAGTGTCAAGACAGTGAGTTGCAGAAGAGAAAGGAAGTTAGGAAATCAAAGATAAAATACAGCCTCTCAATCAAAATGTGGAGCAGGATGAGGAAGAGAAATACCAGGAAGCCTGTGCTTGGGGTGGGGGTGGTGTCCCCAGTCAGGGCAAGGTGAGGCCACACTCGTTTTCCCAGCTGCAAATTCAAGGGAAAGCCTGCAAATCTCAGTGTGCTCACCCTGCTGGGGCTAAAGGGGCTGAGAGGGAAACCTGTCTGCTGAGGAGGTGTGCTCAGCTGCAGGAAGTAGCAGCATTTAAATAGTGAAATTGGTGAAGGGCAAAGAGAGTCCAGGCTGTTCAGCACGGTTTTACAGGGTGGGCCAACACCATCTCCTGCTTTCTTCTTGGCCCATAAGGAGTGTGCAGGCTCAGAAAAGGAGAGCAGCCAAATGAAACAACAGTTCATAGGATCATGAAATCATTAAGGTTGAAGGGACCTTAAAGATCATCAAGTTCCAACCTCCCTCCCATAAGCAGGGGACCCCACCACTAGATCAGGTTGCACAAAACCTCATCCAACCTGGCCTTAAAAACCTCCAGCATCAACAACCTCCCTGGGCAACCCATTACAGTTCCTCACCACCCTTACAGTGAAGAATTTCTTCTGAATATCTAACCTAAATCTCCCCTCAGTTTAAAATTGCTACCCCTTGTCCTATCACTATCTTCTCTGATGAAAAGCCCCTCCCCAGCTTTCCTGTAGCCCCTTTCAAGTACTGGAAGACCACTATAAGGTCTCCCTGGAGCCTTCTCTTCTCTAGGCTGAACAGCCCCAACTCTTTCAGCCTGTCTTCATAGCAGTTCCCTAAGCACATCTCCTGCCTCCTGTATTTCTCTGTGCATCTCCTGTACCTCATCTTCTGTATCATCAGAGTCAAGCTGGACTCACCTTTAGGGCACCTGGGTGTACAGCTGGAAAGGACGGAGGTGAAATATGGGCCCTGAGTGGGAGGAGGCTGGTGCCAATAAAGGAACAGAAATATTGGAAGGCAAATATACATCAGTGCACCCTGTGTCCAGATTAATATGCTTCACCCAAAAGATGTAAGAACAAACCTGTGTTCCAAGGGCTGCAAATAGGTTTTCCTCTACTGGGGGAAGTTTTGCACTGCACCGTTTCTGCTTTGACTATCAGATAATCTGAAGTGCCTGCCTTAAACTCCTGATCATGTCTGTGCTGACTGGAAAGCTCTCATTCCTGAGGTGCTTCTGAGGGAGCACCTGTAAACCCTGCATTTTATAAAAGTATGCACACATCCACCCCTCCCCTTCCCCCCGGTCCCCCCAAGCATTTGGGGCAGCCAGGATGCTGATTCTTGAGCCAAATGCCCTGAAGATTCTCACGTCTCTGGTGATCTCCTGGAAGAGACAGTTCACAGAGTTGTCTATGGGGAACAGTGGGCAGGGTTGTGTTGGGGATACTGTGTTGAAGGTGAAGATTCAAAATAAGTTGGGCTGGCAATAGCTCTCAGCAATTAAAGGAGAACACCAGTTCACTCCAATACACAAATTGCCTGTAGTGCAATCCCTGTGCTGGGTGGGAGCCATGGGACACTGGTCCTCTCATGTGAGAAAAGGTGGAGAGAGCTGGGACTCTCTAGCCTGTAGAAGAGAAGGCTGAGAGGAGACCTTATCAATGTCTGTAAGTACCTTAAGGGTGGGTGCAAAGAGGATGGAGCCAGACTCTTCACTACTGCCCAGTGACAGGAGGAGGGGCAATGGGCACAAGCTGGAACATAGGAAGTTCCATTTAAATATGAGGAAAAACTTACTTATGGTTAAGGTGACAGGCACTCAAAATGCTTGCTTTCATCTAAAAATGACAATATTTTGAATACTGTCTTTCTGGGTGCTTGCTTTCTCAACTGCTTTCTGGACAGGCAGCCTCGCACTCTCATAGGATCTCGTAGGATACTGAATTGAATCTCTCAAACTCAATGGGTGGCAGATAAGCTTTCTTATAAATAATATTAAATAAGGGAGGCAGAGGTTGATGATAACACACCAACTTGAAATGACTTCTCAGAGTCTGTGGACAGGGGACCACAGAAGCTGCCCAGGACAGTTGCTGTGTGTCCTGGAGCAAAGCAACATCAGCTTTATAAGGGATCTTGACCTTCATAAAGGGCTTTCAGGTTGTATTGTGGAAAGCAATCTAAGGATTAAGTGGTGTTAGTGTTCTGATGCAAGGTAGTTTGTGTATCATCAGACATGCAGAACGGTGACCACAGATCTTGTTTTGAAATTTGTCATAAACTTTATCATCAAGTGCATTTGCACAGCAGGACTCCACAATGTTTTCAGAAAGATTCTTCTCCCTGTACTGGCAGCAGTGATGGGAGAAGAGGCTGCTAAATGCTGTGTCACTCGAGACAACTTTTCTTGTCCTTGATGCAGAGCTCAGAGCAACTCTGCAGCCTAACTTGCCCCAGAAGGGCTGTCGCTTCATGCTGGAAACAGCTTGACAATCCTGTCGTTTCCAACATTTTCTCATCAAAACCCTGGGCTGCTTTGGCTGTTTGGCCTGCAAACCTGGTTTTGCTACTTTCAAAACAGACTTAGTTTTTTTTAGCTGAAAGGCAACACTCAAAGAGAGTCCAGGCTGTTCAGCACGGTTTTACAGGGTGGGCCAACACCATCTCCTGCTTTCTTCTTGGCCCATAAGGAGTGTGCAGGCTCAGAAAAGGAGAGCAGCCAAATGAAACAACAGTTCATAGGATCATGAAATCATTAAGGTTGAAGGGACCTTAAAGATCATCAAGTTCCAACCTCCCTCCCATAAGCAGGGGACCCCACCACTAGATCAGGTTGCACAAAACCTCATCCAACCTGGCCTTAAAAACCTCCAGCATCAACAACCTCCCTGGGCAACCCATTACAGTTCCTCACCACCCTTACAGTGAAGAATTTCTTCTGAATATCTAACCTAAATCTCCCCTCAGTTTAAAATTGCTACCCCTTGTCCTATCACTATCTTCTCTGATGAAAAGCCCCTCCCCAGCTTTCCTGTAGCCCCTTTCAAGTACTGGAAGACCACTATAAGGTCTCCCTGGAGCCTTCTCTTCTCTAGGCTGAACAGCCCCAACTCTTTCAGCCTGTCTTCATAGCAGTTCCCTAAGCACATCTCCTGCCTCCTGTATTTCTCTGTGCATCTCCTGTACCTCATCTTCTGTATCATCAGAGTCAAGCTGGACTCACCTTTAGGGCACCTGGGTGTACAGCTGGAAAGGACGGAGGTGAAATATGGGCCCTGAGTGGGAGGAGGCTGGTGCCAATAAAGGAACAGAAATATTGGAAGGCAAATATACATCAGTGCACCCTGTGTCCAGATTAATATGCTTCACCCAAAAGATGTAAGAACAAACCTGTGTTCCAAGGGCTGCAAATAGGTTTTCCTCTACTGGGGGAAGTTTTGCACTGCACCGTTTCTGCTTTGACTATCAGATAATCTGAAGTGCCTGCCTCAAACTCCTGATCATGTCTGTGCTGACTGGAAAGCTCTCATTCCTGAGGTGCTTCTGAGGGAGCACCTGTAAACCCTGCATTTTATAAAAGTATGCACACATCCACCCCTCCCCTTCCCCCCGGTCCCCCCAAGCATTTGGGGCAGCCAGGATGCTGATTCTTGAGCCAAATGCCCTGAAGATTCTCACGTCTCTGGTGATCTCCTGGAAGAGACAGTTCACAGAGTTGTCTATGGGGAACAGTGGGCAGGGTTGTGTTGGGGATACTGTGTTGAAGGTGAAGATTCAAAATAAGTTGGGCTGGCAATAGCTCTCAGCAATTAAAGGAGAACACCAGTTCACTCCAATACACAAATTGCCTGTAGTGCAATCCCTGTGCTGGGTGGGAGCCATGGGACACTGGTCCTCTCATGTGAGAAAAGGTGGAGAGAGCTGGGACTCTCTAGCCTGTAGAAGAGAAGGCTGAGGGGAGACCTTATCAATGTCTGTAAGTACCTTAAGGGTGGGTGCAAAGAGGATGGAGCCAGACTCTTCAGTACTGCCCAGTGACAGGAGGAGGGGCAATGGGCACAAGCTGGAACATAGGAAGTTCCATTTAAATATGAGGAAAAACTTACTTATGGTTAAGGTGACAGGCACTCAAAATGCTTGCTTTCATCTAAAAATGACAATATTTTGAATACTGTCTTTCTGGGTGCTTGCTTTCTCAACTGCTTTCTGGACAGGCAGCCTGGCACTCTCATAGGATACTGAATTGAATCTCTCAAACTCAATGGGTGGCAGATAAGCTTTCTTATAAATAATATTAAATAAGGGAGGCAGAGGTTGATGATAACACACCAACTTGAAATGACTTCTCAGAGTCTGTGGACAGGGGACCACAGAAGCTGCCCAGGACAGTTGCTGTGTGTCCTGGAGCAAAGCAACATCAGCTTTATAAGGGATCTTGACCTTCATAAAGGGCTTTCAGGTTGTATTGTGGAAAGCAATCTAAGGATTAAGTGGTGTTAGTGTTCTGATGCAAGGTAGTTTGTGTATCATCAGACATGCAGAACGGTGACCACAGATCTTGTTTTGAAATTTGTCATAAACTTTATCATCAAGTGCATTTGCACAGCAGGACTCCACAATGTTTTCAGAAAGATTCTTCTCCCTGTACTGGCAGCAGTGATGGGAGAAGAGGCTGCTAAATGCTGTGTCACTCGAGACAACTTTTCTTGTCCTTGATGCAGAGCTCAGAGCAACTCTGCAGCCTAACTTGCCCCAGAAGGGCTGTCGCTTCATGCTGGAAACAGCTTGACAATCCTGTCGTTTCCAACATTTTCTCATCAAAACCCTGGGCTGCTTTGGCTGTTTGGCCTGCAAACCTGGTTTTGCTACTTTCAAAACAGACTTAGTTTTTTTTAGCTGAAAGGCAACACTGCCTTCAGATTTCATGCTGATCGAGAAAAAAGACAAGGCAAAGGTGAGGGGCACAGTGAACTTCAGCCATTGGAAACTGGTGTGATTTCGCAGTCAGAATTCAGCCCAGTCCCAGCTGACGTGGAGGTTAGTCTGTGGAGTCCTGGCCCTTGCAGGAGATACAGTTTTATCACAAGTGTTCTGTTGTCTGTCCTAAAAAGGTTGCCTAGACTTTGCAAAAATAGGAATTGGCAGTTTGGGTCAGACTGTTCTTGTTTCTTTTGGGTGCAAAAAGCAAGGTGCTTAGCAGCCCAGCTACAAATTGTCTTTTGAACTGTTTTAAGGGCATGTGTGCTGCTTGTGCCTTTGTCATTTACTTACAATAGAATTATTTCAGCCCCCTGATTTGAATTAGAGGAGGCTTTACGTCATCAGTTTCCAGCTTCTGGCTTCTAGCAGGTAAAATCCTAGTGAAGACTGAGTAAAAGAAAATTCAGCAGCATCCAGAGCATTTCCATGATCAAGTTTGCTGTTTGAGTTTTGAAAGTGTCTTTATGATACCCTGTCAGTGCATGCCAGTTCTTACATATATGGTTATGATTGATGGTGCTTCAGGTTTTGCCCCAGGCTATTCCCAGTCTGCTTGCAAGTAATGTTGGTGGGGAAGTTTTCACTGCTACTGTTCCATGTTACTTAGATTACAACAGAGCTAAAAACCTGCTGGCCCCAAACCACAATAAGAGATACAATCCTTTCGCCTCAGAGCTCACAAACCTTAAAACAAAGCCTGCCTGGGGAGGGAGTCTTTGGCACTGTATTAAATATCCTCACTGAGATGTGGTTTCTTACAATGATGGCCTTCCTAATAGGCACTATGTGTAGTATCAACACAAAGCTATCTGTATGACATGGTTTGACCTGCTTTAACCCCAGCCAGTCTCTTGGAGACATAGAAAATGTCTGTTCCATATAAAGGTCTTGCCTTTCAGGCAAAGCAGAAGCTATTTGTTATGGGTGCTAGCTTTCTAAGAGGAGACATTATACTTCTTGTGGGTGAAAGTCACCCCACTGAGGCTATCTGAAGGCTGGTGCATCTGTGTCATCAGCATGTATGCTGTGGGCAGAAATGAATTGCTCTCCAAGTCTCTCCCCTTGTCAGAGACTGCTGCACATGCCCTGTGCTTAGGGAATATTTTGGGAAAGCAGTTCTATTGCTCATTATGTTCTCTTCATGAAGGGGCAGAAAGGTGTGCTCTCTTAACTTTCAGCTAATATGAAATATCTGATGCAGATTCAAACCTTAATGAAGACTAGATCCCCAATTTTGCTAGGTTGTCACGTCCTTAATTTTTAAAATTTTTAATTTTTTTTTCTTCTTTCCCCCTAGAAGAAGTTTGAAGTCTGCCCGTGGCTGCTGCTGGGAGAGGGGAGCAGGTTGCTGTGGCCCCAGGATTGTCCCCAAACTTAGTGCTGCAGCAGCTGAGCCAGCTCCCAGCAGCATGTCCTGCTTGCAGCCGGGCAGCTACTCAACACTCGGATTTCCATAAAGGCTATAATCAAAGGAGTATCCCTGGCTTTTTAATATGTGCTGAATGTGTTCATTTGTAAGCTTATTATGGCTTCAGAGAGAGGCGCTATTAGGGTGATCATTAGCTGCCTGTGTGAATAGCAAGCAAAACTGTGGCATGTGCCCAAATAACCCTCTTCTTAATGTCTGCACTTTCAGATGCATTAACCAGCCATGCTGGCTTTCATGTTTCCCTTGCCATGAGTAAGGACAAAAGAGAAAGGAGAAGGGGAACAGTGAACTGTACGCTTTCCAAATAGGTTTAGATGGAGAGAAAAAGGGGGTGTTAAGAGAGCAGCAAATTCACTAGCATGACATTTTGTGTTTTGATGCTGTATCTGTTACCCACTGGGAAAGTAAAAGCAGCTGGGAGCCAGCCTGTGAGTCTTGGCTCATGCCTCACTTAGTCCCTTTTCTCTTGTCATCTACGTATGAATTGTGCTGAGGGTCTTTTGTCTGCCTGGAACCTGATAGTTGCTGGAGCACTTAGATTGTACATCTTTGGAAGGAAAAGAGAACAGTTAGAAACACATATGTCGAGATTATGGGATTTATTAGCTCCCATTTGTTTTGCTTCAGAACATCTGAAGCTCTATCATAGGCTGTGGCCATGGTTCTCTCTCTGCTCCTACTTAATCTTTCCTAATCAGAAATATCTGTAGCAAAAGTTGGATGGTTGTTGGGGTGTTCATATCTTAATTGGGACAGGTGTGACTGCAATTAGTCATGTTTATTTTTCGAACCACATTGGCTACACTTTTATGTCTAAGAGTAAGTTAAGGGCACTGATTACAGTGAAACTCACTGTAGATTTGCACATGGAATGTGTAAGAGAAGTGTATCAGTTTGACTATAAGCAGGGTAGCTAGACTTCATGTCTTCCCTAGCTGGTTTCTGATGACCTTTGCTGCATTCTAGTTTTCCTAGACATATCACACCTATAAGCTTGTATTTGATTCCTAAATAAATAAATCACTCTGAACTGTGAGCTCTATGGGATAGAGAATTTCCTATTGTGTTTAGAATCCATTACACTTTTGGATGCATTCTTCTTGTTATTAAAAACATTTTAAAGATAACCAGAATCAGATAAACAGTGCCTCTTCTCAGCTTTCCAGCAATGTTATTTTCTGGTTTATTTAGTATTACTGAGATCTCTCATTTAAGATCTGCTTTTTTACAGGATGTTCTAGACTGACTAAACCTGACTAAACTGGTTTGGTTTTGCATCTTTGCAGGCAGTTACCTTGAACAAAGAGAAGTGGTTTTTTGGGTTGTTGTTTGGTGGGTTTTTTTGTAAAATAGTTAATGCATTCAAAGTTCTCTTTGAGATTTATTTCTTAAAAGCAATTATTAGTTACACAATTAAATGGTGTTAAAGAGTGGGTTTGTTTTTCCTCACCTCCACGTTATGAAAAAGCACAGAGAACAATAATAGAAAATAAGTTAACCTACTGATTTGGAGTTCCACTTGGCATTAGGATAGATGATAAAACAGGAGTTTCAAATTCCTGTGCCCATGGGTCCTTGCCTGTGCATCTGCCCAGCCAGTCTGGGGCTGCTTTTCCTTGCTGAGGAGGAAATCATAATTATTTTGGTAGGACAAGACCCTATGGTTTATCATAATGCATTTTGGTTGCTTCCTTACTTTAAAATAAATCATTTTCCTCCTCTGTGTTGTTTCCCCTGAACTCTGAAAAGTATCAGGAAACTTCTTGAAATGTTGGAAATCACTTTCTAAGGAGGACAAGGTTACCACAGCAACTGCCCGGTTATTCTGAGATGCATTCGTGCATCTTTCAAAACAATCACCAATGGCACAAACTGCTGAGGCGTTTGTTACAAACAAAGCAAGGCTGTAGAAAAAGAGACTAGAAAAGACCACGGAATAGTCAGTTGTTATAAAGGTGAGATGTGTCAGGCTCAGAGAAGTGGCAGGCATTTACACTTCATGTTAAATGTCCTAAGTGTCTGGAATGCGCTGCAATCGAATGGAGTGTTTTCAACACCTGACAGTATCTGACACGATACAATGTCACTTGGCTTGTGATGCACCTCCATGATCCTCTCAGGAGGGTGACATTTATCCCATCCTGAAGGGAAATATTTTCAGACACAGAAGGCCTAAGTTAGCTGCCTTTCTTTTACTATGCTAAATAGACTTCCTTCTGGGACAGCTGATGCCTGTCAAAGAGTTTAACTTGTCAGCCAGAAGGCATCAGCTTTTTCATGGGTTTGGAACTGGTCTTAGTATGGACTGGTGAATAGAGGGCTGTACTGCGTGTTGGGAGTAACAGCACATCTGTTCCCCTT
The DNA here is from genome assembly GCF_000747805.2 of Chaetura pelagica. Classification (NCBI taxonomy): domain Eukaryota; kingdom Metazoa; phylum Chordata; class Aves; order Apodiformes; family Apodidae; genus Chaetura; species Chaetura pelagica. The sequence goes on from NW_009953571.1 coordinate 1,838,873, forward strand.
CTAGCCTCAGTTTTCTTATCTGCTGAACAGAATGAATATTGTTATATTATCAGTGCATATAATCTTTGGGTCATCTGTTTAGCAGACAGTCAATGAGTACCATATGGTTCCATTGTACTGCAGTTAATACAAGGTAAAATACACCTGTAAGCTATCTGAGGACTTCTTTTCAAGGAACAGGACTTAAAAGAGTTGCAGGCTATCAGATCTGTTAGTTCTGTAGGCAGTATCTTCTCTTCTGAGATGGCTGATGTCTGTTTGTGGAAAGCTGTGTGAAAGAGCCAGACATGATTATCTATTGAACTTTGCTTGGGAAGGGGCCAAAGTGAGCAGTTTGCATTTTGAACAGTGCTGTAAGCACATTTGCACTCCTTGAAATGGAGTGGTTTGTGGTCTATTGCTACACTGGCACTTCAAACACCTACCCTAGCACTTTTCCAAATGTTACAACATTTGGGAGCATAAGTTCTGTTGTGGGGCTTCTGAATTCCTATGTACATGTGGGAGATGTTACCTCCATATGAGCTCATGTATTCTATGCACACTTTGGGCAAAGTTGCAAATATAAAGCATAGATGGTAAGTGTTCTATTATTGTTTTTCTTGCAATGCTGGTGCTATTTATATGGAGCTTTAAGAGGTTCAGTCCAGCCCTACTTTTCTTCCTGTGTTTGACTCATGTGCTCTTACGCACAGCCTTTTGGTGGCAGAAGTGTGCCTTGTTAAAAGCAGATGAGTCAGGAAGGGATGTTGTCCCAAATCCTCTGCTTGGGTAGGAAACTTTGGGTAGTTTTAGCAGCAGCTTAGATTCATTTAAACACCATCCCAAGCCTCATATGATTTTAGTGTTAGAAAAGCCAATCAGGTTATTGTTTTATGGTACAAGGTGCCCCTAAGGGCTTTGCTCACTCAACTGTACAAAGGATTAAATGCTCTCAAGCAGTACAACAACCTCATTCAGTCCAGGATTGCAAGGCAAGGCGGTCATCACTGGAAAATGGGCCCACATTACAGTGAAATTAGCATTTTAATGCAACTAAAGAGGAGGTAGATTGACTGTAATTCAGTATCTAGTTGCATGGCCTTATGCAGGTTCTCTCATCACTGCTCCACAGGGGCTGATTATAGTTATGCAGTGCAGTTTGGAATCTAATTGGATTTACATTGAATAATGTAGTTGTGTCACAGCAATGACTCTGCTACGTAAGCACTATGGAATTCCAGTGCAGTTAGTTATTTATGTAGGAGCAATAGTTACAGGATAGCACATGGGGCTGATGGTTTGCGCCAAGCTCCAGTTTCAGCAGCAACAAATGTTCTACTTTTTCCTGAAGCCATTGCAAGTGAACAATATTCATCTGATCCTGCTTCCACAGAGATGTTTCTCGTCACCCTTCATCAGAAAAGCACTGACCCGTTGTAGAAAGGACAGCAGGATGTGCCTTCTGCCTTCAGCCTCTCCTTTGGCTGAACCAAGCAGGCTGGGATGTGTTTTGGTTTCTCTAGGTCCTGCAAATGTGGTGAGCAAAGGGGACTGGCAGTAGCTAGAGGCACTTGATTAGAGGCAGGGTGACTGCAAGCCATGCATCTGGTGGCCTCCCTGCAGTAGCTAACACGCAGGAGACTGGATTTCTCCATGTGTTTCTTGTTTTCTCTTGCTGCCCGTTGACTAGAGCAGTGTATTTTTGCCCCCTCCTGCTTTGCGTTGGCTCTGTCTTGCTGCATGAGACCAGCAGGAGTCATGAGCCTGGCAGCTTTTCCTTCATCAGAGCCAGCTCCTCACAAAGAGCTGCTCTAAAAGCAGAGAATGTGAAGAGAAGCCAGGGCTCAGCAAGGAGACTGATGGGGTGGCAGTGGGATGAGTGAGGAGGCAGGACAAGGTGTCAAAGGCAGCTGCTCAGCCAGCTGAGGCAGCACAGCTGGCAGACAAGGAGCCCAGGGCAAGAGGCTGGGCCTTAGCCCTCACTCCAGCTTCCTCTGTTTCCCCAGTGACTGTAATTAAAGGCATCAGCTCACTCGAGCCACAATTAGGCACGGTGGTTTTGCACTTTCGGCAATTCTCCCTAATGACAAAATCGTAGCTATTAACCGAAGGGAGTCAGTTTGGCAGGGACTTCCTTCCCTTTAGGCCTATAGAGTGAGATGGAGTATTGCTATTGTTTGGCACCAAACACACTTTCATCCCTTCTGGTAGGTACCTGCTGGTACCTACTAAAGCATTTAAGCTCTCTCTCTCTGTGGTGCTGTAATTTCTTTAAAATATTGTGACTTAAGAGGAATAAAAAAATAAAATTCCTTTCCCACGCAGACCTTTGAGGGCTTGTAGGGCTGTAATTATATGCACACACAGTAGGAGCAGGAATCCTATCATTCTGGTTATTTTCCTAATGGTAGGTTTATATAGCACAGTGGCATTTCTTCTTTAAAGTTAGAGCCATCTTCTCCTGGCAACCTCTATCCCAGGATAGTGGCGTCATAGGATAGGACAACTGAAGAAACTGTCACTCAGCTGCACATGTAAAACACATGATGAAGTGTCCATACATACAAAAGAAAAAGATAAAAAGGTAAAGATGGGCACTGGGCTCTCACTGTCAAAAAGGGGTTCTCTGCTGTGAAGCAGTGACACTGTCTCTTGTCCTAGCTGTAGACTCTCCAAGCTCCCTCCCTCCAGAGGTCCCAGAGCCTGCTGCAACCGTCTTCCAGATGGTCATGTAGCATCTTTCGAACTTCCACTTTGGTAGTAAAGCTGTACTGATCCAGGACAGTTTTCATGCAGCATTGTAAAGTGGGGCAGTTCAGTCTCTGCTCAGCAGATGCCTTCCATACTTTGCAACAGAGGTGTATTGATTTGCTGTAGATGTTTGTACCCTCCAGATTTCAAAAATGAGAAGCCATCCCAGCTCACTGAGAGGTGTAGGTCCACAGTGACAGAAGAAGGGCATTAAATATGAGGGATTAATGCAAAACAAAAAATATATGAATATTCATAATGTGTTTTATATTGTAATTGTTTCAACCACCTTGAAACTCTTTGCTCGCTTCCTGCCAACAACAAACGATGCACTTTTTCTTACAGAAGTCTTAATGGGAGGCACGTTCATAAATGTTTGTGGGAAACAGATGTGAAATGCACCCCCTCCAGAAGTCATGCTGAAATGCTGGCAGTGAGAGGGCAGGGACAGACCCAGGTGATTTACCTAATCCCTCACAGGGAAGCAGTGTCAGTAAAGCTGCTGGTATTACAGAACGGGTTAGGAAGGGTGAGCGAGTTACAGTGCCAAGCAACCTGATATGAATACTGGACCCTTATGGCATGATGTTGGAATAGGTAGAGGCTGCCCCTTCCCCGTAGGCCCTGCAGGGTGAGGTTGGGGCTGTGTCAAGACAGGTGGAAAAAAACAACCTGGAAGAGAAAGCAGTGATCAAACAATCACTCTTGTCACATGAGGCTGTATTCTCACCTCACCTTTGCCTAGCCAAAGATTGTCATCAGCATTGTGGAGCCAGCAATTAAAATTTACGGAGAAAATTGTAGCTGTTAGCTCGAGGGCAGTGGCAGTCTGCACCCAGGTCCCTCTGCCTGTACTGGTTTATCAAATGCCTTTGGGAGGGCTTTCCCCTTCCTTTCTGTTGCTGCTTCCCAGGCAGTAACAATGAGGCAGAGGAAATAACTTTTCAGCTTGGCATGAGAGCTGGCTGGAAGAACAAGGAATAGCTAAGCCAAACATCTCAGGCTGTTGCTCCTAATGGCTGGGCTGGGCTTCCCAAAGATGCATTCCATCTACCTTCCTCTGCCTTTTCCATTTTCCCAGTAAATGGGCTGTAAAGTCACAGCAGATAAAAGTTTGTCTAAACCTCCCATAAATATTGAAGGTGCAGCTGTTGTTAATCTAGTCTGGTTGTGGTATGAGGTGCATGTGTAATGGGACTATAGATTTACATGTGGTCTGTGGGCATTTAAAACACCCCAAAGGTTGTTAAAAAGATTCTGAGGAACTGGATCCCTCGCTGGGTAGTAAAAGCTCTTCATTAGTGCTAATGTGCACTAAATTAAGGTGGCAATTAGACTGAGCATCAGGATGGTGTGTTTTAATAAATAGTGTATTTAGCATTATTGCATTTTATTGACTTCTGCAGTAATTGTGTATTTTTCTCTTATAGGACAAGCTTTACTAGAAAGAGATACATGGGACACACATACAATTAAAAACTAGAAAAGACACTTTGCTTCAAGTTCCAAGATTTGTGAAGGTGAGTCTTGTTTATGGCTCTTTCTGCATGCCAGATGCTTTCTCTGTACCTCTGACAAGACTAGTTTAGGTGTAGCTATGGTATGCAAGAGTGGGGTAAGAAATACTCAGTTCATCTGCCATCCTATCACCTGCAACCTGTTCCCCTGCCATCTCATAATTGAACTGCCCCTATCTATTATATCTAGAGGAGCAAATGGTGTGGAAATAATACTCTGAGAGGGTTTTCTGGAGGGCATCACCTGTTAGATATGTTCTCTTAGGAGACCCCACCACTTTGGTTTAAAGGAGTTGGATACCACTTGCTGATAATGCACATAAAAATCCTCTTGGGAGAGGCATGCTCTGTGAAGGAAGGCAAGCATGATGATCCATGTCTCTGTAACTACCAGCCAGAGGGTGGGCTACCATATTGCTGGGGAGAGGACACAATGGAGCAATGCCAGGTCCTTCATCACTGATGCAGCTTAGAGCTTCAGGCACATATCTGGAGATATCTTGCCTGGGACATCTAGAAATTGATGCACTGACTTGGAAGTTAATCTGGTCCACATTTTCTAATTAATTTAGAGGTTGTCTGGCAGTGCTTCTGGAGAGCTTCAAACATGTCTTCTGCTTTTACTTGGTTTCATTCTGCATTAATACAGAAGTAGATACGAGTTAGCACCATTTGCCCCTCAAGCCATTGGCTGATATTTTGTAGGCAGTAATGCAGAACTGGTCCCTAGACTTTAAAAGAAGCAATGGATGAGTTCAGTGGACAAGATCTTTGTGCATGTTGATGGCAAAGAGATGTTTATGTGAAAAGAAGATATACATGGATAATGTGATAGAAGAGAAGTGACTGAAAAAATGGTTTGCATGAGGGTTAGAAAAGGTAGACTTCTAGACCTCTCTTCCTATCTAGGTTATTCTGTGATTTGTATAAAGTGTTTGAGAGAGGGAGACAGTGGTGAGCCATGAGGGAAGTGCACAACGTCTGAATGTTATGTGTGAATAATCTGCAGAAATATGTTAGGGATGGGGATTACATGGTTGGAATGGCAGATAAGGAAAATGGTTCACAGACTTGTTTTCAGGGGAAGGTAGGAGTGGTACAATATGGAAGATGTAAGAATTGATAGGCAAGATAAGGTAGTCCTAAGAGTTCTGATAGACTGGCACATCTGAGGGATGCTGTTGGTCCTTTTGCCTTGGACAGACCTTGGACAGCTGTTTTGAAAAATCTTTTCACAAGTAATGTGGTTACATATTGGAAGAGCTACCCAGGTAGAATGGGGAATCTTACTCCTTGGAGATATTGAAAACTTTAATGTGACCTGATCAAGTTAAGAGATTTTAAAGTTGTATCAAACTTTGAAATTGTCCCAGGTTGGATGTAGGGTTTGTTTGTACTCAACAACATCCAGAGATACTGTCCAACCTGAGTTTTTCAGTGACAACATGTCCAGGGCAAAGGTAAAGCAGCAACTGAAGTGAAATCACAGGCTTCAATCCAGTGTGAAAGGGATATAGGGGTAGAGGGAAATTTCAGTTGTAGCAAAAAGATATTTGGAAGCAGTTTTGGGCATGTGGTTGAGCAACTATCTTTAGGTAAGTGAAGTTCAAGGTAGCTGCAGGGTGTGCAAAAGCAAATGTCAGAAGGAAGGAAATAAATGGTGGCTGGAGAACAAAAAAATGCATTGCCTTGAAAAACTAGACTTTATTCCTAACTGCTTAGAGCAGCTGGGGTATGTTTCCTGACTACACTGCTGGGGATTTTTAGCCTCCCCAACACTTTGCAAGATAAAATTTGTATTAGGGGAAGAAAAATGTAGAATAATCTGCCTAAGAAAAAGCTGAACATTTATAGCTACATTTCAGACAAAACCAAATGCTTCTCATATGTCTCACAGGTCTGAGATGGGACAAGCCAGGGAAGGCATCTGTCAGCTGCTGTCTTCTGCAGTTTTGACTGTTAATGTTTGCTTAGCATTAAATGTCTCCTGCAGAGGAAAACTTAATCTGTCACAAATTAGGGGCCTGTGGGAAGGGAGAGAAGTTATTTTTAAAAGGTAAATGAAGACATGTTTTTATCACAGTTGCATCAGTGTGTAGTGGAGTAACTTAGAAAATTTACCTTTTGTCTGTATGACTTAAAAAGAAAAGTGGAAGGAAAAAGCAGTTCTGTGCTTTTGTGTCAGGTATTTTCTCCATACAGCCTGTCATCAGGGACTTCAGCTAATTACTAAGGCAGCATGTTTTAATAATTACATTATTTGTAAATAACATTATTTGCATTTTGCTTGCATTGTTTGTAAATAACATTAGTTACATACTTTTCAAAGCCTGAAGGACTACTGCATATATGATGAACTAGGTGATAATGTATTTCATATACTTTAAATCTGACATGAAACAGTTCTAGGTGCTACAGAATCATAGAGTTGTCAGGCTTGGAAGGGACCTCTGGAGATCATCTGGTCCAACCCCCCTACCAGAGCAGGGTGACCTAGAGCACATCACACAGGAACGCATCCAGGCAGGTTTTGAATGTCTCCAGCAAAGGAGACTCCACGACCTTTCTGGGCAGCCTGTCCCAGTGCTCTGTCACTCTCACAGTAAAGAGGTTTTCCCTTATGTTTAACTTGAACCTCCTTTGCTCAACTCATGCTTTTAGTTGATTTGCCCTGTTCTAATCAGTGCAATCACAGGATCCAAATGGTATTCTTGCATTACTGTTCAGCAGCCTGGGTACACAGCAGAAACTGGAAAGGGTGTGTTATGCTGATAGGTGCAGGTCTCTTCAAGCTCCAAGTTCCAGCACTGAAACAGGTGCTCAGAGCTCCTGTTTCACAGGTCAGATCAGTGGGTTGGCATTTTTTTTTGGAAGTTTGCATTGAGCTCTTATGATGTGGAAGCTCTGACATGCTTTGTTCTTGGCTTTGCACTGTTGCCACCAGCTTCCATTTGCACATTCTGAGTTGAAGGACTTTGGGATTTGTAAACCCATCTGGGTGTGTTCTGGCTGGAAGCATAGCACAATTAGTCAGGTTGCATTTAGTTGTTGCTCTGCTTTGTGAAGCGTGGTGGGCTTAAAAATTATAAATCTGAGCCCAGAATGAGTGCCAGGGACAATTTCTTGCCCAGGCCAAGGAGAGAGTCTTCAGTTGTTCATGCTGCTCCGCGGTTAGTGTGAGTGCGAGGCCCTGCCAGTGAACTTTTCAGGGCCTCATTCCTCGGTGGATTCAGAGTCTCACTTCCCTGCTCACACCTAGAAGACATTGTAACATACTGAGGGGATGCAAAGGCAGGAGAAATGCAAGGAATTGTAGTTTAGGATTGTCTTTGAAAAGGAAAGGAGGGCTGTCCTCAGCTCGTGCAAATCCGAGCGGTTCCAAGGGAGCCTACTCTCCTACCAGAGGAAGCAGACCCAGACATGGAAAGTAAAGTAAGGTGGGAACGTGATTTATCAACTCTACAAAGCAGTAAGATGGTGTTAGACTGAGGAGCTGCTGCTTAGGCAATGTTTTTCAATTTGGTACCTCTGCAGTGAGATGAGTGTGAAGATGTGAAGTGGCACAATATGACTCCACTGGATTGCTTTTATTGCTTTTTAGCCTAAGGCTGGTAGCCCGTGATATGAGTCATGTGGGTGGGTGTTGGAGGCAGCAGGACTTAAAAGTTTCTCAGATAACTTTCAGTCTTTGGCTAATATATTGAGATTTAGCTATCCTTTGTTTCATTGGAGCATAGTGTTTTAGTGTGGTGATGGGCATATCTGGGTGCCAGTAATTCCTTGGGCTCTTGAAGTTCCAATATCATATCAATTTGTCTGTATTTTTATATCCCTCTCTACTATAGTGTCCAAGTTCATGGGTTCCTGGAGCTGAAGGTTCAGCTTCCCCATAAAACTGAAGAATTCCCTGCCCATCTCCTTACCTTTCTGGACTTCAAGGTCTCCTGTCCCTGTGAGATTTGCAGACATAGCTTTAAACACCATCAGGAAGCTGAGGGCATCACCTGCAGGCACAGGGCAGAGTTCTGTGCCCCACTCCATCTCCACCAGTCACAGCCTTGGCTTTGAGTCTCCCTGGGCAGAACAGTTGTGTATCAGATGTATAAAAAAGTAATCTTGCTCAAGAAAAATATTGCCCTCATTCTCTTCAAGCTTGTGTTTCTCCAGAAGTGAGGTGGACTTGTAAGACTGGCTTGGTAGATTCCTTCAGCAAAGGGGGTTCCCTCAGAGGTACCCAGCTGCTGCCTGCCCTAGGCAAGCAGAAATGCAAAGGGAAAGCAGCTGCACATTCACATCAACTTCTTTGTCATACAATTTGTGTCTCTACCTGTTTTGCCAGTAGGAAGGAACTGGCTGATCTTTTAAAGAAGTGCTGCAAGCATGCTGTATGTTGTGAATCTGGCTGATACCTCAGGCAGGCCCTTGCTGGGAGTGCTGCCTGCCATGGGTTTTCTCAGCCCTTTGGCTAAAGCAGAGTGGTTCCCATGGTCACAAAGGGAAACACCCTGCCAGGCTGTACAACACTCCCAAATTGTATGGATTAACAAAAGCAATGAAGGAGTGAAAGAGTTTTATTTCTGGCCTGGTGAAAGCCTTGGATAATTTGGTTGGTTGGTTGGTTTTCTTTTAAGTGAACAGGATGCACTTTGCTAACAGAAAATATCATGGGATGCATGTCTATTTGGGGAATGGCATTTGCAGTGGAGAAGGGATGGGTTAAGAAGTGTGTGGTGGGCTTTGTGAGGTCTTCTCTAGGGAGCTCAGCAAACTTGTGCCTCCATGTTTGCATATGAATGCATCCATCTGTGCAGGGTGCCATGACTGCATTATCTTCTGTTTCAATGAAAGTTTTACTGTTTTATTTGTTTGTCTGTCCCTCTGGGGTACTTGGTGATATAATTGCATGTTGGGAGAAAGTTGCTTCATTAAACATCAAGCATTTTGGGGTTGAAATTTCCTTCCAGTGTCACCTCACCTGGTCAAATTTATAGCTCCTCCTCCAATAGAAGTTCTGTCCTGAGTAGTTTGCTGTCAGATTCAGAGTGGAGTTTCAAAATTGGTTCAGAATCCTTAGCATTTTTTCCTGGGATTAAAAGTTTACCAACTTTGATCCATGGGCAGGGTGGGGTGTAGAGCACCAGGACTTTGGTGGCACAGTAACATTTCACTACATAACAAGCAGGTGTTGGGCCCCAGGCTGCATATCTGTGTGAGGACTGCCTCCTTAGCCCTTCCCATGTCCTCACACTGCAATCACTTCCAGCACAGCTCCTCCAGATGTTTCCCTGAAAATGTTGTGCATGTTCATATGATATTCATTCTGTGGAGGAAGCTTGTATGGAGCTAACTATCCAGAAATGCATACATGTGAGTCTTTCAGATACAGCCTTTTTTTTTGCATGAAGTAGGCAGGTATATTCAGTGCTTCTTAGATTTGACAGGCTTTAGGGACTGGGGCAATAAAAAAACATCTTCGTGTGCAGAGGGATATTTTTCCAGGCATCTTACTCTGCAAGCAGAGCTAGATCTTTCCCCTCCTACAGCTTTTCTCTTCACGTCTACATTCTCCTTTGACCTGGAAGAATGCAAAGGGACTTAACTCTGATCATTATAGCCTGTACTATGTTGCCTTGTTCAGGTAAGAAATGAACCCTTCTGTATAAATAACTCCACAGGATCTGGGGGAAATACAAATGGAAGTAGGACTGTGTCACTCCAATAAAAAGTGAGTGTGCTAAGGAAGTGCTGGTGTTTTGCAGGAAGAATTTAATCAAGGAGCCTGAAGACCATGGAGGGAGACTGTCTGAGCTGCATGAAGTACCTGATGTTTCTTTTCAATTTCTTTATATTTGTAAGTATTTAGAATCCACTTTTCCTTTTGAATCTTCCTATTTCCAGCAGCCTGCTGCTCCCCAGGAGGAAAGGCTGTAATTTGGTGAAGTTGCCACAGTTCACAGTATCCCCTCTGCTTTGCACTGGTGGTCACCAAGTGTTTTGCAGCATCCAAAGATGCTCAGATGTTCAGAAAGCCAGTGCAGTGGTCATTGTTACCTGAGTTACTCCTGTCCTGGGCAAGTGAGACCAGAGGGAAAGCTGTAACTAGTGGTGTACATGGTCTGTTTTGAATGGCAGAAAAAATTGTATGCTAGTCCTGGGTGCCCTGTGAAGGTTTTCACTAGGAATCACAGTAATTTTCCTACTACATGTAGAGTCATTCTCAGTAATCCTGTTGCTCTTGCCTTTGACAGGAAGGATGGGAGCACCCAGCCACCTTGAACTCTATGGTGGGGAGGGTTCCCATGTGCCTTTGCACTGGGCTGTCCCTTGCAGATGTGGCAGGAAATCAAGACTTAGTCTCTCAGCATTAGGAAGGAAGTAAACAGCAGGGTGACATGTCAAGCAAGAAAGTTGCTTCTGCTGCAAATGGTTCATTTAGCAAGCAAGAATAAGAATTTAAGAATAGCATGTCAGCAGTTCCCTGCTCAGCAGGGAATATATGCCATGGAGAAACACAAATTCTCCAAGTGAACACCTTGGATCAAACAACAGCAATGCCTCCAGTTTTCTTGCAGCAGTTGTTTTATGTTGACCTGCCTCCCTCTCTCTCCTCTCCTTTTGCCATGACAGCTGGGAGGAGCATGCCTGCTGGGAGTTGGGATCTGGGTCATTGTGGATCCCACAGGTTTTCGAGAGATAGTGGCTGCCAACCCCCTGCTCTTCACAGGAGCCTACATCATGCTGGCTATGGGAGCCATGCTCTTCCTGCTGGGTTTCCTGGGCTGCTGCGGTGCCATCCGTGAGAACAAATGTCTCCTGCTTTTTGTAAGTGTCCTTGTGTTCTCTCTTGGCCTTTCAGTGGTTCCCAAGAATGGGGGTGACTGGATAGTTGATGGTGTGATAAGAGCATGAAGTGCCTCTTCCTGTAGCCTTTATTCCCTTAGGTAACAAATAGGTTTAGGATGTTTTACATCCAGATAGAAACACAAAGAATTTACTTATTTCCTGTACCAGCCTTGAGCCTCGTGGATATGGAATCTCGGAGTGTGTTTTGACACTGTTAAGCTTTGTTTCAAAATGGTCCTATTGGTTTGGGTCTTTTTACTTTTATAAAGTGACCAAAAATGGTCCTCTTTTGTCCACCCAAAATCATAGCTCCACTTGTAGCTTCATTCCTCACTAGTTCACAACAAGCAGGGAACACATAGACCAAAGCTTCTGTGTGATGGAGCCCCCCACCTCAGCAGAAATGCCCAGCTGGGGACTGCATAGTGGCCTTGCACTGCAGCTCTCAAAAGCTGGTCACTCCTCTATATACCCTGCTCTGCTCCTAAAATGAACCAGATTTGTTATCTTTGGGCAATTTTTGCCCTGAACGATAGGGTTTCATTCTAGCCCATGTAGTCATCGAGTACTACTTACAAAGAACTAGTCTCTAAAATAAGTAATGTTTTACCTCCACCATAACTTCAGATACTGCAGGATTTCCAGCCATTAGGTCTTACTGGAAGGCATCACCTGTTGTGAGTCAAAACACAAAGATCATCAGTTTTATTTTTCATTTTTGTCAGACCTTTTGTTTCATGCTCTGGGACTGTTGGGGTTTGGGTTTTTTTTTTCTCCCCTCCACCTCCGTTATTAAATTTTGGTCTTACAGTGTTTCATTATGATTCTATCTTGCACAGCTACTCCATGGTGCAAAAGAGACTTGTCTCTAAATTTAAACAGAACAGGAAAGTTCACTTTCTTGAAGATGGAACAGTTTGGGTTTCTTTTTTTCCTAGGGATGAGCCTGGCTTCACTGAGATTAATTCTCTCTGGCACTTGGCTCTCCCATCCCTTGAATTCATAGCCTGCACATAAAAGCCCTTTTGTGGAAGGCATTGTGAGTTTGATTTCTAGTAACTCACCTCACAAGTGAATCAGAATGTGTCACCTGTGGAGTCCTGTGTTGATATCAAGTGAGAAGAGATATGTTGCTAATTTCTGCTTTTGAAAGGGCCTCCCTAGCTGACGTTAAAATGCATAAAACATCTGTGAAAGTAGAAGTCTGATGGGAGTAAGCTGATGGGGTGCTGAAAGGCAAACCATTCCTGGGTCTATGCCAGAGAGCCTGGGAACACCTTCCAAAACAGTGAGAGTTAGGCTTCAGGGAGGTGGTACGTGGGGGGGAGCTGCTAGATCAAATCAAGTCCACTGACAAAGTTGTTGAAGATGTGGTGAGCCTGAGAGCTGCTTGAATGAGATTTCACAGTGATGCATATAATGTATATCTGAAGCTTTTAGTCCAAATGTAAACTGAAGATAGGAGGGACAAGACAGATACACAAATGTGTGATCTCTAGGTTCTGGCTTCTGTATTTGCAAGAACTTCTATTTTCCACAAAGGTGCCTGTGTTTTGGTAAAAAATATCACTGTGGATCCTAATGTGTTGCATTAAGCACAAGGCTGTGAAGTGTTTCTAGGTTTCCTCATATTTGGACTTGGCTCACAAAAAGCAACAAACATTGGCCTGCAAATCAGCGACTGAATAACTTCTGAATGGTCCTGAACACCTTCTGACTGCAAAATAATGCCAGAAAAATCAGAATCCATCCTGCTGTTGAGCATACCAGGATCTGAGGCAGGAGTTTTTACCAATATGGGAGACTCCACACATCAGGATGCTTGCCTTGGATGTAAGGGGTACCCATGTTCAAGTGTGGGTCTCAAGCATGAATTTGAATGTGAGGCTCTTGTGTCCCATGCATTAACCAGTCTGCTGTTTAGTGCTGTCATGTACCAGAAATCTAAATAATTTCAGGAGGCAAAACTTAACGGGCAGATTTTGGCTCTCCTTAAAATGCAGAATGAAAGTGAATTCTAAGACACTGATGATCCATCTTCTTTTTCTCATCAGCATTAATGGCTGCTCATGTTTTTTTTCTACAGTAACTGTTACAAATCTGTAATACAGACTGCTCAATGTAAGTGTAAATCAGTTTTGGAATGGTAATGAAGCTTGTCAGAGATTATCTGGGAATGGTTGCTTCCACTTCTGCACAGACCTGTGCTGGAGCTTGGGTGAACACTCATCTCCCAGTAATCAGTAAATGAAATGTAATTAGCAGGGTGTTGGGATTAATCACTTGATCACCACCTTAGACCTCTTAGTGACTATGCTGAGATCCCTTGATGGATGATGTTGTGAATTTGTAAAGCATTGTTCATTCTCATCACTTGTTCTTTGCCCTCCTGCAGTGAAATTAAAAACAAACCAGTCTCTGAACAGGAAAAAAAGAAGCTGCACAAAAAACTCCAGCAGTAAGAATAAATTATGGAGTTAACTAGTTCAGCAAAATCAAGCCAACAGCATTCTGTTAGCCACAGAAGTCCCTGCTCATCTTGAGTCTTCTTGTTTTGTCATTTGAGCCCAGGCACCTTTTCATTTGTCTCCACTGCAGGAGCAGGAAGACAAACGGGACAGAGTGGTGTGTGCACTTTTCCACACGGAAAATACTGCTTGCACCTCAGATAATTGAAAATAAAACAGCATTTTGCCCATTCGGATCAGGTAGTTTGAATTCTGTCTCCATTACCAAAATGTACAGTGCAGAGCGTTTCAGGCACTGCTTATAAGTCATGACTCGGGGATCACAATGGTACTTCTGGCCCCATCTGCCTGCCTTCTGTTTCAAAGAGACCTTCAATAGCCTTCTCACACAAAACCATCCATACTTATGTTAATTTCTGGTTGTTGCTTCAACCACCTTCACTGGTAAGATGTACCACATGTTTATTACCCTCCATGTGATGCAGCTTCTCTGGTCACTCCTGTTTTTCTCACATGGTGCCAAAATGTGAATTAATTGATAAATGTTATCTCAGTTTTGTAAAATCACCTTTGAGTCTCTGGGCTAATTCCTGGGATCCTTGAATTTTAGAAGGACTGATTCTCAAATGGTGATTTCTTTTTGTGGCTATAACATAAAAAATGTCCACCTGGTTCAGACTTATAACAGTCTCTCTGGAAATGAGACCTCTTAAGTATATCCAATTTCCTTCGGTGGGTCGGGTGGTGAAGGCACAGCAAATCCCTCAGGCTGGGTAACATCACAGGAACAAGATGCCTTTAGTAAAACTGAAGACTAGACTTTTAGACCAAAGCAGCAGAAGGTTTTAAGTGCAATAGGATGAAAACAGAGTTCCAGCTTAAACTGAACAACCAAACAGATGCCTCACTGTTTCCTTTCATTTTTCTTCCTTAGAATGATGATGACATAAATGTAATGGTTTTACTGGATGCCTGTTTCTCTTTGCTACCACTCAATCTACTGATTATTGCTTTCTGTAACTCTACAGTTTGCCCTTAATTTAAGAATATGAATATGCACACTTTGAATACTATACAAGGCATGGATAATACTTGCATATTCAAATGAAAATTATGCTGGTGTGTTATCAACTTTCTGTAGAGGTTCTGCGTGTTTAATACTTGACCTCAGTGCAACCCCATTCCATGAGGAAGATATTAACCAAGGCTAATTTTGTGCTGAAAAGCAGAATACTCTGAAAAGAGTCCAGTTTTGGTCATAGGTGGAAATATTTGAGTATATGTTCCACTACCTCTTTCCATACAAAATAAGCCATGATAATATTACCGTAAAATTGTTTTTTTCCATCTCTTTGGTCAGTGGCAAAATCCTGTGTTCTTACTACCTATTGCACACACCTAATGGTATGTCTGTGTTTGTTTTCTGTTTGATTTGGGTTTTTTTTAATCTTTTCTCTTCCAGTTCTTCATGTTTATTTTGTTAATCTTCCTGGCGGAGCTTTCAGCTGCTATCCTGGCTTTTATCTTCAGAGAAAATGTAAGTATCCTATGGTGGGCAAAATCTGAAGCCCAGTGGGATGGTACCCAGCTGGAGCATGGTGTTAGATGGTGGCTGATTCATTTGCAGAGCAACTGTTTGTTTCAAATACCAACCAACCTGCTTCATTACTACCCACAGTCTGCAGAACTGCCAGGAAACCAGTGAACGCTAACTAACCTGGCATGTGCTGGCTGGATGATTTATGTACACAGGAGATAGAGACTCAGAGACTACTTAAATCCTGAAGTTTTCAAAGCCTTCCTGATTGTTTTTTCAGCCAAACCAGCTGCGTATTCCATCAGAGAGAAGTTTTATAATAAAGTCACATTAAGGTTAAAAACAACTCTTTTCCTTTTTCAATATAGCATGTGTTTAATATTAACAGTGAGACCTCCTGTTTTCCCAGCAGAGCCAATGCTTGCTCTCCAGTGCAAGAACTCTATTGTGCATCTTCTAAGCATATTCCTTCTTGAATTTTCATGTTCTAGTGCTCACCAGATGCCTCTCAATGCTGCTTGTAAGATATGCCTCCTGACCTGCCCTGATCTGATCTCCCCATGTCCTATTTTGAATCTCATCACTAGTATTAAGCTTTTACTACACTAGTAGTAAGCACAATTCCATTTGTTTCTCTAACCAGCAAAGGTTTGTGCATATGTTTATGTTCCCACTTGTGCAAAGAAGAGCCTGACCGAACTAGGTCCACCCGTCTCAAGTCAGATCATCTTTGAAATACTACTCTGCCTGATGGCTTTGAACAAACATTTGCTAGTAGAGGTGGTCAGTAGTGACTGTTAGTATTTATTTTGCTTATTTGGCCTCTGCCAGTAGTAAGGGAACATAGAACACATTCCTTGTACTGAATATGACAGAAATGTGGCACAAGCATAGAAGGACAATGTATAATGATGATTTGCTTGAGCCAGGATATACTTTTAATTTTATTCACGTAG
Source organism: Chaetura pelagica (assembly GCF_000747805.2). Classification (NCBI taxonomy): domain Eukaryota; kingdom Metazoa; phylum Chordata; class Aves; order Apodiformes; family Apodidae; genus Chaetura; species Chaetura pelagica. The sequence continues at coordinate 1,854,927 of NW_009953571.1, forward strand.
AAGACTTTGATAAGCAAAGAATCAATACTCAGCTCACAGCAAGGCAGCATGGTATTTGGGCAGTGGGAAGGTCTTGGGAGGAGGTAGTGAGAGGATTTTCTTTTCCTGTTTAGAAGCTGGTGGTCTCTTGTCCTTGCTTCAGAAGGAGGCGGGGAAGGGATGGCACTCTGCACACAGGGTGGGTGCCCCATTCCAGCTTAGGCTTTGAGACCATGCCCTCATGGGAACAGCTGCCACTCCATAAACAGGTTGCAGCATGGGGGATCTGGTGTGTTCTGGTCATTACAGCTCTGCTGTTAGGAGTTTTTTGAGAATTTGTTTCAGCACAAGCAGCAGACCACACATGTAGAAACTGCCCTGCAGACCCAGGTAGAGGCTTAAAGACAGAGAATGTGGTCCTTTGTGAGCAGGGGCTGAGCAAGCAGCTGACTGCTCCCACCTCCCAGCATCCCTGTGGGAAACTGGTAAGAGGTACAGGCTCACTGTGAGCCCTGTGTGAGGGGTGACTGCAGGGTTGGCTGTGTCCTCTTCCCTGAGCCTCAAGGTGCCTGCTTGCATCTTGCTTCTGGGCAAAGTGTTTGTTCCTTCTACTCCTGTGGAAGCTGTGGGACATGTGAGAATGTGTCATCTTGCAAGATAAGGTGGCAGTGGTTATTCTAGACTTCTGTGGCATCTGGCACTGTTTTATGAGATAAAACTCAAATGGGAACAAACATCTATCTTTCCTGAGCTTGTCTCCTTGTTTGTGTCACCAGCTTCCCACTATCAGAATGACTGACTGGAAAGGCTTAAATGGGAAGGAAGGAAGAATGGCAGATCCCAACATAGCTGGTGGTGACTTTATGCAGAAGTTACACTCAGTCTGCAGATTCTTGTGGTTTGTTCTCTCCTCAAGTTTCTTCTGAAAAAAAAAACCAACAACAAACAACCAAAACCAAAGCCAAACAAAAACAAGCATTGATTTGCTGTTGATATGTATTTTGGTGGTAGCTCCTCTGGTTTGAACTGTTTTGGCTAATGCTGTCATCTTTTGGTTAAGGATTGGCTAGATGGCTGGACAGCTTGTCCATGAGGACAGGGATGGTCTTTCAGTGAACCTATGTCAGGAAGAGTTCCTTACAGTAGCAATTTAAGATCAGGTTCAGATGTGCTTCCTGTGAAACAAGTTGCTTCCAAGGTGTGTAGGCAACCTAAATTTCTTAGAAACTCTCCAGGTGGATTTCTGTGATGGTCAGTGCTCCAATTTGTATGGCTGTGGCCTTACTAGGTATATGCAATGAGGCAGAAGAGATACACTCTGTCTCTTGGCTTTCCAGATAAATGTTGCAGTGCAGTTTTGTCTTGTATGGTGTGTTACATCCAAACTAGCTCCCAAACACTCAGCAGAGATAAATTATGAATAGCTGAGGGAGAGAAAGAAATTAAGAGACAAAAATAAGGAAGAAAAGAGATGTGTTCAGCTGAGATTTGACAGGAGAGGAAGAGTCAGTGAAGCAGAGTGTGGTAGTGGTGTGAGTAAAAGGCATATTAGTGATAGTGAGCTACTGGGATCTGTAAGACCAGCTGGACTCCCAGTAAGCTGTTTAAAAGCAGGCCCTGAAGAGGAAGGCTGTTGTTAATCAGCTATGGGAGCACCAGCATGTCTCTTCTTTGTAAAGAAGGTTTTGGAGGTTGAAGAACCCTTTTCATTTAGAATTATCCCATAAAATAATGTCTTCCATGAACATATGGAATGTCTTCCATAGAGAGAGGCTGTGGAAGAGCATTTTGACTTAAGTTCAGGAATTGCTCTTTATATGCCTTTCAGTGATCTGAATGGGAAAAATCCTGGAGGGATGTTTGACTCTCTTCCTTAATTGTCTTAGCAAGCAAGCAAGCAAGCATGATGGTAGAAACAGATCACTTCAGTGGCAGGGCTCTGTACGGAGTCAGGATGTTTGAATTTTTACCCCTAGTTCTGACTCTTAATAGACAAGTTGCTTTGGTTTCTGCTTCCTCTGTTTCCTCAGACATGAGGCAAAAATGAAAGAATATGCACTACCCACCCTGTGGTTAGGAAGCTGGAGTCTCTTAGATGGAAGGCCCTGTCGAAGACAGAAGTGCAGCACTGGTGTCTCTACCTACAGAACAAGCACTGTACTGTCTCAGAAATGTTAGGATGCTCCAGGCAGATGCAGATGGACAGGAGTGTGCCCTGTTTTCCAAGTATTCACTATGAAGCCAGCTTCTTGCACAGCATTCTCATCCTTGACATGCACTGCATGAGAAGGCTGTTACCTTCCTGGCTGGTGCCACCACACTTGTGTCATGCAGAAGTGCCCTCTTTTTCCTCAGTCTTCAGTAATCCCAACTAAACTATGTTTTGAACCAGTTAGACAAAAAAAGTCCCACGTCATTCACTGGCCTGTATATCTATGCATGTGTGTGCTGCTTCTGTCTGGAGACGTGCCCTTCAGAACAGCTAGAAAAAAATGCAGCTGAAAGGCTCTTTATTGTTCATGACTGTGGCTGGTATAGCTGACTTGCCAGAAGTGTGTGCAAAGTTCTTGTTTTATTAGTAGGTCCTTTGCTCCCTTCTGAATAGTTCTGGCCATGGTACTCCAGTGTGCACAGAGCTCATCAGTACTGGTACTAGCTTCAGCAAGAGTTGGGCTGTGGGCACATGGGAGGACTGGTTTACTGACTTCTGTCCTTCTTTGTCGGCAATTTTTTAAAAGAAAGATGCTTCTGCTGGTCGATTTTACTTTGTTTTAACATTTTTCTGAACTTCAGATGCTCAGGACAAACAGTTTAAGAGCAACAAAATGGAATCAGTTATTTTCCTGGCAAAGTTCCCCTTCCAGTACTAGGCTCTGTTTTAGGCCAAGTCTCGTAAAAATCGCACACAAACTCTGAACAATTTCCTCTGGGGTTGCTGCTGTCAAAATAAAGGTTTCACTTTATATTTAAATGACTCTTTTGTTTTAGAGCCCGCCAAAGGCAGTCGGCTGGGATTATTACCAATGGTAATATCAGTTTCAAAGTCTGCACTTCAGAAACAGACAAGCATGAAAAAAAATGTGCTGCTGTCTCTGCAGGGTAGGATTGTGTGTGGACAAAGTATGCAGAGAAAGGAAAGGAGAACACTGAGGATGTATTTCAGCATCTTCTAACCTGGCCTTCCCCCAGTGCACCAAGATCCCAAAGGAAAATGCCATGTCCTCTGGTATTTTGTTATTCAAAAGGAAGAGGTGTGTTAGTAGCTGTCTCACAAAAGTGATTCGGGAACTCAGCAGTGTATCTAATGAAAAGGTAGTGAAACTGAGCTGCCTGCATCATTCAAGTCTTTGTGACAAAGTTTTACCCAGTATTGACTTAGTAATGAATTTTAGCCTTAGTTTGTATTTGTTAAAGATAACTCAACATGAAGTGGTATTTGGGGGTCTTTTTAAAGAGCCACCACAGCCTTCTCTTTTTTCCTTAAATTTGTGATAGAGTTGCAAAGGGAGCAAGCAATTTTTCTCCTGTGTTTTTGTGGCCATACGTTAATCTCATACATATGTATGTGTATGTGTGATATTTCACGTTGCATATCAAGAACCTGAAACCAACTTGTAGTAGTGTATGTTACTGCATCTGCAGTGCTGTATAAACCACGGAATAACAGGGGCCTTTTTCAGGCAGCTTAATAGGCAAATTCAGGTTGCAAATAGGCAACACTAAAGCAGTGCTCTATCCTGCCAAGTCAAATCACCTTCACTGAGGCTTTGCAGTTTTTTGCAATGAGATATTTTGTCTGTGTGGATCACAAATCACGAGGTATTTTGAAAAAGGGACCACACAATTCAAGACCTATTGGGAACATGAAAGGGGATTGCTTAAAGGTTTTCATCCTGAAGTGATAGAAGGGCAACAGGGTTGAATTAGGGTGTTCAGTTTAACCAGACTTTAAAGTTTGTATATTTACTAGTCCTTCAGAGAGCAATCCTAAGTAAATGTAATTTCAGGGGGTCTAACTTTTTGAGAAGATTCTGAGCCAAAATGTTCACCCAGTTTTCTATTTTACTGTAAACGTAAACAGGAGTAAATGAAATTCCATTTGTTTATACTATTGACCTTAGGAAAAATGTTTAAATTATCTAAACACTGGAAATACAGAGAGGATTTATTTTCTTCATGTGTGTGGGTTAGTTTAGATAATCTAAAGCATTGTTAGGGAAATGGGCTTTTTTTCCAATTCGTAAGTTGACTCGAACAATTAGTATTCATTGCATGTTTTTTACTTCCTTTTCATTGCCAGAAAGTTGTATATTAGGACTTTGTTCTGCTTTCTCACACATGGAAGTAAATTCAGAGCAGTTCCCCTGTCATTAGTAGGAAGTTAACTGGTTTAAAATGAAAAGTGAGAGGAAAATCATGCTTTGATTGCAGATTTTCTGAAGCATAATAAGTTAAACTACTCTTTAAAGTGGGCTTGAAGATCTTTCTAACATCTATTTTAGTCCTGTTAGAACTTATAAAACACTTTCAAATACTACTGAATATTTAAGAATCCAACCAACCTTTAAATGCAAATATTAGCTTACAAGTGTAGACATAATTTAATCCCTGATTTTGAACAAGCAAGCATTTTATTCAAAATATTTTATTCAGAGATATTCACCCTGGATATAGTTACAGTTCAGCCAGTGGCTTTTCCCATCTTTGTTGTCTGAGGTTCACAAAATAGAACAAAACAGAAACAAACAACCCCCAGCATTCACAGAGGGAGCTTTGGAAAGTGCTGTGGAAAGGTGTTGGCAGCAGCCTTTACATTTCTACCTGCCTGTGTGTTTCAGCTGACCAGAGAGTTTTTCACCAAAGAGCTGAAGAAGCATTACCTGAGGAACAACGACACAGATGTCTTCTCTTCAACCTGGAACTCTGTTATGATCACGGTAAGTCAGGCTGTGCTGGTCCCATGCTGCCCATGGTCAGTGGCCATCAACACAGTGTTCAGCCCTGCACCCTCAACTCCTCCAGGATCAGGCTGCTTCAACTGTCCTGTTGTGTCAAGCACAGCACCAGGGTTTATGATCATGGTGGAGGTGAGAGGAGATGGGAATTTGACTGGCAGCTGTTCTTTCTCAGAGTGAGCTGAGATCAGTCCTGAGAGAGAGGCTCCAAGTGATTGTGTCAGCCTTTGTGGTTTGCTAAAGCCTGAGGTGTTTGCCTTGATCTGCTCCCCCCAGCTTTCAACAGTGAGCACATGTACCCTGGACCTTTCTCCTTGCAGACTGCTTCAGAGCTGTTCCCAGCCAACTGCAGCCACAACCTGGTGCTGACTAAGGCTTTTTGTTAGCTCTTGTGAAATGAGTTGGTAGGTAGTAGATCAGGCAGGAGTGTGCCTAATGGTATCTTTTCCATATAGACATACTGGCCACCAGAATTGAGTTTGTTATTACAATCCTAGTCAGCCAGGTTAAAGATGGACTGTCATTGGAATTGGAGTTGCCTACTACAGTAAGTTCTGTGTGTGCATGTGTGTGGGTACATACGTGAACTTAGTGCTCGGTACAGCCCACTGTGTATCTGTCTCTTCAGGAGTGAAGAGCAGGATGTCAGGCTCTGCAGGTGAAAAAATCCATTTTAATCTTAAAAGAAAAAGATTATTGCTGCCCCTCATGCTGAATCAGGACTTTAATAAAGACATTTCCTTTTGCTGACTGAATGGAGACAGAGTCAGAGTATGACTTGAATCTTTTAAAAGGACCTGACTCTAATCATAAGAGGGGACCTCACTTGAATCACCTAGCAGTGCCTTTGAGCAGCAACAGTCCTGGCCATTAGCTATGGGGAGAATGGGTGTTTGGGAGGCTGGATTGTACTGCTGGCTCCCTTACAGACTTGCTGGGTGATCTCAAGGAAGGTATTCTGGATGTGCTCCAAAGTCCTCTGTAGTTCATGGCAATATTCCCAATGGTACCTTAGAGTCTACAGCATGACATGGGAACAGTGGGACTTCCTAAAAAAGTTTTCTGAAACAGAAGCCCCAAGGTACAATTGGAAACAGCAGTTGTTTTGTCTCTGCTTTGACTAAAGCTCTGATTCCTACAGGAACAGGTCTTTGGTAGTTTTTTAATATCTACTTTCAAGGCAAATTGTCAACTCTGTCTTTCTTTGGTCTGTCTTTCTTCTCCGTGCCTCTCTCATCGTAGTTTGCCTGCTGTGGAGTGAACGGACCAGAAGATTTTGAAGCTGTCCCGCATCTTCCACACTCCTCTCTAGAAACGGCAACACCAGAGGCTTGTTGCCAGAGAGAGCTGCAGAGCCGGGAAGGAATGGTTGTCAACAAGGAAGCCTGTCTCATGGGTGTGGAGACGTTTCAGAACCGACAGGTAAAGGCACCTGAACACCAGGATTTGCACAGCGGATGGCTGGGCTGGTTTTGGGTGGCTAGTGAAGCTGACAGGTCATGCCATTCTGACTGTAGCTCTCATCATAATTCCATTCTGTTGACAGCTTGTGAAGTCATGGCTTATGTCTGGTTTTGAAACCCCCTAATTGTGTGCACTGCTAAGTCCATCTTTGTGTTGTATCAGCCTAAATATGAGGATTTTCCCAAGGGATTGAGAGACATAAGGTTTTACTGAAGTGTTTCTGAAGGTTAGTACTAGCTCTGAGAAGGTAATTCATGAGCCAGCACAGGTCAGTGAGGATGGGATGGAATTGGCTCTTACTTGCCATTGTAGTGGCGCCAGTTCACAAAGATCCCTTGTCAATAACATTAAGCAACCAAGAGATCCAGGGTTAAACAGCCACAGAAAACCATGTCTGTTTTCCAAGCAATAGAAATGTTGGAAAGCTGCATTTCTCTGCTCTTTTACTCTTTACAGTAGAAGAAGGGCATTTGTTTAGCCAGGCCTCTCCACTTGGTGATTTTTCCCAATACTAGAACGAAACAAGACAGTTCAGGGTAATGTCATTGACATGGGTACCACAGTTCCCTTACATTGCCACCAGGTTGTGAAGTTTAAGAAACTTTGTAGCAAAGTTCCTGACTTTGTCAACCTCAGCATTAATAATCCAGCTGAGCTCTGTACTGACTGTATGTAGAAGCCTCCTGTTCTCTCTAGACTAAGCAGTGGTCCTCTTTTCAGCACTTGATAGCAGGTTGTGGAAGAGATTAAGGGAGCTTGGAAGCAGCCTGTGAGCTGTTCCTTGCCTGGCAGCTGGAGATGGTTGGCAAAGGCACTCTGGGTGAGAGATCATTGCAGACAGCACCGTACTGCTCTGCCAGGTCTGATTGCTGTGAATGGGTGGGAAAGAGAGGGGAGAGAGACGACAAACAGCAGGGAGGGAAAGAAAAGTTAATTTTGAGAAAGAGAGTAAAAGCAGGTTTAGCTTTCCCGACGTGATGATGCCAAGGCCTGCCACTTCTGTGGGAATGGAAGTTTTCCTGTGAGATCTTGGCACCTCAGAGTGTTGGTGGGAGGAGCCGTGTGCTCAGCAAGTGTCCCCAGGCATGCAGTGAAGCACTTCTGTAAAATGGGAGAGACACTCCCAAGCAACTGATGGCTGAATTGAGGCATTTCTGGAGCAAAGTCAGGCTCTTGGGACAGCATCCTGGTAGAACAGTGCTGACTGCATTTGTGCTCACCCCCCTTTGTAGCAAGCTGAGTAAGACATGCTGGAAGTTGGGTTAAGGTCAGAGTTCTGGCAAGCACCCAAACATTTTGTGCCTTGGCTAGATGCTTTTCCCTGAAAACTGGGCTGAAACGTGGCTGGAACAAAGGTGCTGCTGAGAGGTCTCATGTTGACAAGAGCATGGCTTTAACAGCTGGGTTACTGCCCCAGGGGTCAGCACTCCCTGGGTCTGCCTCGTGCGTGGGTCCCTTCTGTGCTCTCCCTGGCTTTTCTGTGGCTCTGTCTCACTTGCAGTGAGCAGGGTCTGGCATGGACACCAGCAGGGAACTGTTGTGCTGTCTTTGCAGTTACAACATTTTCTTTTTGGGTTGAAGGCAAAGATCAGGTGATTGAAACATCCCAGCAGTATGGATAGGATTAAACATGTCTTGGAAGAACATGGTTAAGTGGGGAGGTGAGCTATTTTTACATTGGACAAACTCCAATCTGCTTTTCTCTTTATGTGTGACCTAGTTGTGGAAATTTGCTGGTGAGTTGGAATTTTAGGCTGGGAGAACTGATGCCAGGAGGTGGAAGGACTGCTGTAATGCATGGCCCTGAGTTCTTCTTAATGAAATTCTCCTATAGCCAGCAGGTGGTCAGCCCTGCTCCTTTGGGTGAAGACATGGAGAAAGGGTCCTGGGGTGTGAAAGAGCTGCTGGGTGTGAGAGAGTATTCAAGAATTTCCCACCTTGGCTTTAAATTAATTGTCCTTATCCATAGCCAGCCTGGGCTGTCACCTGTCTCGAGGGTCCTTTCCTCTGTGCTTAGTCTCTTTGTTCCTCAAGGGTTGATGCTGTTTAATATCTTTGTCAGTGACATGGAGAGAGGGATTGAGTGCTCTCTCAGCAAGTTTGCTGATGACACCAAGCTGTGTGTTGATGTTGACATGCTGGAGGGAGATGCCATCCAGAGGGGCCTTGACAGGCTTGAGAGGTGGGCCCATGCCAACCTCAGGAAGTTCAATATGGCCACATGCAAGGTCCTGCAAATGGGTTGGGGCAATCCCAAGCACAATTATGGCTGGGTGGAGAATTAATTGAGAACAGCCCTAAGGAAAAGGACTCAAACTTTAAGCAACCTGATCTAGTGGAAGGTGTCCCTGCTAATGCAGGGGGGTTGGAACTAGGAGATCTTTGAGGTCCCTTCCAACCCAAACCATTCTGTGATTCTGATATGATCTCTCTCCTTTTCCTCTCCCCTGCTGCACTTCTCTGCCCTGCAAGAAGACACAATTCTGTGTGGTCAGTGAGAGGGGCTGAGGGTGTGAACCACTCCAATTCCCCTACAGCAAAACTTTACCCTCCCTGGCACTGTCCTGTGCCTGAAACTGAGAGCACCTTCTGTACTAATGAGGGCTGTGCTGTGAGAACACCACAATACACTGCTCAGATGTGTCTCACCATGTTTTGTCCTTCCTAGGGCTGCTACACTGTGATCCTGAACTCCTTTGAGACCTACGTGTACCTTGCAGGAGCCCTTGCCATTGGAGTGTTGGCCATTGAGGTAATTACTGTTGTGTGACTAGAAGAAAAGCAAGTGTTTGTAGATGCCCAGCAGTGAGGCAAACAGGCCAGTGCTCCTCTTTGCCAAGGAAACCTGTTCCTGCCAAGTGTGAGCAGGTTATCAGCTTGTGGTTTTAGTTGTCTTGAAGGAGCCAGGTGTTTGGTCCTTTACCACAGAAGGCAGGGAAATACCTGGTGTTTTCCCCAGTGCCCTGTTTCCTGCAAAGGAGCAGGAGCTGGCCAGAGCCTCAGCAGCCCTCATGAAGGCCCTGCTGTGCCTGCTCTGGGCAGTGGGAATAGTGTGTGGAGAAGGGAGTGCGGAGCCTGCCCCCTCCAACACCAAGGGTGGTTTGAGGATGAAGCCAGGCTCCTGCTGTAGCCACACCAGCTTGGGGGACAGGGAAAGGACAGGAAGGGTTACCTAAGGGGGACAAAAAAAGTTTTGCCACAGCCTCCCCTGGGTAGTGGGAAGGGTCCCCTTTGCTGTGCCTCTGACTGCTGGGCAGGAGGCAGTGACAGGAATGATCCTGAGGCCAGTGAGGGCTTTGTTGATCTTCTGGATGACACATCTGACTCTCATGGTTCTGTTTTGGTTTTGCCCTCTTCTTCCCACCCCTTCCCAGCTGTTTGCCATGATCTTTGCCATGTGTCTCTTTCGAGGGATCCAGTAAGAGATGGCCCATGAGCACCACTTTCCCCACATACTCAGAAGAAAGAAGAAAAATCAGAAGAAACAAAACCTGAGAACACCTAAAAAACTTTATTTTTTTTAACAAAATGGGGTAGGGGGAAAAAAAAAAAAAAAAGAAGAAGAAAAAAAAAAAAAGAGGGTTGTAATATATGAATGACCAAAAGGATTGTACTTCAGGGGCTGGATCTTTGAGGTGATGTGCACTACACTGTACACCAGACCCTTGCCCAGAGCCACCCATGGAGCCGGAGCCCGACAGAGCCAGAGGGGCGAGCGGGAGGACAAGCACAGCTGCTTCTGCTGCAAGGCCATGCCTGCTGTTCACAACTTCATCATGTTTTAGACTGAAGGACTGAGGAACAGCCACACATAAGGCAACAGGTTGGCCAAAGTCTGTGACTGTCCACGTGGGATTGAAACAAGCAGTGGTGGCGCATCTCAGAAGCAAGGAGTTGTTTGTGGGATTCTGGCTTCCATGCCCAGCCACAGAATGGAAACACACACTTCCAGTGGAAGCTTTGCCCATCACCTGGAACTTGTCAGAGAAGTCAGGCACTTCAGTGAGGCTGGCTTTCTCTGGAGCTTCAAGCAGGGGCAGTGTGTTCTTGTTTAGCAATGGGAATCAGCTAAGGATGGCTGACGGTCAAGAGTTTGGTGCCTACCTTTCTGTTTATACTAAGATTTACTGTTCCTTGTTGTGAAAGAGGGCAAACGGTTGCCTGCTGTGTTCCCATCTTCTGGGGAAAAAAAAAATGGCTCTGGTCAAGAATCACTGATACTGCTGCCTTCCTGAGAAGGGGAGGAAATAGTGTTTAAATTTTTTCAGCTTTTGCCTTTCCCTTCATACTTGCAAAAAAAAAAAAAAAAGCTTGTGGTGCTCTGATAGCATAAATATTTGCAGTGGATTCCTACATGCTTCCTAGCCCTAAGGGGAGTTCCAGGCATGGTTCTGGATGGAGGAGGCTGAGGTTTGCCAGCCACTCCCATACTGTTTGCCTGCAACAGTCTATATTTGAAAAAAAAAAAAAAAGCTTGTGGTGCTCTGATAGCATAAATATTTGCAGTGGATTCCTACATGCTTCCTAGCCCTAAGGGGAGTTCCAGGCATGGTTCTGGATGGAGGAGGCTGAGGTTTGCCAGCCACTCCCATACTGTTTGCCTGCAACAGTCTTGTGGCATCATTTCCACTCAGAGGATTTCCTCCAAGGTCCTCCCATGGCATCATGATGACCCTATCAAGTCAGAAGTTGTTTTAGTAGTTGAGAGTGTTTCCTCCCTTGAGATAGTTCAACATTTAACTAAGGTATAATCTACTTAATCATTTAGAAGTAAACTTGGAGAAAGATGCCTTGAACTAGACCTTGGTTTGAGATGAAGATGGAACTGCTGAGGCCCCAGGCAGGCTTTAGGAGCACCCAGTGTGTAGTCAAACTGCTCCAGATGCTGGTCCAGTGGTCATGGTTGTCAACCCAGACAGGTCACTGGTTTCTGCCTCCTGGAAGCCTCAATCTCTGTTGCCTTAATTGTTCATCTGGTTACTCCCTAAGCCCAAACTCATTGTGGTTGAAGGAAGACAGAAGGGGCTGTGGCTTTTTGCTTAGCTTAGGTCTTTGTACAGATTTTACAGGCTGAGATTATGGAGCACTTTTATATAAGTTTAAACCAGTCCCCCTGTAAACTATAAGCACTGACAAGGAAGATGAGGGGCAGAAGGTAACAGTGAGGAGCCAGGCAGTAACCTTGTGCCCAGGTTTGGCAGCAGCAGGAACACTGCCTGGCTGTTCCCTTACAGCACTGGAGCTATATCCCTTCAGCTCTTCACACGGGCTACAGGGAAGGAAGGAAAGTAGCAGGATGACTGGTCCATAATAGACAACAATCCTGTCTACATGTCTACTGTTGGGGAATCAGTATATTAAGGAACAGGAAGGAGGCATTGGAGCTTTTTCAAGCTTCACTTAAGAACTATTCATCAGCAGGAGAGAACCCAGGCAGGTAAAACTGCAGCTCCCCATGCCACAGTCAGCATGTTCCAGCAATGGAATAGGAGACTATGGCTGCTGAGCAGCCTCAGATGTTGCATTAAACCTTGTGGAAAGTTTTTCTGAACTATTTCCCTCTGCATCTGCTTTTCATGAGGCATTTTAGCATTAAATTCTGGTCTGTTGCTTAATGAAGGAAACCAGTTTTGCTAACCGAAAAGCAGCAGTATTTGTACCTGACAGCAGGTGCTGCACTTAAGGTAGGGAAAATGTGTTGAATCCACCAGTCTTGCAGGGAATGGGCCAAGCAGGTGCTGAGCTTATCTGTTCTGCTTCTGCCTCTGGAGCTGGTGTTAGGGACAGTTCTGGGAGAGCAGTTCCCAGAGGAGGAACAAAACCATGAGCAGAGACAATGATTTGGCTGGAGATGAGTGAGAGAAGCAGAACTGCCTCCCCCAGTCTCCATTTTTTTCCTTTTTCTTCAGTTTAATATGGAAATGCCTGGCTGGCAAATACCCCGATTTGTGCATGGTGAGTGGCTGAAGGGGGAAACAAACAAACAAATACATAAATAAAGCCTTCTTCTGCCACCAGTGGCATGGAGGAAAACTTAACAGTTGGGGGAAACAGACCAACAAAACCAGAATGCTAAATGATACATATACATGGCAGAAGTAGGATCTCTGATGGTTTATTTCTCTTTGACTTTCCCAATTGTGTACTCAGAATCTCAGAGTTGTTCGGGTTGGAAAAGACCTTTAAGATCCATTCCTTTGTCTGTTTTTAGTTTTTTCAGTTTCCCTCTCTCCCTGTATCTACAAAAAGATTTCTTATTTGTCTTACTCTGGCCTTTGCACAACTCCTTTCTCTCATAACTTGTCTGATTCCCCTATTGCTCTTTTCTGGGTGAAGACCAAATCCTCTCTGCAGCTGGTGAGTGTGCCACTGGGAACACAGCCTGAAACCCCAGCAACAGCCAGGAAGCACATTTTAAACAAGAACTGGAGATGGCTGTGAAGATAAGTTCGAGTCTGAGAGGACCTCTGGAAGTTAGTAACAGACAGAAGGAATTTCTCCTGGGGAATTTAATGAACTAGCACGTCCAGAAAGCAGATTCCTGCTCTATGGCAAAGCATGTAAATTTATTTGTTTTGTCCCTTGATTATATGGCTGCCCCCTCTGTTGTACAGTAGTTTACAGAACAGTAGGCAGGAGAAGCAACTGTATTTTTGTATTTGTTTTTAACAGCTCTGGTGAATATTTTGGGGCCAGGGGCACAAGCTAGAGTCAGTGCTTGCTGGAGAGCTCTGGACAGGCTGGGGACCAGATGGAGCTGCAGTGCTGCTGCCTCCTTCACTGTAGCACTGTGACCACAGCCTGAGCACCTTGGATGGAAGGAGCAGAGAACAGTCTGTGCCTGTGAGCCCACAGCCCCTGTCAGTGCCCCTGCCTCCTGGCTGTTACTTAATGCTCAAATGACCATCACAAATGCCTGGGAAAAGGGCTGCGTGTGAAATAATGTGTGAAATCTATTTTAAAAAAAAACCTGTAAATGTTCTTTTTATTAGATAGTGGAGATAATTTATCCTGTATTCCCTACTATAATGCTTTTTTATAATGAAATGATGGGGTTTTTTTTGGTAATATAAAGCAGACCACAAGCCTGAAGCACTCTCTGCACGGTTTTTGTGTGCGTTTCTTAAAAAAAAATAAAAAAGAAAGATATTGTGACAGTGAAGTGAAATGGCTTTAATTTTCACTATTTGCTTGGTGTTAAGTACAGTCACTTTCTTACCAGAGGAGAAAGAATAAACTCAGGTACAGCAGCTAAAATGAGGTATAAACTGAAGTGTCCCCTTCTCCCCTGCTCCTCACCCCAACTAAAAACCCTAGACCACAAAGGAGAGGCCAGCTAAGGACAGACAGAGCCTCTCCTTTCTCACCAGCTCCAGTTTGCCAGATATTGATTTAGATGTAAATAAGATGATGCAGAGAGTTATGTAAATGATGAGCTTTCTTCACCCTCAAAAGCGAGGGCTCTATGAACACAGGGCTTGAGTCCATCTCTGCCAGAGAAAGGGAGTCAGTCTTAGTCCTGGCCTGCTCCCCTCTGGGGGAACACGACTCCCAACCCTGCAAAACATTGCAAAGTGTCTCCCGTGGGAGATGATGTCAGTCTAAGGCCTTTCTCACAGTTTAACAGATAAAGAAACTGAGGCCTGAGGAGATGGAGCTTTTTCTCAGCAGAACAGTAGCAGAGTCTGAAGTGATGCCTCAGGCTTTTGATCCCAAATCATATGCTCAGTCCTTAGGGATGTAGCTCTGTACAAACATTTCAGCATCCTCTTCTCCCCACAACCTATCACATTCATAACCAGCTAGAGTTGGTTTCTGGCAGCACAGCAGATGCTCTGCCTTGGTTCCAGCCTCAAGCCACCCTGGATAACTCCCACCTAGACTTCACCTGCTACAAATTCACCTCCTCAAGTGGGCCTGGCCATATTTCTCCTGCAGCACCTTGATGATGAGAAGGGACCACAGCCTTTTTTTAGCCACTGCCAGGCAGAAGCATCCATTTGTCCCTTCTCACTTAGTTGTAGAAGAGGTGTAGAGGCCCAGTCCACTTCTATACTTTCTACATGGTCTGCTTACAGCAAGGTGGAGCAAAAAGCATGAAAATAAAACAACTTCTTCATTGCTCCCCTTTCAGGAGTAAGTACCAAGTAGCACCAGATCTTTTATGTGGCCACTCACCCAGGCTTTGCTCTGTGTTGGAGCAGAACACATTGACTGGCAAAACTAGAAGTTGGTCACTGTTTTCAGTTTTGCAGAGGCAGCAGGGGACCAGAAGAACCTGACCTCACCCAATTTAAAATTCCTCTGGAAAGCTGTAACTGTTTCTCCCATCAAGAAGTCTTCAGAGAACTGCTCTCACATACTGCAGTAACTCATTTCTCTCACCTGCCAGATGACATTTTACTGTATGCTAATCAGGCAGCTATCTACAGACCCAGAGTCATAACTAAGTTCCTAGGACCCGAGGCCAACACAGATGGGCCAATGCATTTAGAAGACCCTTCCTTACCTTCTTCTGCAAGATTGCTTTTGCTGTGGTAAGTTTTACTTGTCTTTCCTAGAAACACAATTCCCCACCCTCCCTCCCCCAAACCCAACGATCAGTCTATGCATACATTCCTGTGACCTCCAGTACACAGATATCAAGCTTCACGTACCTATTCCAGCAACTACGGCCAAAGTGCTGCACTGAAGCCAGGGCAGCTGCCCATGCAAGTGATGTGCAGGGTGAGAGCAACAGCCACAGCCTGCCATGCTCCAGCTCCCACACGTGGCACCACTCCATCTAAGTCATGCTACTCTCCAGGCTGTACTCGATCATTTCCTGCCTCACAAGGAAACGGTTTCCCTCTTGGAGCCCAACTCTTCCACCTGAATAGGAAGACCTCTCTTAAATAGAAGTTTTAGTTGCTCAGTATCTTATTTTGGACACATTGAAAGCAGCTTGGCAGGCATGTATTGTTGGGAGGCTCCAGAATTTCACTGTTGGATATTGCGTCTCCCTTTGATTTACTTCTTAGGAGGAAAATCAAAAGTTACAGTTGTGATGTTTCCTGGCTCAACTATTTCCAGTATTCTTACCCGACAGACATTTTGCATGGCCAGTAGGTACAATGCACACAGTGTCCCAAGTTGATGCAGCTGCTTCTAAATGCCAAAAGCACTAACACAACACAGTAACTACCCACTACCTTCTTCTAACTCTACTAAGATATTAAACAGCAGTAGCCGTAGATCCCGGTCTCGCCAGAGGCTCGAGAGCTGTTGTTCACACCAGCACTTCTGTTTGTGTAGGTGTCTTTCTACTGGGATTTTGGGATGTCAGCTCTATTCCAGGGCACGCTTTGATCCAGTCAACAGTAGCACATGAGTAAGAAGTCCATATCCTGTACACAGACCTTCTGGCATTAGTCCAACGGAGAACAAACAATGCCGCCTTCAGCTGTGGACAGGGATAATCCGCAAGGAAAGCGCTAGGAAGTAGGGCAGCAAATGCTGTTAAGCCCAGGAGGTGGTGGAGAAGCTGGCCAGGGAGCTCTAAAGAACATTTAGTCCTTCCTTGACTGAGCCAGAGAAGGCAATGCTGCCTTCACATGCCCTGCTCCTTGCTGTTCTTCATTCCAATGAATTATCTTAATGCCACAAACTTTGGTCCTCTCTTCTCAAAGCAGAGAAGCGATGATGCCTGCACATTTGCAGAGCAAGAACACCATCTCCCATAGCTGGGCCTCATCTCTAAGAGGCTGCTCACTAACCCAAGCAGCTGTAGTGATGCATGCTCTTCCCAGCCACTGCTTAACTAAAGTATCAGATGCTACCTCCCACCCCCTGCTGCTACCATCAGTAAAGCTGCAATTGTAGAGAGTGTTCCGGTGTGAAGGGACAGGACCCCAGCCGGGAAACTTCACAAAACATCCCAAGCAAGGGGATGTCTTTGTGCTCAACTGGCTATTTCCAACAGCTTCCTTCACTTCTCTCGGACTATATGTCGAGCTGCTCTGCTGTTCACATTGCTGTGCCTGCAAAGGGAAAAAGAAATCTCCTTCCTTTGCTCTATCTCCTGCCAAGCTTTGTGCAGCACCTGGTACAAAACTACAAGTGGGTTCAGACCTCTGGCAGGGAGGAAAGAGCAGCTGTTTTCAAAGCCTTGAACTAGACCTGGCCCTGTCCAGCTCCCAGCTCCCTGGCCAGTCAGTACTTGCTAAAAGGGGAGTGGGCTGTACAGGAGGGCACACTCCACCAGGCAGGTGCAAGGCTTACCAAGGGAAGTAGCTGAATCCTTTGCCCCGTCTCCTCAGGGATTTGGTTTCAATGTGCTGTTCTTATTTTGTGCTTTGTTCCAGCGGGTTCAGAGCCTGTGATCCCATTGGCCAGTTCCCCCTCTGGAAACTGGCTCCTTTCCCTCAGCCTGCCAGGCCTGCACACCTCCCTGAGCCTGCTTCCTGCTGCTCCTCCCCTCCTGCAGAGGGGCTGGGGGGTCCTGCCCCACAACACTTCCCCCCATTTCACCTGGCAATTCCACCAGCACTGGGTTACACACCGATTCATGCCGGTAAGTGAAAAAGGAAACCACTTTAGAACAAAAAAGGACTAGCAAAAATATAAAGTTATAATGCAAAATTACCGACACAAACCCCTCCCTCCCACCCTTCCCATGACAAAAAGCCCAGGAGTTAGACTTTCTTGGGACGGCGTCCAACTTGGTAATAATAATAAACGCTGATGAGGATGAAGAGGACTCGGCTGACCAGGAGGAGGATGGCACCTGTGGCTATCCGGCTACTCTCAACCAGGGAGACAGTGGTAACTGGAGGAGAAGGAGGGAGACAAGGCAGAGGTTGGTGATGAAAAAACAGACGGAGACAATCAGCACAAAGCTGTTTTCTGCTGCCCTCTAACGCAGCTTCCCAGCAAGACCTGCAGGGCTTTGCCACCACAGGCTCACATGCGCAGTGCACCCATGGCAGAGGCTGCTCACTAGCCTGACTGCATGGCCTTGAAGTTAGAGACAGACCCACGGTCCCCAGAGCTCTGACTTACAGAAACCCCATTTTAAGGGCAGCCCCATGTTCAGGCAGCCCCAAGTCTGAAATGGTCACTCAAGTAGATACAAGTTTCTGTCATGCTCAGGTGTTAATTGTGGAAGCTGCATGTTCCTGGGTTTGCTTTGTGGTTTATCACTTCAGCACTGGTAAGTATTTTGCAAACACAGGAACATCTACAAAATATGCACAGTCCACAATCTCTGCCTCTTTTCTGAGCACCTCTCTGCTTTTTTGGCTCCCAACATACAGCACATATCCAAACCAGCTATCTAGTGTTAGGAAGTTACCAATATACTCACACAAACCCCCCTCCATTGTTAAATATAGCCAAGCTCCTATAAACAAGCTGCACTGTTATTCTCTGTTTTGGTAAGACCAAACCTCCCACTTTTTAGTGCAGGTTGCTGCAACCTTCCCTTCTCAGCCCCAGAATCTGGGCAGCTGGCTCCAGGAGATGACCTGTGCTGGCTGTGAAGGCAAGATGTTCTTAGGGAGAAAAACAGACGTATCATCAGAGGAAGACGTTTCCCCTGCACCTGGGCACCCCCCCCGGGGAGCAGCCCAAGGCAGAGCCCACCCCACGGGGAAGGGCAAGGGGGAGCAACTGGCAGGGAAGGTTGCTCCCGGGGCCGGGTTAACTTAGCCCGGTGTGCAGAAGAAAGGAGCCATCTCCTGCAGCAGCCGGGGACAGGCAGGGACAACCCGACAGGCTGCAGCGACGGCGTCTCCCCACCAGGTGCCCTGAGCATCCCCCGCGACGGGGCGGGGGAGGGCAGCGCTGACCCCCCCC
>NW_009953571.1:1873874-1875923 GCF_000747805.2 Chaetura pelagica
GCCGTAGAGCCGGATGGGAGTCTTGCTGCTTGCTGGTTCCTCATCAAAGATGACATCGTACAGCTGGTCAGGGACAGCCAGGGCCTGGCAGGGGGAAGGGAGAGATTCAGCAGCCTGCACTGGCCAGGACCATTAAACCTGCCATCTCGGGCAGCAGGGCTCTGACACCAAGTTTTTATGAAATGGGAGCCACCGGCCAGGAAATTGGAAATGAAGCAGGCACAGTGTCACTGTGTCAGCTCCTGCCTTCACAGCTGGTCACTGTGGCCGAGGCTGTTGTGCCACGTGTGGTTTACGATCCTGCTAATGAAAATTGACTCCGGTGATGGGAACAAACGGCCAAGGACACTGCTGGCAAAGACAACCACTGAGACACAGTGAGGGCAAAGGCAACAGTTCCTGGCGGCAGAGGAGGGAGGCTGCCACGCTGGGGCACCCTCTGGAAGCCAGGAGCTGGCAGTGCCCAGGGCCACCTTCTTCACTTACCATGATGGCGACCCCAGAGAACATGACGGCGGAAACCAGCTGCCAGACCCTGTGTGGGAGGGAAGACAGAGGACCTGGCGTGAGCACAGGGATGATGATCACTTACACTTTGCAAAGCGCTCCTGGCTACCTGCTTGGTCATCAGCCTTCAGCCTCACCCCTCACACAATGGAGGTAACCACAAGCCTCCTGCAGAAAAACTGGCTCCCCATGCTCTGCTAGCTCCAGCCTCAGGATGCAGACTGGCCTCGCTGATGAGACAGATCTGAAATGCCCTTCACCCAAGCAGAGGAAGGAAGTGACCCTGCCAAGAGGATGGCATAGAGGGGGTTCTCCAGAGATGTGCCGCTGCCACGCATGAGACCAGAGCTCCTCCAGCTCCTTTGTAGCCCCTGTGGTTCCCAGCTCCTGCTTTGGGATGAGAGTTGAGGGCCTCAGAGGGAGAAGGAACCAGGGCTGGGCCAGTCCCACAGCACTGAGAAGCCCCTACAGGGAGCACTGATGCTGGTACAGCAGCAGAGCTGCTGTCAGTGGTCAGAGCTGTCACAGATGCTGTGGCCGAGGGCCCTCAGACAACCCATCTCCAAGGTGTCCCAATGTCTTACCTGAGCCCCAGTGGTTCCCGGACAGCAAACTTGATTTCATTTCCCAGTACTTGGCTAATCTGAAATTCAAATAATAGACACAAGGTGACTGAGCAGACCCTTACCCAGCTTTTAGGCAGTATTCATCAGCTCAGAAAAGCATCATGTGGGAGTTTATCTCTAAAAGGGCTGGAGGGAGGACAAGAACAAGGGATTAACCTGTCTCCTTTGTCCCAACACCTGCTCAAGGCTGCCTTGATTTCCATCAGGAGATGCAGCCTCTATCACTCCCTTACTGGGATCAGCCATGTACAATGTGGGCCTGGCCAGGGTCAACATTAACTCTTGTGTCCTCTCACAAAGTAGGCAACTGTCTCCTCCCACACATCACCTGCAGCCACATTCCCACGGAGCACAGACTCCAGCAGAGACCCGAGTGCCACGGAGTCTGTTGCACTCTTGTGTTTCCAGTGCCCAGACCAGCAACAGGGAAAGGTACTGGGGGACCTTTTGGTTGCAGAGAGCTCAGAGAACTCGGCCATGCCCCCTACAAGCAGGCAGGAGCTGGGCAATGCCTTGCCAGCAAAATCTCTAGAGAGCATCCAGGACAGGGCCCTTTCAGGCCTTTCAGCTCTGGTATTCCACTGAAATGGGTTGTTTGCAATTCAGGCCTCTTCTGAGAGGCACCACAGCACTGCTGCTCAAATTGCTGCTCCAGCATCCAGGCCACCAGCTGGTGGGCACGGGTGGTGCCACGTTCCTATGGCACCGGCTCTGAGCTAGCTCACTGGTGTCCCAGCAATACTAGTTCAGGAGTGGATGAAAGCAGAAGGTCTCTTGTCTGTCATGACTGCTGTGCAGGCTTCCCCCTCCCGTGCCTCCCTCACCTTTGAGCGGTGGACCTCGCCGTCATCGTCCTCCCCGCCGACCCCCAGGATCTTGCGCGTCTTCAGCCGGCTCACCAAGTCAGTCTGGCTGT
>NW_009953571.1:1876144-1893357 GCF_000747805.2 Chaetura pelagica
CCGGCGGCGGGGGCTGCTTGGCTGCCATGGTGCTGGCCCTCCCCCACCGAGCCCCTGGCTGCCAGGTGGTGCCAGGGGGGCACAGAAAGTGGCTCTGCTGTCACATGAAATTCCAGGAGGTTTGGGAAGAAAGAAGTGCTGCCACAAAATCTTCCTGTTAGGCTGGCAGATGGCTCCTCATTGTCCTGGGGCAGCGAGCCCTGGCACTGGGGCTGGCTATGGGTGGCTCATCTCAGGGTGATCCTATAGTCACCAGGATCTGTCAGAGGGGAGAAGAAAAGAAAAAAAAAAATCAGAGCAGTGTGACTTTACCATGAGCATTTAGCTATACATGCTTTGGACCTACAACCATAGTCTAGCCCTATCCCAGCATGAGGCAATGCTCAAGGTAACTCTTCGCTGTTTCCCAGAGTAGGCAAATTAAATGCTTCCCAGATTAGAGGAATTAAAATCATTAAGTGATGCTTTGCCTTTTGTCTTTCTCCATGCCATACATCATACCCTTTAGCTGCCATTTCAGCCGAATACCACTCAAGTCTCACGTACTTATTTGTTCCTCCACCCCCTAGATGCTGCAGGCTCCCTGTTGTGCCAGAGCATATCAGCCCCAGAACAACAAGAAGCCAGAGGTCAGACTTTCCTTGAGGATACATTGCTTTCTAGGATTCAGAAGATGACAGCAAGCAGAAAGTACAAATATTATCTGTCTGGGGTAAGAACAAAACAAAGTTAACTGACAGAAACTACAGTGGAAGACGTAACTTCTACCTTGGCATGGAGGTATAAAGGCAGAGCTGTCAAGAGTCCCACGAAATCACTCTATTATCATCCTGCAATCACAAAACCTTGGAAACCCTCCATTCCTAAAGTCTTCTATTCCAGTGTGTCTTAATTTCATCTCGGCCCAGCTGAACACGAACACATTTTTCTCTCTGCCACTTCACCCTCCCAGAGACAAACACAGACAAATCCCCACAGGCACCAGGCCCAACCAATCCAGCACAGATGAGTGCAGGGCTCAGGCACCAGCAGCCCTGGGCTGCAGCCCAGCCTGCCCACAGCTGCCCCAGGAGGAGACAGTTTATGCCCACGTCTGAAGAATCCTCAAGTCTCTGGGGAGCAAATGAAATGAGGTGCTGGTTATTTTGGCACTGTCCATGCAAGTGTTGTCCCACTTCCTTGTGGAGGATTTTCCTCTCGCAGGAAAACCCTTCCCTGTTTGTCCAGGCAAGAGCAGACAGTCAAGTCTGCAAGTGCCCAGCACCAACTCTTGCTACAAGGGAAAGCAAAGAGGTCTCACTGGGACAGTGCAAAGGCTGAATCCCATGGTCAAGGGTTTTAAAAGACCCTTTCAGCAGACCACAGGCAAAACATTCTGCAGTGAGCCAGTACAGCAATCCAGGGCTTTGCAGGTGTTTCTTTTGGACTTGCAGGAGATTTTGTTTGGTTCTTATTCTACTGAATAACTGAGCCAGGTTCCTGAACAGGCAGCACAGAGCCAGATGCAGCAGCCAGCATCTAGAAATACTTTGGAAGTGGAACAATGGAAAACAACTGCTCAGGAGGAAGTTGGAATCTATGTACTCATGCCTACACTCAAGCACAAGGTAAAAAGCTCAAAAGGTAGCTGATAGTAGGAAAGTTTGGAAGATTCAGCTTATCTGGAGTTCACTGACCCAAATTGCCACAGTAACTTTTATGTACTCAAATCTAGATAACCTGCACACAAAATCCACCCCAAAGCCAGAGTGATGTATCAAAAAGAAAACCTTGACCTCTTTTTAATTCCTTTTACTCCAGTTTCTAAAGTCCCTTCTGCTCCTGGCAGACCCAGACTCAGCAGCTTGGATGTTGAGTGCTTTCCTCCCAAAACTGCACTGCCACTGAAACCAGAGAACTGTTGCTGTGGGATTTCTAGTCCAAGATTTTCTGATCAAAACTATGCAGCTGTACCCTGAAGCAACACCTCCTCTCTCTTACACTGAGCCTCAGGACTATTCTGAGGCCTCCTCTCAACCTTCCCTTGGCCCAGCACAGCTAATGGGACACAGGGAGGACAGCCCTGAACAAAGGGCTGGTGCACAGTGCCCCAGGTATGCCACACTGTCAGGAGGACCCTCACAGCCCTGTGAAGGAGCTAGATACCTATTTGGCCACTCTTCCTGCCGTGCACACTTTGGTGGGGAGCAAAGCAAAGTCTTTCACAAAGACTTGCTAGTCGAAGGGAAAGTCTGGCAGAGGACCTGAGCAGCAGCATCCTACTGGACCTAGGTCATCAAAGCCCTTCCCAGGGATGAGAGACCCAAGTCTTGCTGGTCTTGAAAGGACCTGGGGTGCTGAGTGTGCTGGCCACATCAGCCAGCACCTCTGGATGCCTCTTGGTTACTTGCTAGGGAAAGCCTGCTGTTCACATCTCCTACTCTGTCATCATAGTCAGAAATGGCAGGAGAACGGAAGATAGGATGGGAAAACCATGGGAAAAAAGAGAAATAAAAATGAATAGAGAGA
Organism: Chaetura pelagica; assembly: GCF_000747805.2. Taxonomy (NCBI): domain Eukaryota; kingdom Metazoa; phylum Chordata; class Aves; order Apodiformes; family Apodidae; genus Chaetura; species Chaetura pelagica. The sequence goes on from NW_009953571.1 coordinate 1,878,653, forward strand.
AAAGAGAGAAGGGGCAGGAGGGAACAGAAAGAAACAGGGAAAAAAGCAGGATGAGAAGACATCTTCAGATCTAGAGAATCTCTCCTGAGGGCAAGAAGCAAAGGATGGTGCTGGGGCTGAAAGGGAGACTCCATGACTCACTGATGAAGACAGCAACAAACAGCCTGATGATTACAGAGACAGTTTTGCAACTCTGACTGCAGGCCAAAAGATCAAAATTTGCCTTCATCAGTTGTCTCGCCAGTTGCTTTCAGGCCAGGAGTTGATGGAAATTCATCCACATCATCATTAGCACTATTCTCCCATTAAGAATTCCACTAATTTCTGGTAAATCACTGACCAAGAGCTGATACAATGTAGGCCAGACATAAGTACCAATAAAACAATCACCAAAGGCCATTCTGGTACATAAAACCACACTCCAACCACATTAAGCACAGCTACAGCATGGCCCAGCAGCCAGTCCCATGTCTCAATATCCCCATCTTCCAGAGAAAGAGCCAGTCTAAGGAATATTGAATATTATTGAATAATGAGCTAACAAATGCATTAACACTAATTCAATGACATTCAGGAGAAGAAGCTGAAGATTTGAAAACATTATACTTACATTAATGTAACCTGACACACTGACAATTCAGAGGGATGTTTTCTATTAGCTCGTGCATTTCAAAGGGGAACCTCCACCTCCTCCTTCTCCTGTGATTATTTTCTCCTTAATCTGCTTTCTGAGCATCCCAGGGGCTGTGCAGATCAATCACCATAAAAAGGCAATTCCCACTCCCCACCACAGCTCTGCCTGTGGACAGTTGAAAGAAGGGTTGTTTCCTCCAAAATCCTTTTTGCAGGCTCCTTTCAGCATCTGTTCCCTTGCTGAGCTGTTCAGCATACTGCACTCAAATTTCAATAGCTACTGCTTCGTGGTGCAAAGAAACCTCACTGGTGCCACACTAATGATAGCTCAATCTCTCCCCACCTCCACAGCTCTTCCCCCGCCATCTCTGCTTCCCTCCCAGTGTCTGGAGAGAAGAGCAGCTCTGCAGCACAGGAGAGGGGAGACTCAACCACACACACAACAATGCTGCGGCAGACAGAGCTGAGCACCCATCATCACGCAAAGTGCATGGGGGGAACCAGACCCTGCTCCCACAAGCACCTGAAATTGACTGCCTTCAGCTTCAGCAAGCAGCTGCTGATCAGCTGACGGGTGCTGTCCTGCCTGCCTGGGAGGACCAGGCACCCCAGGGGGCCCTGGGGACAGAGCTGCTGCCTATTGTTTAGCTGGACAGATTTTTTCAGTGGCACCACCATCCACAATGCAGCCTTTCTCCAGAAAAAGTAGTGCTGCTCCAATTAAAGAGGTAGTACCTCTCACTCCAAGGGCTTGAGGGCACTTCCAATCTGCAAGCATAGGAAGAGAAAATGAACTGGAGTCCAGGCCAGGATAATGAATGAAACATTTAGGCTGGCCACAAGTTTGTTCAGCTCTATCATATTCAGGCCAGGGACTCTTGCTAGCCTGTTTTAGATTTCCCAAGTCAATACAACTCAGACAACTCAACATCTTGAGCCCACTTTGAGTTGTTATGCCTAAGAGCTAACTGAGAAGGTGCATTGGATGTATGTCCTTTGTAATAGCCTAGCTAGGCACTTGCCATGCCTAAGCATCTCTCATGGACCACAGGTTGAGGACCTCTAGTAGGTCTGAAGCAGCAGCACTGTCTGTTTACAATACTGGAGTTCCTCTGGGAGCACCCTGGCAAAGCCCAGGAGAGTTCTCTAGTGCTGCAGCAGCACAAGGGGGTCTTGCACATGAATGGGGCACCCAGCACAGCAGCTGCACAGTGCCCAGCTCTCACAGCTGGGCTGATGCCCACAGCATTCCTCTTGAAAGGCCCCAGCAGCCATAACACATTTATCCAGCTCTTATGCTGTTTCCCCAGGCTCTGGTGGTCCTGTCTCTTTGACAGAGGACAGTGCCTCAAGGACAGAGCAGCTGCTCTGGACCCCATACCGACTTGGCTCCAGTGACAGCAAGAAGTCCTGGGCTCAAACATATGGGCAGCGCAAAGAAGAGAGGTGGTGTGTGCACAGGGCAGGGCAGTCATACAAGAGCAAGATGAGAAAAAAAGGGAAAGATAACTTTCCATATACTATTTTCCACCAGACAGCCATCTTTTCCTTCTTCTTATCTGCAAGGCTCATGATCTTGGTGCTTCACAATCTCACCTTACTGCAGCCCTGCACCTTCAGGACAGATGACTTCCTCACTTTGGAAACGCCCGGAGTTTAAGGACAGGACCCACAGATGTACTAAGAACCTTGGTTCTTGCAAGCCTTAGGCTCTTGGCTAACTGAATGGCCTGTAAGAGTCCTGTTTTCCCCCCACTTATGAAGGCTCAGTCTGCTCACTTCTACATGGAGAAAATCTCTTGGCAAACAACCTCAGACACTTCAAGACTCTGAAATCCTGGGGAACAAGGCAAATCCCCTGTGTCTAACCCAACAACACACCTGAAAGCCTTAGAGCACCTTTGGGGATCCTATTTAAACAGCCTAATACAAGTTTCCCCAGGAAACTCATGATGGAGCAGATCCCAACTCAGAACTCCACATGTAACTACCAAGGTACAGCTAACTCCATGCTGTACTTCTGCAACTGCACAATTCAATGCCAAAGTGATTGAACCAGCTCCCTGCCTTGATTTCTATCCAGAACAGAAATCTAGACAATTAGGCTCTGTCAGCCACCAGCCAGTTGTGGCAGCACATAACTAGCATCATGTCCCAGTGGATTTCTTCCACGCCAGCTGCAGCACATGGCTTTACATGCTGTGGGCTAGCAACACATCTTAAAACAACAACAGAATAATTTGCATTTTTTTGCTGGGAGAAATACACTGCCACCCATGCCCTGAATGAGGGGCATAAATTCTACACCATATGGAAGATATACTCTCCCCAAAGCAGTTTCTGCAGGTCAGGAAGTCTGAAAGACCTGCAGGGAATGAAACTTGCTCAAGCCAAAAATAACCCAATGCCCAGGCAGTAAAAACAATTAGCACTAAACCACCACAGCAGCATAAGGTGGCTATTGCTCCTGCTCAGTCTGGCACAGTCTGTACAGCTAAGCAACAGGGATACTGCAGATTTCTCATCTGTAACAAGCCAGGTACATGGGGGTCCCTTCCCACATCCCTTTCAGTACAGAAGGCTCTTTGCAACACCAGCAGGAAACATCTCTTGCCAGAGGTTCACTCCCAGCTCTGTCACAGCCCTGTTGCTGCCTTAAGCAACTCCAACAGACACAGGGTCCACCCCAGAAAAAAACCCACAAACCTGAACAGTACATCTGCAGCCCCTACACATGATGAAAACACAAACTCCCTTGGTGAAAAGGCACCTTCACTGAGTGCCTCCAGATCATTTCATCCAGGCAAGCCAGAGGGAACCTCAAAACCCAAACCAGCTGTGATGCACAGAGTCAGCTCAGGCCCTCCAAAGCTCACCCTGCAGGTTAGACATGCCCCATGGTCAGACACAGCTGGATGCCCCTCACTGCAGTTTGTGAGTGGTGCTGAGCTGGCCCTGGTGCCTGATGCAGCTCCAGCAACCACCAGGGAAAGGGACTGCAAGGGGTGTGGCCACCACCACTGGTGGCACCTGGGCATCACTGCTCAGCAGAGGACAACCTGCCAGGGAGGTAAGAATTAATTTGTGTTACTCACCCAGTTGCCACTGCAGACAGCAAAGGACATCCAAAGCCTGTTCAGCCTGGCGGAGCATATCTTGAACTCTCTCCTCTGTCTGCTTTGGGGCTGCATCCCCTGGGCAGGCTCACCCTCTGCACCCTCCTCACAGACTCTCCTGTAGCCCAGCTCCTCAGTACCTTCAGGTGCTGTGATACCTGCCTGCAAGCTCTCTGTGGCCATAAAAACACCCTGCCCCCAGAATCACCATTATCAGGGGCCAAGCAATACCCTCTGGGAGGTATGGCCCAGCTCAAGGGTATTACTGCCCATAGGTTTTAAGTTTACTTTTGCAGGGTGCACAGGAAAGTTTTTTCCTATGTCACAGGATGTGTTCTACAGCAATCAAAAGCTGTGAAGTGCTTGCTCAGTTTCCCCAGAACGAGACTTAAAAGCCCTGTTGCTCTTCTAGTTTCTCAGACAGGAGCTATAATTAAACCCAGCGACCACACTCCTGCCAGCCTGCTAACCACCTGCAGACACACCTCCGTGGTGAGCAGGAGCCTTCCAGCTGCTCCTCAAACACCAAGGATGCAAGGTACAATCTGCTGCTTCAGCAACTCCCACTTGTGTTATCCACAGATGAATCCATCCCCATCACCATCCTCCTTCCCACTGCTGAGGCTCTCAGCCCAGCTGACCACCATCACCCCAAACCTGCCCTGGCTCTCCCCCACAGCTGGGACAGCTGCATCCCAGCCTCCACCCACAGCCAGCACTCAGCCCCTCACCCACACCACCAGGCTGTAAACTTTTCCAGGGGGCAGAGAGGACAGAGAGAGAGGGAACTAAGATGTATTGGGATTGGGTGCTGTTTTTAATTTAAGGGCGTTTAAAGAGGAGATTTCCTCTTTCATTTCCCAGCTGCCTTGGACAGGTGTTTCTGGGAGACAGCTTAGTGGGCCATCTGTCCTGCAGATGATTTCTTCAGGGAAACATTAGAAGGAAAAATAAAACCCATATGCACACATACACACACACACATACACAAAGAAACTCTCACAACACCAAAAAAACCCAAATAAACTCCTGCTACTGGAAAAGGGCAACTTTAAAAAGTCAAAAGAGCCCTTCAATCAAACAGGATGATAATAAAGGTTAGTTTTACAGAAAATCTGATGCAACTCTGTGCTGCTTTAGTGAGAGGTGTCCCTGCCTGGATCTAGGTGATCTTTAAGGTATCTTCCAACCCAAACCATTCTATGATTCTTTGATTCATTGCCCATGCCTCACATCTGAGGAATGACACAGGCTCAGAGAAACTCCATGGAAAGTAACCCAGGGACCAGGGAGGAGACCAGACACAGGCCGTGTGCCCACAACACCACTGAATACTGGATGATCACAATAAAACAAAGCTTCTTGGCACCTCTCCCCACTATAACCTCAAACCTCCCCAGGTTTTCTTTCCACTGTGCCTCCAGACACTTGCCAATTTTCACTCACAGAACCCTCCAGGAATCTGATGCCTTTTATTCTCAACAATCCTCTAGCTCCATCTCTTTCCAGAACACAAAGGGAAAATGTAAGCAATTATGACTGGGGAGATCTGGTCCCCTCAGCCACGCACAAGCACAACAGCCCTCTGAATACTGCAGCAGTGATTTCAAAGACATTATTGATACACTCCCTCTAAAGAGTATGAACTCCGTCTCCAGCAACATTGTTTCTTTATCTGTAACCCAGTAACTTACCCAGCACAATGCAACTATCACCATTTGTAAACTGCATCTACAGCCGTGAAACGGAAGAAGAAACTTATTAAGGCTGTGTCAATCCAGCACCCCAAAAGGGTTCCTGACACCTGAATTTGCAGCCCCAGCCTGAGAACAACAGCTGCAGGATGCCCCAGAACCATCAGATCTTTTCCTTCCATTTTTGTAAAAAACAAAGGGTTCCTCTTCTCCCGTAGTCTGTCATGATTGACCAGATGTGCAGTCTAGGCACACACAAAGAGGGGAAAAAAGGGCAGACGAATACATTTGCATTAAACAGGGAGATTGCCTTTTGGTCTAGCTAGGACATTTCCCGCATCCCAGGCACCCAGACACTGGCAGGACTCATGCCTCTTGTGCAAGCAATAACAGATGTGGCATGAAATGACTTGAGTTGCCACCAGCCAACAGCTGGGTTGTCACCAACCCTATGTTATAGAACATTTTCCATACTACATGGTCACACCCAGATCCCGTAAGAGCGTATTATGTATATAGATACATATAACTAATTATAAATTATATACTAATAAATCACTTATATATTATTTTACTATAAATATACAAATAAAAGATACAGCTAATTTGTGTGGACTTTCTTTGGGTCCCACTACACAGTGATGATCCCTTGAGACTGGTTAATAAAGACAATTCAGGCTGCTAGACCAGATGAGGCTTTTGGTATTCACCTATATTTCAAGTCTCAGGGGACACAGGAGCCACAGGGAGCAGTTCATCCCAGACTCCCTGCTGGGAGAAGTCAGTAAGAGCCCTGACTCCTGCTTCTAGGTTAACCATACTGTCCTAGAGACTGATACTGCCCTTCATCTCTTAGCCCTGAACTACATAGCACTTGAACCCATGACTGCAGCTTGGTCCTCCCTAAACTAGTTGCCAATATTAAACCCTGCTCATTTGCATGCAATTACAATTCCACATTTATCACTCCCTTGTGGCTACTTAGGCTCAAAGTAAGCACAGACATGCAGACAGGCTGGGGAGTTTGCTTAGCAAAACATGATAGAGAAGGCCTCCCAACAAAACACATGCCTCAACTATTTGATAGCCTATCCCCAACTGGCAAAAATCTCCCTCTGACATCTTAGCAGTTTCTATAGCAACAGGTTAATGCTAAAAATGTTAGGTGCGAAATTCCCCATGTTGGGCAAACAGGAGCTAGAAGGACAGATTTCAAAGTGGGAAACTTCTAAGTAGCTGCTGACAGGGCTAGCACAGGCTCTGCTCATTCACAAGTCAGTGGAGAGCTGCCTCAAAAGAAATTCCTAGCAAGCCACTAGCGGGGCAGTGCATGGTGCACAGAGAGACATCTGTGGAGCACCTGCAGCATCCCCCAGAACTACAGCATTCCCCAGAACTACAGCATCCCCCAGAACTACAGCATTCCCCAGAACTACAGCATCCCCCAGAACTACAGCATCCCCCAGAAGAGTGAGGAGGCACAAGTATCGCTCCCTCCTGCAGCACAGCACTGGGAGGTAAAACCAGCTGTTCTCAGGACCAGGATTACAGTCCAGCATACAGAACAGCAAGCCTGAAAGCCACGATACTAGATGATAGGTTTGGCAGTGCTGCTGCCCCTCCATGCAACCAAGACTGGATTATTTAACCTCTCCCACCTCCGTTTTCCCAGTTGTACATGAAAATAAAGATACCACCCTGGATCATATGGCTTACACTCAGCAGCTCCAGCACTTCAAAGGCAACTGCCCAGGCTGCTCCCCACCAGTGCTGACAGCCTGCTGTGACACCTGGCTGCTGAGGAAGGCTACGGACTCCAGTGCAGCACTTAGTTAATTACACACGATGTGTCAGAGGCAGAAATGTCCTTCTTGACCTAAGTAATGACCAGTTCGGCATAATATCAATATTTTTGTCTGTCTGTCTTCATTCCCCACTAGTAGGAGACAGCACTGTGGAAACCTCAGGGTGAACCCCACATCAGTACCACCTTTGCAGACACCAGAAGCTCCCACAAGATTCTCCTGGTCAGATTAAACCCATATGGGTAAACACATGCTCAGTGAAGTGCCACACAGGTGGAGGGGAGCCCACCATACTACCAAGAAGCAATTGCTTTTGCCAGTGTGGTTCTCAAGTCAAACAGCCCTGAAGAACCCCCAGGCTTTCCCCATTGATGCTACACCCACCCACACATCCCCAGGACCTGAGAGAAATCTGACTTTGCTTTTATTTGCTGTTAATTCAGGGGAAAAGACTGTGCATGCACGCGTGTATGTGTATGTGTGCGTGTTTGTTTATGCATGAGCTGTCAACTCCTAATTATGCACAGATCAACAAGGTTCTTTGAATTCCCTGACTGTGAAATGCGTGACATTTAATCTCAGACTTCCTCTTGGATTTCATGATGTGCATTATCAGCAATGGGTATTCATCACACAAGTACCCTTCAGAAACCTTTCATCAAAAAAGGGCAATAATGTAAAGAATATTAAAAAAGACAATGCCTCTGCTGCGTGAGAGGTTTCCCAGGTTCCACAACAGGCCAGTGTATGAGCAACCTCATCTAGTTGAAGATGTTCCTTCTCACAGGAGGAAAGGTTGGACTAAATGATCTTTAAAGGTCCCTTCCGACCTGAACCATTCTATGATCCATGCATACTGCATGGGTCGCTTACAGACACAGTCTGTCCCCAGTGCAGAGATGCAGAGAGTGAGGCTCAGAAGTGTCTAATAAGCATCAACCTACAACTCTCCTCACCTCCCTCTTTTCGGCTCCCTGGGAAACAGGCAGGGTGAGACATAACCCAGGGATGCCTATTTTAGGAAGGATGCATCATCTCCTACAATGGCTTACCTCTTCCCATAGACCACAGGAGGAGCCTAGGAGACAAGTGAGACCAGGTGTTTGATTGCTTGGATGGGCAAGACAAATTATTGATCCTTTCAGCTAACTTTTCACTGCCCGATCCTAGGCAAACACTGTGTCAGTCTCAAGCGTGGACTCACACTTTAGGATTATAAAAAAGCTAGACAACAAACTGCAAGGAAAGGGGTTCCCTTCTCTTCTGCTGGGCACAGAGAAGCTATGTCCTAAGTAGACTTGCTCTTACCGGTCACAGCCAACAAGGACAGATATTAACCTAAGGGACTAAAGCAAGATTTCTCTTTTTATATCAGAGAGAAGTCAGAGAGGTGGATGCCAGTGTGTGACATCAATAGCCTTGGTGATGGGAGATATCTGAGAAAAATGGAGAGTGCCACATTCAAGGAAGTCTATCTCCATTTCACCTGGCACATGCAAGAGAAGCCTTAGGAAAGAAAGGATGAAGATACTATGGACTAGTCCTTCTCCTTGCCAAATTACACACTGACTCCCTACTTTTGGTTTACTGCTGCACCCAGCGAGGAAGAGACAAGGGACAACCAAAAAGCCAAGTGCTACTGGCACCAGCACTGACAAATCAGGGTCTCAATTAACCATGGAAAACACTGAGTTGCCAGATGTCTCATCACTGCTATCAAGGGTTATTTAAGGACCTTCACTTCCTGGTGCTTCTACAATTTTAAGTCTCAGATACTTGAAGGCAGCAAGCCCCAGTAATATCAGCATCATACAACAGCAGTATGTTGTATGCTCACACACACTTAGTGCTTTGCTGTTGGGTATGTGTGTGTATATACATCTCTATCAGCAAGTATACAGCAGCATCCTGCTTAAAAGAACTCATGACATGAAGTGTCAAGTTTTAGTCAACACCCTCTCTATCACCTTACCTGTGATGTCACTCCCATGCAGCAGTGACTCTGGGGATAGAAGGCCAGTCCTCCTATTTTCTTTGCAAGTGCCAACGGAAGGCACTTAGTTGACATAGAGATGTAGAGCAGGGAATAAACTGGCTGGAGGAGATGAGTTCAAATGCCTCATTATTCCTCCATCCTTCAACCCTCGATGCATCCCACTTGTCCAGAGATTTGAACCATGTATATTGACACAGCTGACAGAAGGGATGTGTTGAACTCGTGATGCACAGTAGCTGGGTTTTTGCCAGCAGACAAGGCAAGAACACATTCAAACCCTGTAATGAGCAAACGGTTGCACTGGGCAGTGCAATGGGGGAGGAGGGTGAGAGGATGCACTTAAGGTGTCTGCTGTTCAGATGAATGCCAGATCCATGGCCAGCAATTCCAGAGACTCCACCAGCAATGCTGGTATTAAAGGCACTTACCACGAAAACAACCTGGGAACACGCAGACAGATGGTTTAAATTCTTCAATCCTTCATACAGCCTTTGACTCCTGGCAGATTTCCATATTCTGTGAAGCAATGTTTGGGAGCTCTTTATTGCTATTAGCCTGCTTCTACAGTAAGTGTTTTTTCCTGGGCCACAACGAAGATTTTAGTGAAAAGCAAATACCACCTGGCTTGTTTGGACTCAGTATTGCAGTTTTTGAGTTTACCTCTCCCCTCTGCAAGAAGGCAGTTCACATTTCTAACTCCTTGAAATACACTGAGTATCCACCCTGAATGACATACCAAGCAGCTAAAATTAAATGCCCAACAGAAGAATTCAGAGTGACTTAAAAGCATGGATCTTTAAGATACCTTGATTCCTAAGAGAACAGCCTGCTTCCTGAAACTCCTTTACCACTGGCAATATGGCCCTCCATTTCCAGAACATGGTCCTTTCTTAGGGTCCCATATAGCACAGCTGAGTTCCTGCACCTGAGCTGTCCTTAAGACATTGCCCATGTATCCCTCACAGCTTGGCAGCAACACGGGCTATGGAAACATCAAAACAGCTGCATAGATGGGTTTACATGGCCTATAGCAAGGCAGGGTGAGACAGCCAGGAAGGCTGAATTAAAGGCATCCGTAAAGAAGATGCATTAGGAAGCACAAAATGTACAGGCTGACCTCGGGAAAGCTGCCTGCTCTTTGTCAAAGCCATCACCACCTACAGGAGGTGCAGCTGTGAGCCCCAAAAACACTGCAATGCCCAACAAGGGCTGGAGAGACCTTAGGGCTCGGCAGTGGGATTCCTGAAATAACCTCTGTGAGCTGGAAAAGCTTCTCAAGTCTTTTCCATGACCACAAACAACCCGAGACCAGAGGTTTGTATTTCACTCATAAGACAAAAGAGCACTTCTGCTGCCCTCCTGGGTTACTGAATGAGTGCACACTCAGACACAAACACCCTCTCAGTAACCCACCGCATTTCCTGAGGACTTTGTGGGTTTTGTCTGTAGGTTTCTTGTTTGGCTGCTGACATGGCCTTAAACTGTTTATTTTCTCAACCAAGGCAGGATACAGCTAAAATCAAGAGGGCTGTAAGTCTTTGTGTGCTGCTCTGTCTGCACCTGCCTTCCTCTGCCTCTCTGGGCTGGCAGTCAAGTGCTGCCTGATTTTAATAAGAAAAGGAGGGGTTTCTCTCCTGTATGCAGCAGCAGGCAGCTGCAAAGGGGGGGGCTATACACTAATCTCCCTAGAAAACACAGAATCCCTTCAAACAAATAATTAGACTGCCAGTGGCCAATATTATCTGACACTTCTGCATGCACATCTCTGGCTACATAAACTCATACTGCTAATACCACTCCCCAGGAGACTGGACTACCAAATCACTCTTTGATTTGTTTCTAACCCTCTTTCTCCCCATGCTCTCCACAGCGTCTTTGACTTAAATGATCTTAATTCGAATTTCTTAACAAAAACTTCTAGGAAGGCCAGCAACAACAGAGCCAGCTACCAGTCCCTCTGCTCAGGGTTCTGGTTTTGGCCCCATAGGTTCAGAAAGTGAGCAGACAATTTGTGACTGCCAGTATCAGCAGCAGCATCTCAACATTAACATAAAGCCCTGCTACAAACATTTTGACCACTTCCCTATTTTGGTGACAGGATTTGCCTCCCTCCTCTCCCACAACCACAGTGGTGGTCAGTATAAATTTGGATTAGAGCTTTCTCACAGACTTTGTGCCTTTGACATCCGTTTATGTCCTTGGCTTGGCCCTGTAAGATGAGCTGGGTAAAGCACAGAATGTGGGTCCAAACAGGGTCTGGTGTAAGTGAGTTGGGTACAGCCAGACAAGGCCTTCCCCATGAAAACCAACACACAAATGAGCTCAGTAAGTTCCTATTTTGCATATAGAGCACATAGAAAAACATTTACAGATTTACCTAATTGAAACACCCCCCTCACAGGATAATGGTGGGAAATGTACACACATTGTGAATCAAAGAGGGAAGTCTGCCACTCAGGTTTTATCAGGAAGCCAGGGTTGTGGGGCTGGTGCAGGCTCCTCCATGGTCGGTCATCCAACACAAACCTTGCACATCTCTGAGCCTCATTTTCTCCATCTGTCGTCTGGGGGCAGTCACACTAACCAGCACCACAGATGGTCAGTGAAACACACTGAGACACATTAACCCTTGCAGATGACAAAGGGCTTCACAAAGAAGAAACTTGAGAAGGCCAGAGAGTCGTTGATCATTTCCCGTCATGCCTGAACCATCAGGCTGTCTTTGGTTATAGCTGGACTTGTCTTTAAGAACATCTTTTAGTATCTTGAATAAGAACTCTTCAAACATGAGAGTGCACTCGTGCTAGCCTGCAATCTCCAGGGCAGAATCAAAGCTGTATTTTCCAAGAGAAGGCAGGAAGCAATGTGAACAGGGAACACCTGGTCACGTCTTACGTGTTGTTTTTCCTGGTCTGGAGAAAGTCCCAGTGTACTTGGGGGCCAGCATTGAGTCTTTCCTCCTGAGACTTGTTTTTACATTCTTACGTCAAAAATACAAAACCCAGAAGACCTCCTTTCTATAAATAATATAGTCCCAATAGTGCCAAGGTCACCAAGTCATTCCCCTTGGCACCAGGCCAGAGGCAGAACATAAACAATCTCAACATCTTTCTGGTGCACATGTGCTTTCTTTCCTGTGCCAGGGGAGAACTTGAAACCAAAAACACAGTGCTAGGAAGACAGACACCCCCACTTCATAGTCCTGTTGGTCTCTTCTCACTTTTGCCAGCTCAGAAAAGCCCCCAGCTCCACCCACAACAAGGTGCAGCCTCCTGGGTAGAATCACAGAACTTAGAATCAGAATTTTTGGAGTTGGAAGGGACCTTAAAGATCATGGCGTTCCAACTCCCCTGCATGGGCAGGGGCACCTCCCACTACAACAGGCTGCTCAGAGCCCCATCCAACCTGCCCTTGAGCACTTCCAGGGATGGAGCCCCCACAACGTCTCTGGGCAGCCTGTCCCACTGCTTCACCACCCTTACACTGAAGAATTTATGCCTGACCTCTAACCTAAATCGCTCTTTTTTCAGCTTAAAACCATTACCCCCTGTCCAGGCAGCCCAGCAGTGTGGCAGCCCACGCTGCCTGGAGCAAAGGGTGATACTGTTTGTGTTGCAAAAGCATTTCGCAGTTCTCATGAGAAATTTGGGTACTTACTGAACAAGACATGATTCAAACAGCTCAAAGGGATGCTTGGTACCTGCACATGGAATGATTCCTCCCAGCCTCAGCCCTTTCTGTTAAACACTTTGACCTTCAGAGAGCTGCAGGACAAGCGAACACCAGCAGCAGATGTGCTCTGGGCATTTTGCACACTTAGCACTCGATGCTCATTGACAGCAAGAGAAACACACTTCCTTTTGGATCAGGCCCCAGCCTCCAAGCAGCTCCAAACAAAAAACCTCAGGGTATCATATCTCTGTGCTTTATTCTCCACATATTAACAGCCCTCACCCCCAACACCCCTCCCTCCAATGCAAGTCTCCAGAGACACTCTTCTGACCACCTCTTTCTACAATACATCCTTGCTGCAAGCCCACAAGCAGAAGGGACACATTTCCCTCGAGACTATATGACAGACGTCATCTCTTCAGCCTTCTGGCTGGGACAAAACTGTCTGGAGAAGAGCTTCCTTGATCTCACTCTGCACAGCAGACAAAGGACAAAAACACACGGACACATCTGAAAACAACCAAGTCCCACTTTTCCCAGCCACCATCAATACCCAGACCCTCTCTGCTGTGGGCACCAGGACATGGCAGGGTCACAGTGCCCCTCATAGACCCCCGTGCATGCATCAAGTGTATATATGCAATCCAGCTGAGATATGGTATGGGCTAGCTGAGGCAACTTCATTCTGTTAGGATTATTCTAATTTCTGGTTCTCGTCAAAACCTTTCTAAGAAAACTTCCTCCCCGGGGGACTCCCCTGCCTGAAGGGTAACTACTACTTACTTGTTTAAAATCCACTTTCCTCATCCCCAGCTCCTGCACATCATTATTCAGCAGACTCTGCTTTAGTACAGACAGAGTTATTGAGCAAGTTATTTATGCCAAGTCCAGAATAGCCAGGGCTCTTGCATACTCTGTCGTTTCTCATGGCTCGGCTGTACTGGTGGTAGCCCTGTCAACAAGGCTTTGGTTGCTGCTGGCATTTATACCCCCCAGCCTCTGCAGACCAAGAAGATAGATTAAATGGTACCTGATTAATCACTTGTAGCTCAGGCTTTTCTGGCCCTGCCTCTCAGGCAGCTGCAAGAAGAACAGGGACACTTCTCAGTTGTCACCAACTCCAGGCAGTGCCAGGGCACGGCAAGGAGCAGGTGCTGACTAGGGTACAGCTTTTTCCTCAGCACAGTTGGCAGTTGGAGCTGTACTCACCTAGAAAGCCTAAGAGCTGCTGTTGCTCTAGACAGAGCAGCACAGCTGCTCAGCAGGGACAGCCAGGCCCCACAAAGCAGACATCTCTGCACGCAGGGACACAGGAGTGCCCAGGCAGGGACGCAGAGCCCTCTGAGAGCAGGCTCACCTCACTTTCCTGTGATGGCAGGAGCTCTGTCCCTTCCCGGCCCGCTCCAGCATCACAGCTCTCTCTCCATTTCTCTCCCTGTGTTCCCAGCCCAAGAACCACCCCGTCCCCCACGGCCAAGCCCTCCCTGCTGCCAGGGCTCCACAGCACACCCGCAGGGCTGCATCCCAAGGAAGCACGGCCACACCAGCCCCTCTCGTCCCAGCCCCAGGCACGGCTCAGCCATCCAGGCTGACTTCCCAGCCCATGGGGACGGGGGTCCTCCTGGGACTCTTACTGGGTAAGAAAAAAATAAGGAAAGGCCCTTCCAACAGGAAAGAAGTTATTTATAAGGGACCGTTGGGAGGAGTGACAGCCAGGAGAAAGCCCTTGCCACAGAGCTCCCAGACAGGGCACCCATCTGCGCGTCACCTCGCAGGGAGTCACGGCTCC
>NW_009953571.1:1893994-1905086 GCF_000747805.2 Chaetura pelagica
GGTTCTGCCTGCCTTATGTGTCGGGTTTTTTGGGGTGACGCGTGAGCCGAGGAACAAAGAGCGGCGTCCGAGCGCCTGGCTCCTGGGAGGGGAGGAGGGAGGAGGGACGGGGGGGGACCCCGTGAAATCAAATCGGTACGTGCGAGCAACTAAAAGGCTCCTCACCCTACCCGTCCCTGGGGGAAGCTGCCAGAGGGAGGTTTCCTCTCGGGATGTTCCGAGGGTCGGGGCGAAGAGAGCGCTGGCAGCGAGATGGGCTCCTTCTCTGCAGTTTAAAGGGGGCCCCAGTCGTTCTGGTCGTGGGCGCGTGGTTCCGAGGCTGTTACACAATTCCCTGGAACAGGCAAAAGAGAAGAAACCTGGGCACAGGGGAACACGCGTATGTTTTCCAAGTGAGTTCGTGCGGTGGAAGCACATGGCTCTGCTTCTGTCGAGAGAGCGGCTGGCCCCTGCCAAGCTCTCCAGCCTGGGCCAGAGCCCATCCTGGAGGGAGGCTCCCAGCTCTGGTCCCTCCTGAGGGATGCTCAGGGTGCAGAACGGGCGAGCTGGCATTTTAACGTGTCAGTTAGCTCAGACCAGATGAGCTTGTAATGAAAGAGCAGGAGAATATGGTCAACAGCAAACATCGGGGGCACTGAGCACCCGGAGGGGTGGCAGGGGGCAGCTCTGCCTCTGTCCTGATGCCACTCCTCGTTTTGCCAAGTGAGGTTTCTGGTGTGTTTGTTGGGCCCAGGTAATTTCACTGTTGCAGTTTGGAGGAGGAGCAGGCAGGGAGGAGAAGGGCAGAGCGCCCGGGTGAGGTACAGGGGGAGGAAAGCAAGGGGAGGCAGGATGGCCTGGGAACCTTTCAACTCACTTTAACCCCACGGACCCCTAATGGGGAGCTGCACCCTGAAACGTGCCACGTGATGGGGTCATTGCAAACACGAGGGTGTCCTTTTAGAACCTGAAATCTTGTCCACTGGGCTGAAATCTCCCATGCACAGAGGCCAAGTAATTCACCTTTGGGAAACACAACACTTCTTCAGAGGGAATATCTGACATTTCAGTAGCTGGTTTTTTTGCTGCACAATGGGAGGAAAAAAAAAAAAAAAGCTGAAGATTTTGTATTTCTGAAAAATTTTGGAAATTCCAAAACAAATCCAATCCTGACTTGGAGCTAGTGAAACATTTTGCTGTTATAAAAGTCAACATTTTCCTTGTGATTGTGCTCCATCTGGGCTTTGTGGCACTGAAGTATGGGAATGTAACACAAAAGCACACAGAGCAAAATAAGAAGGCAAGGCTGAAACCATTATGTCTTACATTATTGAGATGAAATTGATGAAACTGATATTGTCACACAAGGGAAGTCAAAATATGTCATGCTGACTTTTTTAAAGACAAATCTGCATTCAAGGAGATGTCTCTACATTGAGAGAAGCAATGAGCAGTTTTCCAAGGGTAGCTCAGGCTGCTGCATCAGGGTAAGAGTTGGAGAAGTCCTAAGTGTCATTTATTTTTCAACAGTGATTTGACCATCTGTGTCATCTCATGTCACAAGCAGCTCCAAGGTTATTTCTGGCATGTATGAAAGTGCTTTTGAAAATATTACCCTCAGACAAGATTTGAATTCATAAATGAAAGCCAGAGTCCTTCTGCAGCACCTGAGCCTGCCCCGACCTCCCACCCACACACCTTTTCCTCATTCAGAGTTTGGGAAGAGCCTTTATCCTCCCTGCCGAGTATTTCAATGGCAAGACCACCACCACAAAAAGCACCCTCAGCTCGGGCCCTCTCCCCTTTCTGTTATTCATAAATAAAGCCAGAGTCCTTCTGCAGCACCTGAGCCTGCCCCGACCTCCCACCCACACACCTTTTCCTCATTCAGTTTGGGAAGAGCCTTTATCCTCCCTGCCGAGTATTTCAATGGCAAGACCACCACCACAAAAAGCACCCTCAGCTCGGGCCCTCTCCCCTTTCTGTTTGATGTTGTATCGTCAGGGCAGATCGTCTCGACGTTAGCATAGGTCGGTGCAGCCTCTATTTGACAAGTAACCTCGGGCTGCTCTATGCACTTCCCCGGCTTCCCAAGCACCAGACAGCTGGATGCAGGCAGCAGCTCTCCCGTGCCTGCTGGCAGGAGTGACCCCCTGCCTCTGCAGCAGGAGGAACCCACCGAAGAGACTTACCCAAGGCAGCAGCAGCCGGTCTGCGGGAGGCTTTCAGCAGCGCTGGAACCTTACACACATCCAAAGAATCTTTAGTTTCCTTCACAGGAGCTTTGGTACATGCACAATCGAACCTTTGCTGCAGCATCTGCAGCAGGCACCAGTGCCTCGGGGCTAACATTGTCGTGCAGCACTGTGCCACTGGGCTGGGGAAATCAAACACTTCAGAACCACCAGCTCCCAGACCCTCGGGAGCTTCGGCTGAGGCACTTGATCAGGCTGCGGAGGAGGGAGGATGAAAAGCATACTCCGAGCTGTGGGCCTGAGGGAACATCAGGCCGGAGGTTGGACAAACAAGAGCAGGGAGGAGGGAAGTGGGGAGAGGACTGTGCTCACCGCTGGGACCCGACTGAGCCGGCTGGAGCCTTGAAAACTGTCCCTAAGGAATGTCCTGCTCTTGGGATGGAGTCAGTGGAGAGGGGCTGTGACCCAAAGAGAGTGGGACACAGAGGACTGGAGGCTGTGGGTAGATCTGGCAGGATTTGGGAAGGGAGAGAGTGGCCCAAGGTGCCTCCTGAGCTGTGCTCATTAATATCTGCCAGAGGAGCATCTGCAAGGGAGGAAGGTCTCGAAGCCTCCCTCCTGGCAGGGGAGGATGCTTTTTGTGTAACGTGAGGACCGTGAGATGGAGGGCACTGCACAGGCACTGTTTGTGCAGTCCTGGGCTGGAGGCACACCAGCCAGCCTTCTTCATCTCCAAAGAGGACAGCTTGTTAACCGTGATGCCTCTGAAAGGTCCTAAAGCAGGCCCATCGGTAGGATTTGTTACCTGCAGTGTTGACCCCATTAAAACGCACACCAGGAGGATGCTGTGTGGGAACCTTGAGTGCAGGTACTTCGTTCTGTTAGTCTGTGCATGGAGCAAGCTCCTGTGATGCTGCCAGGGAGGATGTGGCTGTCTCCCTGGGGAATGCTGAGTCTTCATTTCTGCCCACGGCCAGTAGGAAGCACGGAGGGAGCAGGTAAAGCCCACGGGTGGCGGCACTGCCTCCTGCTCTGGCCCAGGGGGCTGGCCCCACGTGTCATCCACTCACCAAGAGCCATGTCTGGTAATACCCACCAGGGGCCCAAGTGGGAGCACCCTGCCTGTGAGAAACCAGGGTAACCCATGGAGAAGCAATACAGAGAAAGAAGGGTGCTGTGAGAGGGCACTTGCTGCTTGAGCTCGGATCCCTCCTTATTGTTGGACCTAATTCTGCCACTGAGGTGGGGCAGGAAGGTAAAGACAATGACAGGGACATCGTCTTCAAGATCCAAGCTGCTTTAACAGCAAGGTAGCCTTTTTTGTCTGGGAAAGGGAACACAGAGATAGGGTGTGGGCTCAGTGTCCCCAGGCTGCTGTCTTTCAAGGTTGCTGCACAGTCAGATGGACAGAAGTTGCAGGAAAATAAAAAAGGCTGTTGAGAAAATTGTGTTTTCTGGTCTATGAAGAGCCATGAGGCCTAGAAAGTACACTCCAGGTTGATGTGAACATTTTGTTCTTCTTTCAAGGAAATCCTGAAAACTGTTGTTTCAAGTGAAGGCATTTTGGTTCATGCTATGCAGAGTGTTGCATTTTAATCTCTGTCTTTTAGATAATGTTGTGTATACTCAATTAAGCAGAAAAACAAAATGTGATTAGTATAGAAACTTAAAACCAATTTATTCAAGTTTTATCAGAAATTACACAAGACATTCTAAGTTTTTTTTTTCTAAAATGGCATTTTAGGAGAAAATCAACAAAAAAAACCCCAAACAAACCACAACAAAAAACCTCCAAACAAATGAGAAAAAAAACCCAAACACAAACAAAGAAAAAAACCACAGAAAATGAAAGTCAACCAGCTATTCCCAGAGTGACATCTGAAGGAGTCAGAATGTGTCTGTGCACACCCAGGTGTTGCTGAGAGGAGCTCCAGCACTTGCAAGAGGCTCCTGCAGGGGCTTTGGTGTCTTAGCAGAGTGGGCACAAACCCCACCCACTGTAAAAGAAGGTCACATCAAGGGAAAGCAATTTTTTTTCCCCTCTTTTTCTTACCATCTCAGCAGCTTCCCACACCTCTCTGGATTGCCACCTGCATTTTCCAAATTCCACAGTGCTTTTTTTGCTGTTACCCTGTAGCTACCTACGCATCACATCGACTCTGCATCTCTCTGAGCATCCATGAATGTCCTGTTTTCAGTCCTTTTATGCTCTGTATCTGAGATTGTTTGTTGTTCCTGTAGCATGTTGTGGCACCTGCTGACTTAAATTTTTCACCCTTTAGATTGTAATTTTCTCACACTGGGCAGTATTTCCTAGTGTTTCCTTTAAAAGATGCTACAGAAAATGAGCTGAGTGGTACATCCATAAGGTGTATGATCAGAGAAGATTACTAAACTACCTAGTGCAGACTCCTTTATCCATCACAGCTTCTTGAATTTCAGCACTACAGAGTTACCTACTGGATGAACACTTGGGCTTTCTCTCAAGCCTCCCACCTAGGCTGTGTTATCTCCCAAGCCCTCCTTGGTGCTCAGCAGACACTGAGTGACCTTCCTCCCCCCAAGGAGGATGTCAGAGAAACGTAAATCTGAACGCAAAGGTGTTTTCTGAGAGTGAACTGTCAAAACCTGGCAATGTTAGGAGGCAGCAGATATTACCCCAGTGGGATTTGCTGTGTGCCAGCATTCCCAGGTGCTGTGCCAGAGACAGCAGGGTGATGCTTATACCTGGCATTAGATTTCTACAGCACTGTCACTTAGGAATGGTCTGTGACTGTACCTTGTGCAGCTTTTCTGCTTCCCTGTGATTGTGGGCAGGGCGCACAGGCAGACAAAAGACTCTGCTGGTGGAGGGCTGGGGCTCCCCATGGTTCCCACAGCTCCAGGGCCTCACAGCTGCCAGCTCTCCCTCCTGCCATCATTAGCCTGCTCCTCACCTACCACAATGGCTTTCATAGTGGTATTGCAAAACAGGAGGGCTGCTAGGAGCAGCAGTCAACCCCTGCCCCCAGCAGCAGGGAGGGGTGGGAGCAGCACCCAGGGGAGGCCACTGTAGCCTCTCTGACACCTTTGCACCTGCTGTGGCATTTCCTTGAGGAAAGCAAAGCTGCTGGAGAGCTGCCCACAGGAAAACAACTGCCTGTGCTTTGATTTGCAGGTGCAGGCAGAGGCAGGTGTCATGGGTAGGCTGCCCATCCTTTGGTACTCAAGAGGAGCACATCTTCCTAGTGGATGAGTCTCTCAGCCAAAACCAGAAGGGACAGAGCACTGGGAAAGGGGAAAAAGGCTGTGGAGGGTGGTGTGGCAAAAGTGTCAGGTGGAATTTCCCCTGCACCCCAGGCACCATGCTGGGGTTGGTAATGCTCTTGCCCATCTGGGAGGCTGTGAATCACAATAAGGGGCTGCAAAAACAGGAGCTGTAGAAGCAAAAGAGTAACAGAGAAACAAGGACAGAGCATCCTCCCAGCCCTGCCCCCTTTAATTTGAGCTGGAAAATTAATGAATAAGCCTTGCTTGGAGGCCTCAAGGGCAGCTGTGCCAGCCACTGCATCCTCCCACTGCAGAGCAGCCATGCTCCAGTGGCAAAACCAGGAGTGAGGGGCTTCCCTCCTTGACATAACCTCCCCAGCCACCTCCCAGCCTTTTGATACTAGGAGTTTCTGGAGGGGTGGGAAAGCTCAGGTGCCCCCTCAGCAGAGGCATTTCCAAACCACAGTGGTAAGAAGGTGCTGCCAGGCTGCTGGCAACCACGTGTCTGAGCTGCATCCCATGCCAGCCCTGGTGCTCCCCACAACTCTGCCCTGAACACCCCAGTGTCCTGTGCCCTTGATGATCAGATATCCCCCTCCTTTTTCTATGTTAAAGTAAGCCAATTTAGCTAATGATTACAAAGTGCTTTGAGAAGGGTGGGTAGGTGAGTAGTGCCACATGCTGGGGTGGGCACCACAACAGTTTGACCTTGGCAAGTACGAGGCCGTGTGAGCTTTTCCTTTCTATCTCTCCGTTTCTGGCTCACTTTGTGGCCTGATATTTCCATAGCTTAATCTCTGATGGAAAGTGAGGTGATTCTCCCTTGTGTTAATTGTTTTCCCCTGCCCAAAGTTCAGGCCAAAAGAAAGGGAGGAAAGGGAAAAAGAAAAGAAACAACTTCTCCCTTCGGAAAAGGATGCTGGATGTCTCTTTCTCAGAGCAGGGAGGTGAGTTGCCCCCCAGGCTGGGGGCTGGCACATACCTGTTACATACAGCTGGAACATGTGTTCCCACAGCCTGACAACTGTTAAGCAGCAATTTACTTTTTGAGCTGCAAGATAAAGACTTCAGAGCTTGTTGCTACAAAGCCAAGAAGAAAAGGTTGGAAGAAAACCAAACCAAGTGCCACTGCAGACCACAGGAATCTTCCTTCTCCCAGGGTATGTTGCCTAAAATGTGTGGAGCATGTGCCAGACCAGGTCCTGGTGACCCACTCTCCATCAGGTAACCCCATTTCAACCTTGTGCTTCTGGATGGCTCCATTCTGGTTCAGCTCCCAGATATGCTAGTTTTCTACTCCTGCTTTTGTTAAAAATTAAGTGCATCCCCCATGTCCAAACCAAGTGTGTATCTCATCTCTGAGTCATCCCCAAGGTGAGGAAGGGGCTCTGTGCCTCTCACCAGGGCTGACAAGGATGGAGAGGGAAACCCATGTGAACAGGAGGGGAATGTGCTTCAGCCATGAGCTGAGCAGAGAAGCTATGATCCTCAGGCTGGCCCCCTGAGAGGGGGGAGGCAAACCTCCCTGGTGGAGCCTTGCAGCAGGATTTCCCCCTGCGACCTTAAATGACTGCGTGCAACATTTATGGTGCTGCCTGCTGCTCTCTGCATGCCTGACGAGGTCTTTGTAATTAATTTATACAAAATGCACAGCCGACCATACTCACACAGCACACTACAGATTAAATGCAACATCAAAGAGCCATTGCGAACATTTCTTGGCATATATAGGCCACCTACTTTACCATCTCAGCTGTCTTTAGAGTTAACTGCTTCAGCCCCTGAACTAAGCTGGGCAGCTGGCAGCACCCGGAAGGCTCCAGCAGGGTGGGAAGAGCATCCATCACAGCCCTCTTTGCCTATGTGGTGCCTTCAGAGCCGTGACCATGCAGGCCAACTCCCAGCAGCGTTCAAAGCACCACTATGAAGGTGAACATTCAAAGTGTGACCCTCCCTAGAACTGGGGCTGCTGGTTTGCTGCAGATGTAGCTTCCTTAGGCCCTTCTCAGAGACGCCTGTTTCCCTGGCTGTGACCTCCAGCCCAGCAGAGCTGCTGCTGCCAAGTAAAGCAGCTCCAGTGGGTTTTGGTTGCTCACACAAAGCGGAGAATCACCATCCATCTCTGTTTGATCCCAACCTGCGTGTCAGCGCAGCCAAAGTGGGGCTTGCAGGTCCTGCCCCAGAGCACACACACCTTGCCTCCTCAGCTCAAAAGCTCTAATTCAGAGCTTTCCACTGGTGACACTGAGGGTTTCAATGGGGCCTCCTTCAAGTCCTCCTTGCAGCCTCTGCCCACCCCCACTACACCCCGAGCAATTGGTCACAGTCCCGGGTGAAACTGGGATGTGCACATACAGCAGAAGCCCTCTTCCTCCTGATGGTGACAGTTGATAAGACAGAAAGAAAGAGAAAAATCATTAAGAGTAAGCCAAATCCAGGGCTTCTTCAGCTGTTGCACAGTGGGAAAGGGGCCAGTTTTTCTCACTGAAAGCCAAGATTTACATCCAAAAAATAAATTTCCCTTCAGTGTCCCTTGGTGGCTGGGGTGCACTGAAGTGCCTCCCTGCAAGCAAAATGGTGCTCCTGAGGAACAGGCTGTGGCAGGCTGTCCTTCAGCTGCCCTTGGTATTAGCAGGAAAGATGGTTTGAGGGAAAACATGACAAGTTACTTGAAAATGCCCTGCCCCAATGCCCTGCCTCTGCCCCTGCACCTTGCTGTGCCCTGCTGGGTCAGTGTGAGTTAGCATATCAGAGAATGATAGAATGGTTTTGGGTTAGAAGGGACCTTCAAGATCATGTAGTTCCAACCCCAATGCATGGGCAGGGACACCTCCCACTAGACCAGGTTGCTCAAAGCCCCATCCAACCTGGTCTTGAACACTTCCAGGGAGGGGGCTTCCACCACTGCCCTGGGCAACCTGTGGCAGTGTCTCATCACCCCCACAGTAAAGAATTTCTTCCTAATGTCTAACCTAAATCTATCATTTTCCAACTTACTTCTCATCATATTACTACACAACCTGATGAAAAGCCCCTCCCCAGCTTTCCTGTAGCCCCTTCAGGTACTGGAAGGCCACTATAAGGTCTCCCCTGAGCCTTCTCTTCTCCAGGCTGAACAGCCCACCTCTCTCAGCTTGTCTTCATAGGAGAGGTGCTCCAGCCCTCAGATCATTTTTTGTGCCCCTCCTCTGGCCTTGCTCCAAGAGCTCTATGCCCTCCCTTCCTGTGCTGAGGGCTCCATCTCAGAGTTGGTCAGTGAGGAGCTGCAGGTGCCTGTGGGACCCTGCTCAGGAGGAGTCTCTGATGCTTTGCATCAGGCAACACTTTCTGAGGCTCATGAGCTCCCCTTTCCTGCTGCCCAGGAGCGTCCGGCAGTACCGCAGCTCATCCTGTAGCTGTAGCATTTGCTCAGCACCTGGTGTTCACCAAAATAAGAGTGGGTAAACACCATGAGCTCAGTCAGTGTCAACCAGGGAAAAAAGAAAATGTTTATGTAGGTTTGCTTTGTGACAGTGTAGGGATAAAGCCAAATTCCTCAACCCTTGGCTGAAGGGCGTCACACTGGGTAAGAGGTTGGGTCTGACCTCCACACCAAAGAGGTGCTCAGTCACTTGCTCCTTCTTTCAGTCACTTCTGCCTTTCACTACCGGCCTGGAGACCTTGCTTTTCCTGTCACTAGGAGGTGGCTTCTGGTCCTGCCTGACCTGTTGGACATTGATGCACACAGCTGAGAGCACTTGGAAGCTGATGACTGAATCCTGAGGCCACCTTTCCCTGGGAGAGCAGAGCCTTGGTGACCACCTAGCAGGTTAGAAATGTTCCACAGCCTGCTAGATATATAAATATAATGCTTGGCACTGTTCTATGTACACTTTGAATGCCACAAATGCCTTTGCCAACTCCAGTATTTTCCAGCGTGCTGAGTTCTGCTCTCAGTATATTTTGCCAATCTACTAAACGTTTTCAGTCTCATTAGGGTAAATAGGAAGCTTCCTGCAGCTGGGCCCTTTGTGTCTCTGGGCTCTCTGACAGCCACCCTCATACCATAAGTGGGGCTAGCTCCCAGTGGTGCTGTACCTGGAGTCCAGCCTCCTCTCAGGGAGCAAGAAGAAACAGCAGCACTTCTCAGAACCATGGTCCTCTTGAAAGTGGGATTCAAAGTCCAGGCTACATCTGGGGAGAAGCAGCTTGGGAGGAAGGAACAAGAGTTAACGGTGACAGGAAGCATCTGGCAGGTTCATAATTTCTAAGTCACACAGACATTGTCTTGTCACTGCCTTGCAGCTGCAGGGGTGTGCAGACACTTCCAAAGTGTCAGGTGTAAACAGTCAGTGAAACTGTCCATTGGAGCTCTGGATCAAAACTGCATTTTCACTCTGTGGCAGGAGCCAGTCCAACACGTGTGGACCATTTCCACTTCAACAAGGGCAGCAGCAGGATGCTGTGCAGTGCTTCTGCCTAGTACAGGTTAAGCCTAAATGATACAAGAAGTAAATAAGCAGTGCAAATCGTGACAAGTTGCCTTCCTCTCTAATAATCACAATTAAGCTTTAAATACAAATTAATAATAGCTATAAAAGTCAGGCTTGAAATATGGCTTCAGACCTGGCCATGTTTCCCATCATCCTCTTCCTGACATTTATTTTTTTTCTCTGTAGACATCTGTAGCTCAGGATGAGCTCCACCTTGACCTGGCTTGTGTATTAAACTCAGTACCTCTATTCCCCACATAAAGAGCCAGGAGAAGTTAAATCCCATATTAGCTGGCACTGGGACTGCAGAAAACAGCTTTTCTTTTTAGATCTGTGGCCAGGGACAGCTTGGACAAAACCATGGGGTGGTCAGATCTTCAGGGCTCCAGGCAGAGAGAGGCCCTGGCTTTGCACATTTTTCTACTGTGTCCCTGTGGCCAGAGGTGTGTTCAACTCTTCTCCATTGTCCACCTTGCTGAGAGATAAACTGACCTCTGCCCACCCTTTTTAGTAAAATTACAATTATATTTTTCCAAAGAAGGGCAAAATATAGTTTCTCTGGTGAACTAGGAAGTGAGTAGGGTCAGATAGCCAAAGAGACAAATGGTATATACTTTTAAAAAGCACCATCAGGGAGACAAGATCCTGCTTTATGAGAAATATTGGGAACTTTTTTGAGAGAGCACCACTAGCAGACTAGAGGTCTGCCTTTGTGGGAAGAACATAAGGGAAAGATGTAGATTTTTGTCATTTCAACCCAAACTTGCTTACAACGTGTGAGCTCCAGCTTCTGTTTGGGAGTGGATCTGCAAAGGCTGTGCACTCCCAAATTGCATTGAAAGTCAGAAAAACCCAATCAATACTCAGCAGCTTTCCTAGGGTCACGTCTCACTCATTTTATTATGAAAAATCTTTACCAAAACAAACTCACAATGTTCACACTTTTTACTCTTAAGGTGCAAGTTATTTGCCCTGGTAAATTCATCACAGGTTAGTGGGAGCACATTAGCCTGGTGCCCAGGGATGTAAGTCCCTTGCATGGTTCACCCATATCTTTTTAATCTACATACTGTCAAAGGTGGTTTTCTGATTTTCTTTACCAACTTTGATGTGTGTGTTAGTGCAGAGCTCTTCTTGATTATACAAATCTGTTTCCTCAAATGCACTTTATTACAGTGAGGTTGTTATCACAGTTCA
>NW_009953571.1:1905100-1909637 GCF_000747805.2 Chaetura pelagica
GCAGGAACAGCTGTAACAAACAACCCAAACATCTTCACTTAGCAAAATACCATCTCTGCATAGGGCTTAATAATCCACTCTTTCTGTTGCACTTTTGGGTAGCAGCATGTCAACATACATCCAGCCTAGGATGCCACTCTGGTGGCACTGAGTGCAGTGGGTGGTGCTCCAGGCTGTATGTCCTCTTCCAGCATTCCTGGGTGTAGGGATGAGGGCTGCAGAGCATCCCCCTCTGCACAGAAAGGCTGTCACAGGCATGCTCAGTACCAGCAAGGTAGCTTTCAAAAAACCCCAATAACAGCCCCTGTCTTGAGGTCTCAGCCATTTCCAGTCCATCTTGAGCCCAGCAGGGCTAGGGATAATTGTACAAACTGGTACAAGTTGGTGAATTAACATGAGAGAGTAGAGATTGGAGGCAGAAGCCCAGCAACAACACTATCATAAAGGCTGCTGCTCAGAGCAACTCCTGCAAGGCCTTCCTGCTCTCCCTGAAGGAGATTTGAGAGGGAGAGTCCAAGTACATGCAGAGGGTATGAAGGACACGCCGCTCCCTGGGCTCCACGTTCCATTTTGCCATTTTGTTTTCCCCTCTTCTTTGAGTGGGTTTTAATCCTACCTGTAAATGTGCCATTAGGCAGTCTTGTACCAGAGAAATTACCCCTATGATTGTAAAAGATCTTCATTTAATTGGCCAAAAATGCCTCTAGGCACTTGAGAGAGCCTTTGCCTGGGTTATAACAAAAAGCAGGCACCAGTGTATTTGAAGCTCTCTAAGGCAATGTGTACCTTAAGGTAAAAGATGAGTGTTTTCAACTGCCTGTGTTAAATCTTACATACTGTACCCAATGTACCCAGCATAAACAGTGGATTCATATTTTATATACATGTGAGCTCATTGGGCCTGACCTAAAACTTTTGCTGTAAGTTACTGCCAGGTTCCCTAAGGGGACAGCCAGGAGAGTGACAAGGAATTAATTAAAGCCTGCCTGCTTTAATCCTATAAAAGGAGTTTTGGGAGAGTTTAGTGAGAACTAAGCTCACATGAGTTGCTTTTTTGGGGGTGCAGTACCCCAGGCTTTCAAACCCAGCATGACAGGCCCCCACTGCTGCCACATTGGTAGGACAGGCTGGGGGATTCTTCCCTAGACAAAAGAGCCTTTTCCTCAAACTAACTGTAAGATAAAGTGCCATCAGATGAACTGGATGACTCCAGCACTGCAGCATCTGGGCTCACCACCTGGGGTCTAACCAAGAAAGGAGTTGGGCAAAGCCACATCTCTGGGGCCAGGGCAGAAAGGAGGGGAGCAGGGACACAGCAGGAGAGGGAATGGGAACTTCATTCTCAGGGTGGTAAAGAGCTAAATTTGCTCCATTGCACCTGAAACTGTCTCCTGAATAAAACTGTGCTTGTGGCAAAAACAGGGAACTTGTGCTCCAGAATGTTTGCCCTGAGGGAAAAGAAGTTGACCACTTCCCCCTCAAAAAACAGGGAGTGGAAGACAGGAAGAACAATGAAAGTTAACTAATTCTGATGGGTCCTTGACTTCCAGAAATAATGTAGGTTGCATCATTATTTTCCCATAATACAAGAGAGAAACCAATTTAATTCCACTTGTAGTGAAGCATAAGATTAGATGGGACTAAATATGTGTGTAGGCTGTTAATTAGCAAATGGAAGCTGGTAATGAAGGAAAACAAAGCAGCTTGTTTCAGGGAGACACTGTCACTGTATCACTGGTCACAGACTCCTCAAGAGAAAGCAGACAGTTGTGAAATTCAGCTTCGTTGAAAAAATGCCCCATTTTGCCTAGTGATTGCAGCAGCTAAATGGTTTGCATGAGTTAGTTGTTTTGAGAATTGGTTACCCAGTGGTCAGTGAGACTGCCAGCACAGTTGGGGGGGTGGCTTCGGGGGGAGGGTTCAGAGAGATGAGCTGGTCAAAGCACTGCTCCTGTAAAGTGAAAAAAGGATGGATGGCTTCATTTCCAGCCAGTTCAGCTGCTGGCAAGGGACTTCACAGGAAACATATTTGCAGGGCTGGTACTTGGGCCACTCAGACTGCACCAGCACCTGAGCATGTGGCACGAGGGGGCTGTGCCACTGGGTGAAGTTGTGAAGGAGGGAGGCAGGCAGTGCTGATTTTGAGCAGTTTAGGATGCTGGGGAGGTTTCCCCTTGGGATGTGGTAGGACAGGCTGGGGGATTCTTCCGTAGACAAAAGAGCCTTTTCCTCAAACTAACTGTAAGATAAAGTGCCATCAGATGAACTGGATGACTCCAGCACTGCAGCATCTGGGCTCACCACCTGGGGTCTAACCAAGAAAGGAGTTGGGCAAAGCCACATCTCTGGGGCCAGGGCAGAAAGGAGGGGAGCAGGGACACAGCAGGAGAGGGAATGGGAACTTCATTCTCAGGGTGGTAAAGAGCTAAATTTGCTCCATTGCACCTGAAACTGTCTCCTGAATAAAACTGTGCTTGTGGCAAAAACAGGGAACTTGTGCTCCAGAATGTTTGCCACTTCCCCCTCAAAAAACAGGGAGTGGAAGACAGGAAGAACAATGAAAGTTAACTAATTCTGATGGGTCCTTGACTTCCAGAAATAATGTAGGTTGCATCATTATTTTCCCATAATACAAGAGAGAAACCAATTTAATTCCACTTGTAGTGAAGCATAAGATTAGATGGGACTAAATATGTGTGTAGGCTGTTAATTAGCAAATGGAAGCTGGTAATGAAGGAAAACAAAGCAGCTTGTTTCAGGGAGACACTGTCACTGTATCACTGGTCACAGACTCCTCAAGAGAAAGCAGACAGTTGTGAAATTCAGCTTCGTTGAAAAAATGCCCCATTTTGCCTAGTGATTGCAGCAGCTAAATGGTTTGCATGAGTTAGTTGTTTTGAGAATTGGTTACCCAGTGGTCAGTGAGACTGCCAGCACAGTTGGGGGGGTGGCTTCGGGGGGAGGGTTCAGAGAGATGAGCTGGTCAAAGCACTGCTCCTGTAAAGTGAAAAAAGGATGGATGGCTTCATTTCCAGCCAGTTCAGCTGCTGGCAAGGGACTTCACAGGAAACATATTTGCAGGGCTGGTACTTGGGCCACTCAGACTGCACCAGCACCTGAGCATGTGGCACGAGGGGGCTGTGCCACTGGGTGAAGTTGTGAAGGAGGGAGGCAGGCAGTGCTGATTTTGAGCAGTTTAGGATGCTGGGGAGGTTTCCCCTTGGGATGTTTTCAGGCATATAGCAGCTGGTTAAAGTGCTCTGACTGGCTCTGCCCCCAGCCATCTCCCACTCTGCTCTTCTGCAGACAACCTCTCTGGTGACAGGGATGCCTGTGTGGCTCATGAGCCACCTCTGAGCAGCAGTGCCTTGCTCCAGCAAACTGGACTCACTTCATTTGTCTTACATCTGTACATCCCAATATGATTTTGATTTTTCCCATAAAAATGTAACTATAGTCTTAAGTTGGCATATGTGATTCTTTATGAACTCTTTTCTTCCAGAAGATCCTCAACCCATCCTGCCATCTCCATCTTCTGTTTAAGAATTTGATTATTGCTTCCTAAGTATGCTACTTTGTCCTTGTCTTTATTGAAGTACCTACTGTTATTTTCAGATTATTTCTTTAATTTATGACACCATTTCGAATTCTAATCTTACAAAATGTGCCTGCAGCCCCTCCCAAACTAAGGCCACCTCAAATTTAATATGTATGTTCTCGTTCCATCCTTTAAGCCATTAATGAGAACATAGAATAGTATCTGCTACAGGAATGATCACTGCAAAATATTAGCTGATTAATTATTCCAACTTGACAACTAAATATGAGCAGTTTTAAACTACCCTTATACTCAGCCTAAAGAAGCTGCCTTTGGGCCATGTTTTCCTAACTTGTTTATGTCATATAAGATGGGTGTCATAAACCTTACTGAAGTGAAAACACATGACATTGACTGCCCCTGCCTCACCCACAAACCCTATTATCCTGTCAAGAAGGAAATTGCATTGTGTTGATGCAATTTATTCTTGGCATATTCCTATTATCATCAGCTTCTCCAGCTCTTTCATCTAGGTGCTTGCAAAAAATTTGTTCAATTATTCGTTTCAGGATTTTTTTCCAGAAATACAAGTTCAGCTCATGGCTCCATAATTTTCTGACTCCCATCACTCCCTTCCTTTATTCATATGAAAGGCTTTTTCTCTGCCTGGGGTCAGAATTTGCAAAAGCTCTCCATGGTTGCCATTATCTTCAGAGAGTTAGCCTTAGGTCAGTGTTATCTCTCCTCCACCTGCACAAAAGACTATGAAAACCAGGGAAGATGCTGTTCTGGCACTGTTCTTCTTTAATGCTACACATTTTTGTGCTATGCAGAGCAGGAGGACCTTTTCCCTCGGCTCTCAGCACCAGGTAATACCCACTGCTGTACGAGGAATAGAGATGCTTTGCTGCAAAGCTACTGAGCCCACTCGTTCACCCACCGCTGCATGAGGAGCGCTGGCTGTGCATCCACAGGCTCCCAACTGTGCCCAGGTTCAGC
>NW_009953571.1:1909735-1911887 GCF_000747805.2 Chaetura pelagica
CAGGAGCCCATGGCAAAGATTTCAGAGTAACTTGCTTGTGGGTTAGCTTCTTCTAAAGAGAACTCTGATGCTGGGAATCCGTTAAGAAGTAACTCCATTTGCATCTTTCAGGAGGACAATGAGAGAGGGATTAGCAGCAACTGATTTTGTCAACCATTGTGATGGTAATTTTTCATAGAAAGGGTCAGAGGGCCTCAGCAGTTGTGAAAGAGAGTCTCTCTGGTCCCCCTTGGCCTCCCACTCCCCCCTGCATTCTAATTGCCAATGGCAGCAGAGTACACGTCATTGTTGGGAACACTGGGAAGAAGTCACAGCCCCTTCACAGCCTCAGTCTGCCTTCCCTGCTGGTTCTGGGTGTAAGATTTACAACGTGGCCACCAAACCATACTCACACCTAGTCATTTTGGTGGTGCCAGGTCTGGTCAGAGCTACTGCTGGGCACCCAGAAGCAGCCCCAAGAGGAGAGCACTGAGCCTGGCCCAGCTCCTCCCTGGGATAGCTGCCAGCAGTGACCATGGCCTTCTGGAGCAAACTTCATCATGGTGCTAGTGACCTACAGAAAGGGTTTAACCTTCAGTGGTGGCTACTGGTAGCTGGTAGTCTTCAAACACGGCCTGACATGAGCAAGCTGGCATGGTAGTAGGGCAGAGAGTCACTGTGTCACAACAGAACTGGATTCAACTTTGAGCACAGGAAGTTCCACCTCAACATGAGGAAGAACTTCTTTACTGTGAGGGTTACAGAGCACTGGAACAGGCTGCCCAGAGAGGCTGTGGAGTCTCCTTCTCTGGGGACTTTCAAGACCTGTCTGGATGCCTTTCTGAGTGATCTGCCCTAGTTCTTTTTGGTTCTGCTCTGAGGGGGAGGGTTGGACTGGATGATCTTCAGAGGTCCCTTCCAACCCCTTACATTCTGTGATTCTGTGAAAACTACCCATCAGGCCTAACATAAACCAGACCTCTAAAATAAATGTATTGTGGGAAGAGAGGAGCAGCAGGGAAGGAAGGGAGACGTGCACAGTGGAGAGGTCAGCCAGTGTGCATGCATTCGTCTGAAACCCTTTCGTGCTAGATGTGCCTTGAGGAAAGCCAGTTCCCCTGAGGATCTTCAGCAAGCACAGTTGATGGTGTGTATGAACAATGCTCCAGGCTGAAATGAAAGCCTGGATCAGTCAGCACTGGTAAGGCACATGCAGCTGAGCAGCTCTGAGGTTAGCTATTGAAAAGCCCCGGGCATATGGGGGGGCCAGGCACATCTTCTAACCCTTCCTTGGCCTGACAGATTGGGGCATGAAAGGGAGTTGCTGCTGCTGCCAGACCCGCCAGAGCAGCCATAGGGAGGGAGAGTCCTCCAGGAACAGGGAGCAAAGTCTCTCTGGTGTTGGTGATGCAGCAGGAGGTAGGTCAGGGTGAAGATACCAGCGTGGGCTTATGGCTGAACATCCCTGCTGTTGTGCTCACCTGCACAGGCAAGCTGCTGCCTGGGAAGTGCAGCTCAGGGCTTTTCCATGCAGCAGCCATGGAAAAAGAAGGCAGTCAAAGCCATGGAGCATGGAGGTGACCGAAAACTGGGACAGGCACTTCTTCACCTCTTCTCCATGTGGGCTTCTTTGGCTTGTCAAAAATTATTTGCAAGTGCAGAAGAGAGGGAAACACTTTGTTCAAAAGCACACTGTAGCACAGTTTTCCTCCCTGCCTCCAGTCCTAGGAGGCAGAAAGGACAATAATGAGCACTGGGGGGGGCAGTGTATGGGGGACATCTATTTACCATTGTAGGACTTGGCACCTGCTCTCACCGGGTGGCGAGGATGCCTCATGCAATACATGAAAGTGGTCCTGTTTGGGAGGGCTGGATACAGGATGGAAAAGGTCTTTACAGGCACCAGACCTGGAAGAATGGCTTGTTTCAGAGAGGCAGGATGGGTGCAGGGGAAGGTCTGGCAAGGTGCAAGACTGGGCAAGGCTTGGGGGTCAACTCAGTGCTGAAAAGCAGGGGCTGGAGTAGAAGTCATGGGTAACTGAGGCCACCAGGATGTGGGAAGGGGAAAAGGTGGGAGGACAGGTATTGTGCCATTTGGATACCTTGGAGTTATCCCATCCAGCTTCTGGTGATGCCTATGAAAGCCTTTCCCTCCTTGCCACCATCATTGGCC
>NW_009953571.1:1911902-1921028 GCF_000747805.2 Chaetura pelagica
TGGTAGGAAATGGATTTTCTGCACTTATCTAAAGCCTTATTAAGTTGATATTAATCAGGTCCAATAAATGGTTCCAAATTAAGCTGGGCAACAGCCTCGGTATGAAAAGTCCAATTAATGAGAGAGCTTTGTGTCCAGGGGGTGATGGGTGTGTGGAGGAGGGGGCTGTGCTGTGCACAGTGCTCTCTCAATGTCATATTCTGTACAGAGGGGATTATTATTTATTTTTCTCCTTTTCATTCTGGGATGACACAAAGGAGAAGAAAAGAACTTCTTCTCTGCCCCCAAACTGGAAATGAATGTTGCAGCTGTGCAAGCAGCACCCGCCTTCATTTGCCTGAGAGAGAAAGGCCCCTGTTCAATGAGGGGAGGCTCCCAGCAGCAAACAAATGATATTGCAGGGGAAGAAAGTCTCAAGCCTCTGGTTCTTTCATTGAGCAGTTTTAACCCTTCCGTCTGCTGCTTTGTTTGCTGCCTTGAAGATATTCCCAGACGTGCTCCCTGGATGAGCTCGCAGTGACCTCGGCCCGGCGCAGGGTCCCTGCAGGGGTCAGAGGGGCACTTCTAACCTGGGAATAACCCCGGCATCTGGCGCTGCCGCAGCGGGGCCCGGAGCAGCACCGCCCGCCTGCCCTACTGAGGCAATTAGGTTTACAAGGGGAAGCCTGGGCCCTGCTGAAAGGGACTGGTTGGTTTCCAGCAGTGGGGAGGGAAGGGGTTGCTTTCCATTGCTAACCATGCTGACTTCCTGTAGCACCTGCCTCTGAGATCTTCCTTTTGCGTTGCTTTAGCTAAGCTGTAAGCTGAGCTATGGAGATAATGTGTCTCCTGATGCTTTCAGCTCTGTCTTTGCCATACAATGGGGTGTGAGATGTGATGCTTAAGGATTCATTGGATGAATCAGAGGACCCTGATATTTCTGCAGGGGAAAGTGTAAGCGAGGTGAATGTTTCTGACAGGTAGATAGCAGCTCCAAGCCAAGGATACAGAGACATGTGAAGTCTTGGACCAAAGAACTTCCCAAAGACCTCCAACACCCCAGAAAAAAAAAAAAAAAAAAAAAAAAACCAACCCCAAAAAACAAGAACTGGGCAAGAAGAACAGAAAAAGAGTTTAAAACCAAACTAAAAATAGAAATGGCCTAAGTGCTTGCAAATGAAAATAAATGAGGATATTCTGTTGTTTAAAAAAATGAATGCGGGTATTGAGAAGTAAGATGTAGAGAGGCATGCTTTATGGAAATAAACAGAGTGAGTCAGGATTAAAAATAGGTAAATATTGAGAGCATGCAGTATTTAACATTTACTAATTATAAGAGCAGGAAGGGATTCAGACCCAAGCAGCAATGAAATAAGTGCATTTTAGGGAACAGCAGCCCGCCCTCCCCTCCTCCCCTTCAGCAGCTGGAGCTGCAGAATGGGACAGTCAACAGAACCACAGAATCACAGAATCCTAGGGGTTGGAAGGGACCTCGAAAGATCATCTAGTCCAACCCCCTTGCCAGAGCAGGGTCACCTAGAGTACAACTGGGAGACACGCAAGGAAGAGGAAAGGGAATCAGCTAAATGAGATGAAGGATCAGATGTATTTGTACTTGGATTTAATTGCTACTTTAATTAATAAGATACATCCAACTTTTAGGTCAGACCCTAATGCTTTTGTTTTCCATTTGTTCTCCTTGGACACTAGTTACACAAGTCAGTGTAAGGGTAATGGCTTACAAATCTGAAGTAGTCCTCCAGCAGCTGAGGTTCCGTGTCTCTCCCACCTTCCCCCCAGCCTGTGTCTAATCTGGTTGTTGCCCAAGAGGTTCTTCTGGATTATGAGTTGTTCAGAGATTTTCCTGTTTGTTTGTTCAGCTTCCAAGCTGCAAATCGAACAGCAAATCACAAGAATCACTGCTATGAGACAGCAAACTTGCCCTCCATGAGAGTTAGCATGTCCTCTTGGATTTGGGGAGTGCAATTACATAGCTGCAGACAATGGGGAGGGTTGGTGCTTATATTGGAAACAGGGAAAAACACAGTAACAGAGCCAAATTCAAGAAAATTGCTCTAATTCTAATTCCTCACCTGTCACTCACTTCAGGGATCCTGAACCTTCTATTCTATTCTGTACTGTGTATGAGGGATTAAAGAGCTTTGCCACTACATTGAAGATTATTCTCCCACTTTAAATAGAATTGAAAGAGAAATAAAATCCAGCTGCACCTTCTCTTGTAAGAATTGAGTGGGACATGTTGAGACAGTCTTTGCTGTGATTTATATGCACCAATTATATCTGAGGGGGAGCATAAATAACACCTGCCATGAAGAGACTGTGGTGCATCTGCCTCTCTCCTCATTATTGATCCCATGGGCAGTGAGGTTTTGTCATTAGTTTCTTTACCTTCAGAGCCTCCAGCTCAGGGCCTGGCTTCAGGCAAACACAGTGCAAGATGGAGGCATTATCCCTCAAGGAGGGAGCTCCATGGTCACTCATACATCTGGGTCCAGGGAAAACCTCTCAGTGCATCCCAAGCCTCAAAACACTCTGTCAGAGCAAGACTTTCATAGCACAAGACCAGCCTCCTTGGTTGTGACAGACTGTTTGATTGATTGGAAGAATATAGAGGACCCCCAAAAAAGAGCCCCTGTTCACCAACAGGACAATATAATACACCAGCAGAGATCACTTGTTCATTGTTATTATCACCAGTTTAAGAAGTTTGTTGAACAGTCCTTAGACTCAGAAGAAAATCAGAGTATGTTCCTGGCTCTCGTGGTTAGGGGTCCTACAGCCCAGCAAGGACTGAAGGATCACAGCTGCATCTGCTCCATTACAAGCCCAAAGTATGCAGCACCTTATAGTGAATGCCCAGCATGCTGCCAAACCTGACCCATGCCCCCAAAATAATGCTAACATCACAGAAAGGTGCATTGAGTGCTCTAGAAACACCACAAGAAGTACATATAAAGCACCAGTGCTTCTTGTTTCTGCTCATCCAATCCTTGATAACAGTGGTTTTCCCACAAAACTAGACTGAGGGCAATTAGATGTTCAAGACTCCTGTTACTTTCTTCCCATCCTCTCACACTGAAGCAGGGCACATTTTGTTCTAAGAGCTCTGGATAATTCTGATTGTGACAGAAGGGTCTTGGAGGAACATTGGAGAAGGTCTGACCCTTTTTAGGCTCCATGTCAAGAGAATCATTATGGAGGCACACAGTAGTTCTCCAGCACAAAAAAAAGATGAGATGGATTATCTGACAGGAATAATATGGGAGTTTTCTTAGAGTGACAGAAGAATCTCCATTTTTATCTCATTTAGTCAAAGACTATTGAGTTTTTTCACCTGAGCCCAGGCCATGGTGCCAGGCCAGGTGTCAATTGTCCTTGCTGCATCCACCAAGGATATTACTGAGCAATAGCCTGAGCTGCCTAGTCCTGATAATAGTAATACACTCCTAGTGGTACAGAATATCTTGATAGATTGAACCCTTCAAGGCCAATTTGTGCTTCAAAACTATCTGTTAAAAAGGTGAAATTCCTGCAAATCTCATGGTGCCGTTTCCTCCCCAACAAACTTATGATGTCATGAAGACATCAGTCTTGTTGCATGTCATGTCATTGCTCTTTTTCCATTACTAAGGGAATTTATACAGCAAAGTCCCATGTTTGTAGTACCCCAGAGATGGCTGTTTTGTCACAGAAGGAGAAAAATTGTTAGGCAAGACTCTGTGTTGCCCCATTAAGATGTGTGGTTCCCCTTCCCAGACTCTAGGTGGTCTTAGCTCAGCTCTCATGCATTGTGAGAAAGCAACTTGTCCCCAGGTCTCCAGATAATATGGAGCTGGAAGGCAAACAAAGTGTAAGTCAGGGTGCTTTTGCACAGGCTAGTTAGGATTAAAAAACTGAGGTCAATGTTTGTCTTGAATTTGGCTCCATCTCCAAGACTGCTTTGCAAGTTGCCCTGCACAGTTTCTGCCTCAGCCGTTAGAGAGTGTTTAGAGGGAAGGAGATGATGTGTTATTGTTTCTGCAGAGATACAATCCGGGCTGTCTGGCTCAGCTGCTCCGAGTTTCCTTTGCACTCAGTGCTAAAGATGCAGAGCCCATCTCAGGCCAGGCACACAGCTCCCCAGTCCAGCCCCAGCACTGCTGCTGCAAACCCTCCCAGGTTTACAAACCCAGGGGTGCAGCCCCACTGTATTAGAGGAGACTGGACATCAGGACCCTTGTTGTGGGTGCTACCACTCTGCTACCCAGGCAGTTCCAGTCTGCAACCAGTGCTTCTGTTAGGGCAAAGAGTAGAGAAAGCATGGTGAGATACTTGGGTAAGGCAGAGGATACAGCCTCAGCAGAGCTGGGGTCCCGTATCACCTTAGCAAAAAATTGCAAGGCAAAATGTGGACATTTGTGGAATTGGTAGGCAGTCATTAACACAGGATGATGCTTGATACTACCCTTTGGTGGGAACGGGTTGGCTCTATATTGCAGATCTGTGCCAAACTCATAAAATTATATCTTCATTCCAAGCTATATTTTCTATCATCTTATTTGCAATTAGTGTTTAAAACCTGTGAGTTGTTTTCCTTAACATTTCATTGGTGACTTAGGGTTACTTTTCTTTTAGATTTTTTAGAAATCTAAGTGTATACTTCCTTCAGATTCACGGTAATACCTGGTGCTTT
Organism: Chaetura pelagica; assembly: GCF_000747805.2. Taxonomy (NCBI): domain Eukaryota; kingdom Metazoa; phylum Chordata; class Aves; order Apodiformes; family Apodidae; genus Chaetura; species Chaetura pelagica. The sequence continues at coordinate 1,916,575 of NW_009953571.1, forward strand.
AAGCTAAGCAGCTCTGCAAATCCTGACTGGATCAGAGCCACAATATGCTACCTCTTTTTCCAGAGCAAAACTGATTCCAGATGATACATCTCTTTAAAACTTGGGCAATTTATGCTCCCAGTCAAAAAGTCATAAAGTAAATACAGAGTCTTAGTGCTTTGCCATCAATACAACAAATGTGATCTTGGTTATATAAATTTATACAGGTTTAAAAAGAATGAGTATCAAAGAGATGTGTCTTTGCTGTTTTCCATCTTGACAAAAGGCCCTCAGCAGCACCATCCCCTGAGCTGGCCATCTCTTTTTGTGCCAGCAGTTCGCTGCCATCCAGCCTGATGTGCTTGCAGGCCCACAGAAAGGGGGTCTTTGCCCATCTTCCCTTGTGCAGCTGGCTTATGCACGATGGCTTGAATCAGTTTGACAGCTCAGATCCATAACACCATGTTGTTGTTGTGCCTTCATATATCTTCCCTCCCAAGTTGGGGGATCCCTTGTGCAGCTGGCTTGTGCACGATGGCTTGAATCAGTTCGACAGCTCAGATCCATTCCTCACCATAACACCATGTTGTTGTTGTGCCTTCATACTCATGTTTGTTTTCCTGGAGCCAGTGCTTTCAGTGCCTGTTTCTGTTGGCTACACAAACCTGCTGTGTTGGCTGCCGGATCCCATTTTTGTCCCCACACAATCTCTTGTTTTCTCAGCTCTGTGCAGCTGCTAGCCACACGGATTCACCTACCACACCCCAAATACCCAGAAACACGTGGCAACCCACCCAGCTCCTGCCTGGGTATCGCACCCATCGCGCACATGGGGAAACCCTGCTCCTTGGCCCTTCACCCATCAGCCCCTCCCTGAGACCTTACAACTAACCAGCCAGAGTCAGAGCCAGAGATAAAGATGATTCAGCCTTTGTCAGAAATCTGAAGTGTGAAATTGGGATGATCTTATATCATACATGAAGCAATGAGCAAGAGCATTTGTGGAGGAAGAGGTGGTACCTGTCATGAGCATCACTCCCACAGCTGGGAAAAAACAACAAGCGTTTTCAGGGAGCTTTACATTTTGAATCCTGATCAATGGCATGTTCATCTGCATCTATTTCTATGACTAATGAAGAGGTCCAGGGTTACAAACTAAATTCAGTGGGTTGGGCTTTTTCCTTGGGGGGAGGCAAAGACTGGGAAGTTATTATAACTCACCCTTTCTGGTGTCATTCCATGTGCAGAACCACATTATGTCTGGGTCGCTCCACATTAACACCACTGAGTCACACCAGAGATTATATTTGCTCTCTAACCAGTCTGTCTCATTTTCTAATTTTGTGACATGAGCTACACTGGTGCAAAAGTGGGATGCAAATATGACTACTATATAAACAAAATAGGGAATATGAGTCAGATCCAGCATTCAAGTCACAGGAAATGAGCCGTGTACTCTCAGGGTTATGGCTCCGGGGATCAGCAAGATTTGGAGGAACCTGTGCCAGGGATATGACTAGTAGAGAAGAAGGCCTGGTGGTCCTGCATGTTGGTCAAAAGGGCAGAAGTCTTAGACAATCGTGATCACTAGAAGAAGGCTTTGTCCTGCAGCAGTTTGTGCCTACTGCATGGAGAGAAGGACCAGAAATTTGTCGCTTTTTCAAAATCTAACATTGCTGCTTTTTTTCTCTTCTCACAAAATGCCCTTTGTGGAACGTGCAGTCACAAGTCTTGCTAATTGGCTTTTTCTCAAGGATAAGGATTTCCTTTCTGGAATCAGTCAGCAAATACACTCCCAGACTTGCCTCTCTAATTTGGACAAGTGACCCTTCCCTTTTCTCAAGTTATTGGGCATGTAAGTTCTTCTACTTAGCCTTGAGGTTTAATAGCTTTTTGAGGCTCTTTCTTCTGAAGGAGAAGTAATGGTATAGGGCATTTTAATTAAGAGGAGATAATAACCCAGTAAGAACTAAAGCTGGATCCCACTCATGTCTCCAGTCTGGCTAATGACCAACCTCCCCCCTTAGTCATGCCTGCAGGAAGGAAGTCCCAGTGTCTGGAAACTGGCATATCAGGGACCCTGAGTTCACAGTGGTGAGAGCATTTTTGCAAATTAATCTCATTTTATTGGCTTTCTACTGAAATTTGCAATTCAAACTTTCGAATGGTGTTACTACTCGGCTGGTTATTCTTCCTGACATTTCCTTGCCTTTTTTTCTTTAAGCAGTCTTTGGGGTTTTTTTGCAGGGAACATTCCTCCCTTGACAGCTGTTAGTGTTGCAAGAATTACTAAGTAACAATTTTTTATCTAGATAACTAATCAGAGCATGTTAATTGGTGCTGTTTCTATAGATCTGAATACAAAATGTTTGCTATGCCTTTGCCCTTTTGAATGAATACAGGTAGAGGTGCATAGATTTTTCTTTAACAACTGCACATTAATTCAAATTCTACTAGACAAAGCTGATTGCAAGCTTCTTTCCCTTGTTCAGACATGAGTGGCAGTCCTGATCACCCAGTTTTAATTAGTTCACGAGCATTATTTCAGGCATTTCTTCAACAAATGTGATCATTTTCTATGAATTTATTTGTTCTTAATGACATAAAGCCAAAGTCTGCTATCAGGCATATCCCACAAAGCTGAGTGGGTCAAAAGCATAAGCCTGTTGGTAGTGCAGGGAAAAAGCATATTAAACAAGTAACCAGAACAGCCAATGAGGTTCTTACATGTGACCCCTGCAATCCAGGAGCATTTTGTCCCCTCTTTGGTTTGAGAAACGTGATGAAAGGTTAAAAAGACATTTGAATGAGACTACAGTCCATCTCTAAGTCAAGAGTTGCCTCTGGTTTGCTGGGTTTGGGACAGCAAATCTTCAGTGCCAGGAGTGGAGAAAGAAAAGCTGAATATTGTCTATCACTTCATTGCCCTTGTGCTTTGTGGCCTGAATCTCACAAAGCCCATTTCAAGGAGAACACTGAGATCTCTTGCCCATCACTGCCACCCTTGAGAGATCATTGAACTTTATTGTAGAAGAGTCTAAGCACACCCATCAGCTGCTCCCCCTGGCTCAGTGTGTAGGCCTTTCAATGTTCTTTTATTAGTTCATGGCTGGTGCTATCTCTCCAGTGAACAGTGCTCCTTTGGTGTGAAACTGATGTCAACAGTGACAGTTATGATTACCACCCTCACTTCTTTAGAATATGTGTATTACTCCACTATTTATCCACCTGTCATAGCTTGCTGAGAGAGAATTCACCTGTTTTGGTGAAGTCTGCCTGTCTTTAGTCCTTCTCCATGATCATCACTATCTTAACCAGACTTGAAATGTAATGGAAGTTGAAATACTTCTTTGAGAGAATGTCTGTTGTATTGGGTTTATTCCACAGAATAATTAAAACAACAACAACAAAAAAAAAAATCACCAAAACCCAAAGCTAATGCAATTCCTGTGGTAGTTAGAATTCAAAAGCTAAGCAATTAGAATAACTAACACAAATGTCCCTGACAAAAGGTAGATGTACATTGCCTAGCTTAGCCTTACAATGCAAAGAGTTAAAAATGGATGTTCTTCTTGAGTTCAGTGTAAAAAGTTCTACTTAGAGAGACTAACAGGTCCTCTGTATATGCTGTAGAGCCCATGCCATTATGTTAACAACAGGAGGTTGTCAGAGCTGCTCAAGGATTAAGGTGATGAACAGTGTGGTGGGACCGTGGCAGACAAGGATGCTCCATGATCACGCTCTTCTGTTTGTCTTGCTTCACAAAAAAAATGAAAAAAAATAGATAAGAAATGTGAAGAAGGGCACCAAGGCAGCAAGGAAGAAAGAGAAATATGAGAAGGAGAAGAGGAAGCTAGACTTGTAAAATCTGAATTGTGAGGTGTAGAATGATTGCATGAGGTGCAGAAAGAGACTTGATGGGAGATTATAAACACTTCACACCAGCAGCAGTGAATTAGTCACACCCTCAGAAGACAGTAAAACAAAAAGAAAGGACTGATGCAAGGGAAAGATCAGTTTTGCAGCTCTTTACCACCAGACATGGGGTCCCCAGGAGCATGATGGAGTCCTTCTTGGATCATGAACTGGTTGAAAGGAAGAAGTCAGAGCGTTGTGGTCAATGGAACAGAATCTAGTTGGAGGTCTGTGACTAGTGGAGTCCCTCAGAGGTCAGTACTGGGACTGGTGCTCTTCAATATTTTCATCAATGACCTGGATGAGGGTATAGAATGTACCCTCAGCAAGTTTGCTAATGACATTAAACTGGGAGGGGTGGCTGACACACCAGAAGGCTGTGCTACCATTCAGAGAGACTTAGACAGGCTGGAGAGTTGGGCGGGGAGAAATGTAATGAAATCCAACAAGGGCAAGTGTAGAGTCTTGCATCTGGGGAAGAACAACCCCATGTACCAGTACAGGTTGGGGGCTGACCTGCTGGAGAGCAGTGTAGGAGAAAGGGACCTGGGGGTCCTGGT
>NW_009953571.1:1921410-1926122 GCF_000747805.2 Chaetura pelagica
CAGCCCCATGGCTGCTCACCCAATTCCCCCCCCCACACCCACACTCTGGGATGAGGAGGACAAAGCCCAACCAGAAGCTTACAGGTCAAGACAAAGGACAAGGAGGGCTCTTCACCAATTAAGGTCCCGGGCAAAACAGACTCAACTTGGGGAAAAAATAATGATTTAATTTCACACTAACCAAACACACCCAGGACACAGACACACACAGAGCAGGGCTTGCAGATGTTACCCCACCCCTCCCTTCTTCCCGGGCCCAAATCCCTTTGTTCCCGGTTTCTCTCCCTCCTTCCCCCCAGCGGCACAGGGGGACAGGGGATGGGGTTTAGAGTCAGTTCACAGGCTGGTGGTTCCTGCTGCTCCTTCCTCCTCAGGAAGAAAGATTCCTTACAGTCCTGCCCTGCTTCCCCACAGGGTCCCTCCCATGGAAGAGAGTCCTCCAGGAACCTCTCCTTCCTGAGTCCTTCCCACGAGGTCCGGAGCTGCTCCAGCCTGGGCTTCCCACAGAGTCAGGGGCTGCTTCGGGAACAAACTCCCCTGGTGCCGGGGTCTTCCATGGCTGCATCATCAGAGTCCACTGGCAGCAAATCCTCTGCCACAAAATGCAAGTCCACTGGCCAAGTTCACTCCTCCTGGCACCTTCAGGGAATGTTCCACCATGTTCCTCCATGAGTGCAGGGGAACAGCTGCCATCTCGCCATTGGTTGCAGGGAAACTTCTGCTTGGGCACCTTCCTCCCCTTCTTCCTCACCAACCACCGGGATATTCACCCCAGCACTGCCTTTCACCTCTCCAGCTCAGTTCTTTTTCCTGAAGTGCTCGCACTACTCTGGACTTCAACCAGTTCTTTCCTATGTTAATCATTGAAGTGCATCTATTGTCCCTCTAATGGCTCCCTGGTTGGGTTTGGAGCAGGAGGAGCTTCTCAGCTTCACACAGGAACCACTCCTGGGGACCTTTCCCCATTAGCAAAAATCCTGCCAAACCAAACCAGCTCAAGAGCAAAGGTTTATGTCATGTTATTGGTCCCAGGTGGTCTTAAGTGGCAATTTTGACATGTTGCTGCATCAGATGCATCCTATTGCCACATAAGCAGGCAGGCCAGGAAAAGGCATTTTCATGTATTTCCATGCTCCTTCTTCCTCATCTCTAAGTGGTTAGTGGTGAATGTGTGCTCAAGTTGTGTTTAATGGGGCTGGTCTTAGACTGATCTGGCTTCACTTGAAGGTCCCTTTCCCACCCCCAAAGCTCTAGGTGCCAGAAGTCACAAAGCATTTACCAACCTGCTACTGCAAGGTGTATTGATTTCCACTAGACAGTCCTATTCATACTCCTGGTTGTGTGTGATTTTTCTCCTTCCAGTTGGAGTCTGGCCTGGAGCCATATGGCAATAAGCAATAGAAAATGTTCCAAGAATAGTTAGCTTAATGTTTCCCCTTTGTCAAACATTGCCACATGGGCAACAGACAAGTTGAAAGCAGTAGCAAATTATGCAAAATGCTTGAACAAGAATGACAAGATGTGCCCTGATAATGATATACTTTTTGTTTGCAGTCTTCTTCAACTACAGAGCATTAAAAAGGAGCCTTCTGTGGTCCTTTCCATCCTAGGATGGGGGTTGTCTCAGCATGCTAATGAGCACCACCATGCTCCACCACAGGGGTCATGATCATCCTTGCCCTGATCTGACCATCTCAGCTCTGGCTGAGGTCACAGAGCATAGCAAAAGATCCTGGGGACTATTTTAGTTGGACCAAAGGCAATGTGTAATATGGTGGGGTTTTTAAAAATAATAATTATTAATAATATCAATATTATTAATTGATATTATATTAATAATTGTAATAATAATAATAATAATGTGTTAGAGATCTAACAGCCAAAGCTGAAATTATATAGACTGAACTGCTTGCACAAAGCACAGATTTCTTTCTTAACCCAATATGAACGAATTCTGATTCCTGAAAGATTTTTGAATTGGCTCTACTGACATAAAAAAAAATAGTATTTTTGGGATAGGTACCATTACATTGAATACATGAATCTTCAGAGGGATGGGGAAAGATTATCCACTCCTTCAAATAGGAAGTGGGACAAGGAGACTTTCACATATGTTTATGGCAGGCAAGTAAAGTGAGCTTACAGCTCCTAATCCCACATTGTTGCTTTAAATCTAGATTCAGACTGATTCTTCTCCATAAATGTATAGTATAAAATGGAATTAATGGGAAAAAAACCCCATGGGTGTGCCTGTAATAAATCATAAAGACTCACACAAGTGCTCAGAGTTCATTTCTCTAACACAGAAGCATCCATTGACCAACAAATCAGCTGGCAATTACTGCTCCTCTGCTGCTCTACAAAGCACAAGTTGTCAACACACTAGAGTTGAGTACACTAATGTGCTAGAAACTGAGACCCTCTCCCACCAGCTTCCATGACCACTTGTATTGGGAAGGCAGAAAGCTTGCAAGGTTTCCTGGGACATGAAATGTGGGGTTTGGGCTGCCCCTTATGTCCAGGAGCTGTTTCACAGATGTTTATATCTTAAGGCTTTTGATGCTGTTGCCCATAACAATATTTCATGATTCTAGGATTCTATGATTCACTCTGAGGGAACAGTCTTTCCATCTTGCACAGCTGTTTGTGATGGCTGCTCTGAGCAGAGCCCACACTCAAGATCCCTCCAAAGACAAAGAGTGAGGGTACTCATTAGTAACAGTCATTTTATTGTTTGTTTTCTTCTGTCTTAATGACTTGCAAGGCTGCTGGCCTTTCCCTCACTGTGCCCTGTGCCTGCCAGGATCAGGCTCTAACCTATGAGCTCTCTCCAAAGGAGTCTTTCCTCTCTCCCTCAATCCTACTTGTCCTGCTGCTGATGCTGCTTTCTGCCTGAGTGTTGGTCTGGAAACAGAGGAGTTCCTTCTTGTGCAGGAAGCCCTAGTGGCAGGTCAGTAGTTCTGTATACCTCCATTTTCTTATTATTTCTGAATTTCTGAGCAGTATCTTCCATGGTTGGGAATTTAGTACAAATATATCTAAAAGAATCTGCTACCACAGTTAAACTGTGCCAGTTCATCTAATACAAGGCATCATCCTCCCTTACTATCCTTGCCTTCTTTTATTGATGACCCCAATTTTTGTGGGTGGTGGGGGAAAATGAGTGTACAAATGGTGTCAGACCAGAGCAACCATCTTGCATTTCACATATATCGCACAGCTTTATTTTTCTCTCACTTTTCAGCTGTTATCACAGTATCTATGGAGGAAAGCAAATGTGTGGATGATTTGTGGAGGAACAGAACGTGCCTGGAATAAATATGTGGGCTTCCAATGACTTGGGAGCTGTCAAGACGGGTATTAAATGCTGCACGTGAAGTTGTGCAGCGCAGTTAGGTTTAACTGGTGCCACTTGGGTAGGGGCTAGAAGGACTTTGTACACTGCCAAGGCTCTTTGAGCTTTGCCTTTTAAGAAATGTATATGGTGCCTTAGGACTCTAGTTTATTTGGAATGGAGGAGCCTGACACCACAGGGAGACTGGTGTAGGAAAGAAAAAAGTGAAGTCTGAGCATTTAAAGGACAGGTTTTCCAATGCCATTCAGTTAATTTGCATTTCTCAGCTCTGGGGATGGATCACTTTGGGTCAGTCAGCATTTTTAACCCACATGAGCCAACTCATGGGCCTTCTGCAGGGATAATCAAGAGGATAGTGAAGAAGTGGATGCATGAACTTGAGAAGTGCGGTACCATATTTTGGGCAATACAGCCTCCCCCTATCCAGAATTCCTGATGGATTATGAGAAAGGCACAGTTAGACACAGTGGGGGGAAAATGCACAAATTATTTTTAATGAGGACATATTTGAGTTTTCAGTCTCTTCTCCCTTGACTGTATATTCATTCGTTTTGTTTGTTTTTAGTAAGGAAACAATATTAACAGCTTTATTTTTAAAACTCCTTTTGGGCCCGTAATAACGCCCTGCAAGTTAAGTTCTCTTACTAAGACTGTTCAAAAAAGCCCCCACTGCACCAGTGTAGTGTTTCTAACAATAAACACTGTTGGAATAAGTCCAAAGTTTCTGGTTCACAAGCAGCTGGGCACACAGCTCTGACAGTCCCACCCACAGCCCTCCATGCCAGAGCAACTCTCCTGTGTGAGTGTTCAGAGGAAAAAAAACCCAGCGAGACAAAACCAGGCCGAGGAGAGTAAATGTAAATGAATATTCAAGAGGGGCTTTTTTGGCAGCAACAGTCTGTCTTTCATCAAAGGTGAAAGGCTACTTGAAGACAACTAACTTCAAAAAGCATTGCTTCACACTGGACTTGCTGCTGCCTTGCTTCCCCACTTGCACCCCTGCGTGTACCACTCACTGTCTTTCATCAGTTTTGTACATAAGAGCAGCCACACCAGTCAGAAGGTCCACTTCAGGCTGGAACACTTCCAGCAACTCCTAGCCAAAGTTCAGAGAAAGTGCAGAACAAACAGGGGGAAAAAAAGCTCATAAGAGTGAGCTTTCTGAAGCATCAGCTCTTAGCTTAGTAAAATTTAAACTGCAGGGGCTTCTACTGCTGCAGCTGCTGCTGCCAGACACTGAAGCCAAATCACCACATTTCATTGCCACTGGTGTTCCTACAGTTAGTATGGCTGGTATCTTTCAAACCATTGCTGCTTTTGGTCAGAATGGTGTCCTGTGGCAATGAATCTGGAAGTT
>NW_009953571.1:1926168-1940249 GCF_000747805.2 Chaetura pelagica
TATCTAGATTTGAAGGGACATGTGGAGATTGTCTACTGCAATTCCCCATTGAAAGCAGGGCCAGCTTGGACCATGGTGCTTGGGGTTGGCTGGGTTCAGACAAGCTTTCACTAGCTCCAGAAGTGGGGATTGCTTCCAGGGTTTCCCACAGGTAGGTGAGGCGGGGCTTTCCTCTGTGAAAACCACGGTAGTTCCTCCCACTGTATCATTTCTATCTCATGGCATGGGAAACAGAAATGCTCCTTTGTGGTTTCTCAGAACACCTCTGGAGTTCTGAGTTTGGAAATGGTCCCATTGCTCCCACACTCAGTTTTTCTGGCATCAAGACCAGAGAAGAACCAGGTAATATCCCAAAACTGACAGTTCAACAGTATCATATTTACACTTGTCCTAATGTGTGTGTGAAGGTTGGTTCCGGTGATTTGTCACTATTTATTGCATGAATTTGTTCCAAAGGTTCTTCTCTACATTTGAATGAGAGGGTTTGACCCAGCCCCTGTATAAAATAACTCTGCTATAGAAACCTCTGAGCTCTTCTGCAATAAACACTGGTGTAAATTATTTCATTTGTTTCCTTTGATTGTTTTTCCCCTGAAGTGCTCCTTTGACACCTTTGTAATCCATTGGGCCTGGCAGCTCTCCAGAAGCCTGGCAAGCTCTGGCAGAGAAAGTCCATGGGTGCTTTGGAGACAACTGTTTTTCACCATGAATCTGATTGTATCTAGCATAAGGGGTCTCAGCTCTCATTTCGGCTCCTGATGATTACTGCTGTCTGCCAGGCACTATGATTTGCATCTAGATTTTGGAGTTGTTTCTTTAAAAAAAGCAGCACAGCATCCCAGGATTGATCTTCAGATGTATTCATACCCAGTGGGACAGGCTGCTTTCTGGGACTGTGTCCCTCCAGAAAAGGTTTCTCAGTGGTAACTGCCACAGGGAAATGGCTGTGGCTTGTGTCACACAGGTATCATTTTCGTCTGTGTGAAAACAAGTGGTAGCAATAGACCTGCAAACACAAAGAGCTCTGCCTACCTCTCTGAACAAGCACATGCACTAGAGGAATGTGATGACAACAAGCTTGTTATTGTCTGCCTGCACAGTCCCAACCCTGCCCTTTGTGTCTCACAGTTCAAATCCAAGTCCCTTTGGCAGGAATGACAACTGAGCCACAGATACAGTGGTGGAGCCAGCAGCAGCACAGGGTGTTCCAGGCAGAACGGTGGTGTCTGCAGACTGCACCCAGCAGTGGTGTTGCTGGCCTGGATGGGAAGAGGTCTTCTTGCTGCAAATGCTGCTGAAAGGGCTTCAGGGTCACTGGTCCAGCTGTACCTGTCTGAAAAATCCCCAGTGACACTATCATCTTCACAACTTCAGAGGCAACCTGCTAAATTAGTGGTGGGTGTTACTACGCAGGCTTGCAATGAGGGATCTTCCGGAAATCCATCTGAACTGGACAGAGTAACAGAGCAGTCAAAAACAGAAATTGCTGCCCTTCCTCACCTAATAAACGGCAAATACACAGCACTTCAGATGCATACATGAATCAATTTAAAACTTGTTTCAGGAAAGGAAAGTAGTATTAATAGATAAGAGCTAATCCAACCTTGTGCGCCACCATCTACCAATGAAGGCTAAAAAAAGACAGGAAATATGTGATATGCAAGGCACTTCTGAAATCTCATAGATTTTGCAAGAGCAGAGGCATCAAATTAATAATTCTTCAGTAGTCTGACAGAAAAATACACAGCTTTCTTTCCACTACTTGACAAGAAAGGAAATAGGTAATTTACAAAATAAAGTGTTTAGAACATCAGATCTAGACCTTTGTCGTACTGTAATCAAAGTGTTTATCACAGTATTAAAGCACACCTAGGCAGTGAACTGATTATCATTAGGTTCCACTGGGTAATGTATTGTGTACATCTGTAGCATAATGAATGAGTAGAGGCACTGCCAGGTTTCTCAGCAGTGAATTTCATGTGGTGCCACCAGAAGACTTGCATCAATATGAGATGCTGATGCACATGAGCACCAGAGAACTGGGAAAGAATCAGAGAATGGGGATAATTGCTGCCTTTTTTGTGAGGCTGATTGCATTTCAGAAAAAGTACAGAGAAAAATGAGACCTATTTAGATAAGACTAATAATACTTTTCCTGGATGTTGGGCAGGCATGCAATTATGCACCATGTCCCATAGATCATAATCACTTTTGTTATTAATAATGCATTCCAAATTTTTGGTAGGGACTTTTCTGAGCTTGTGTATACATAAAAGACTAACTAGATCCCAGGAATAGCTCATCCTAGGGATGTCATGTCCAACTGTGCAAAAATAATTAGTCTAGGGCATGAAACCTGGTTTCTGTCAGCTTGATGGATGTTACATGACCAGGGTGTTGGAGCTGCTCCATGCTATTCATCAGTGCTGCGCAATACAGCACATTTTTACTTTTCAGTTTTGGATTATTTCCTCATGTGCAGTGACAATGGGAAGCACAGAAAGACCCATTTTGATTATCCTGTAGCTGATCTGGACACCAGAAGAAATTAAATGTGCTGTACTAAAATGGCATCACCAAAATGCACCTGTTAACTGGGTGCATTACCTTCAGAAGATAGTCATCCCTGCATGACTTTTCATAAGGACTCTCCAATTTAAGTGCAGTCTTGGACCATTGTCCCTAAGTGCTGGAGAGAAACCTATCTCATGTTCTCATGCGTGAAATGAACTTTGGCAGGGCAGACAAAATCACCAGAGGTATTAATTTCCCTGCTGCCAAGGTAGAGTGGCTGAGCTAGATGGAAAGCTGAGATTGTTATGGGTGAGAACAGGCAGGACAACCTGTCACAGCTGGTGGCCATCTCCAGCCCAGTCCCTCCAACTCCTGCAGTGCCCAGCCTTCCTTCCCCCACCTCCATGGCACTGGCATTTTGCATTGCAGTCCAGCAGCCACGAGCTGGTAACACAGAGGCAGGTGTGGGTGCTCTGAAGGCAGTAGCTGCAAAACTGTGCTGAGATGGCTCAGGGCCCGGAGCTGTTTTCTCCTGAGTTGAAGTGCAGAGAAATCTTGACAGCCCTCCCAGTGACTGAGAACTTCAGTATGAGAAAGGATTCGGAAAAGTTGCCCTGAAAAATCTGCTCCATTTTTCCCAGAGCTGACAGGAACCTCACATAAATGGGGTGAGTCAAACCTTCCAGCAAAGGCTGCTGTTACCAGCACCCCTGAGGACAGAGGCTCACTTGGGGGGTGCCCTCCTGGCTGAGGAGTTCACCTCAGCAGATCTCCAGCACTGCTGGTGCTACCGAGGCTTGGCTGCATGCACAGCAGGAGGAGTGCACAGGGGGCTCTACAGAGCCTTTGGTGGTCCCAGAAGGCTTTGGGAGAGAAGGCTAGGGGAGAAAAAAAGGTGCTGAAATTGCAATGAAACTCAGAGTATTCAGAGGCCACAGTTGTATCAGCTCCGCCTTATGTCTGTGATTGTAGGGTCACTTGCAGTTACCATATACAAGGATTAATGTTTTTCCTCCTACATGTTTCAGAGAAATTACAAAAAATTGGATGAGAGTATGAGATATCATGCATGGATATCTTCAAACAAACATGGTGCCAGGCAGAGCAAAGGTCAGGCAGAGAGAGGCTATCTGACCTGTGTAAGTCTGGTATTAGATTATCAGCTCTTGTAGAGACCTGCCTGAGAATGTTCAACCCCAAAAATGCCAAATTTCCACTGTTCCACTGGGACCTGTTGCAAAACTGGTGAAAAACAAGGTATGATGACCTGATTTCATTAAAAATTATTCCCATCTGGCCCCCAAAATACAAGAAAAAAATAATACAAGGCCAGTCTGGTTCCCATGGTTCTGTGGGAGTGAAAACATTCATCGCCGCAGCTGAACTTCAGAAGTCACCATTAAAATTAATGTGGAGAAGGAATTTCTGGTTGTCATTATTGGCAAAGACAGACATGTCAAGTACCATTAGTGGTTAATAACAGGGAGGGGTTTCTGTCTGAGATGATGAGTAACAGGCTGCAATATTTAACTGGAGTTCAGCTAATTGAATGGCACGCACTGTGCATGTATATGAAGCTTAAAAGCTTTCAGACACAAAATGAAATAATATTGGCATTTATATTTGGATTAATTACCTTATCATTAGTTAATATTAGCCACAGTGCTTCTAATACTGTGGCTAATGAAAATCCTGTATTCATAGCAAGAGATAACATCATTTTGTGGCTGAGCCTGGAGTGCAACATATGCATGTTTTCTCTGCAGTGCAATGTAAATGCTGGACCAGATTTATTACTGGCATCTAGATATATTAGAGTTTTGTTCACTTCCAGCAAAGAGTGTTCTGGCTCTCAGAAATCTATGCATGAAACACAAACAACATGAACAATTAACCGTGAGCAAGCAGTCAAGGGAGAAAAGGGTGGTTTTTTTATTAGTTATTCAGAAGAAATCTAGTTACTTTTCTAAAAACTATCTTTTGCTTAAACAGGAGATACTACACTCACTACTGTCATAAATGAATGAAAGTCTGTGACCTCTTATAGTTTAAGACACCAAGCTAGGCAATGACATAAATTCAAAGAACCAAAAATCAGCTCATTTTAGTACTGCTGGATCAGAGTTGGCATCTGTGATTTTTCAGTCTCTCTTGGTTTTGCACATTCCACTCATGTCTCACCTGCCCTGGGGATGGGTTTCTGTTGGGAGCTGCTCAAATCCAACTGGTTTCTTTGCCTTCAGGCAGGACCAGAGCAGGGCTGGGTGCCCATGGCAGAGCTCCTGGAGAAAAGGGGTAGGAGGCAAGACTGTCATTCCCTCTGTCAGACGCTCACGTGAATATTTTGCACTTTCTATTAGCTTGTAGGTTATGTCCTGGCACATAAAAGCTTATGTCCCTCCCAAATTCTTGTAGCTTTCCAGCTGCAATTTTAAGCTCTGTCATAGTACTTGAGAGTATTCTCTGTACAGTACACACTGCCTCCCTGGGTCCTGCTAAGCTCCTCACTTAAATACCAGTGAGTCTCAAAAACTGACTGTGTGAAAATGATGGTTTTTTCCTAGGTTTTGAATTTACTGAATGTCTTCTTATTTTTCTAGTAGACATTAAGGAGTTACTGTTTCTAGCCTGTTCCTATTTCATGCAGTTGCAGCATGTCCTTCTTACTAATTTTCTGTGTAAACTAGACAGTTTCTGTCTTTTCAATCTGTCTTCCTATGAAAGATTACCTGCTCCTCTAATCCATCTTTTAGTCTCATTCTATACCCACTCTATTACTCTACATGACAGCATAAAACAACTTTATCTTAGTTAAGGCTGAAAGTGCTGGTGTTTGTAGCTGAATTTTTCAAGGGCTCAGAAATACACACACCTGCTTATGCAACCTGCACATTTGTTGTGAATCACTCCTGGAGATCCAAAGGTACACGGACATTAGAGACGTTGTAAGATCTAGCCCCTTTCTGAAAAACAAAACCACTGGTTATTCTTTCTTAGTTAGAGAGCCTTATCTCTTGTCTTCCTAAAATGGCAGAAATTCAGCAAATGCTCTAGGAGCATGGCCCTGGAAGGATGCACCCTGTGTTTCTGATGCTGCCGAGGACCTGGGTGGGAGGGAAAGGGCACCACCAGGCCTTGGGGCCATGCGCAGGAGGAAGGACCATATTTTCCCCATGCTGACTTCCCAGTCCTCCTGTGCTTCACAGAGAAGCTAAGGCATTGAAGTGGCACAGGCTGGTTCCTCTTGTGGAGCCCAGCGATGAGCTGCAGCCCCCGCCCAGGACACCCTCCAGCCACCCACTGCCCACAGGGCTGCCCACAGCAGGGCTCCCTCTCCTCCCCTGGCCATGTCAGGGGGTGGTCTGGAAGACGAGGAGATCTGCTTCTACCCTCAACCTTCCCATCACTAAGATCTTTCAACAGGGTTGTCTCAAATGGTAACTGTGCACCTCAAGGAAGGAGCTTGAGAAAAGAATTTAAGGCTCATCTGACTTAATTTAAAAAAAAAACCCACACAAATCAGCTCTTCTTGGGAGGTGAGATCTGCTTGCTGCTGCACAGCTCAGCCCCCTGGCTTGGCAAGGGGCTGCCAAGTAGTGCCTATTTGTGCTAGAAAGTCATTCACGCTGGCACAGACCAGATATCAGGTGCTAGCAAAGCCAGTGGAAGAATTTGGCTTTGGGGACTGCATCCGTCACCATCACAGAGAGCAAGGGGGGATATGCTGGCACAGCCACCGAGATGCCAGTCTGTCTTTTTTACCCCTCTGCTAACCAAACCATCATGAAACACATTTTTTCTCTAGCTTTGTTGGAAGTGCAGAACTGGAAATTGGAGCTGCCTTCAGTAGACGCTGGTGTGAAAATGCAGAGTTTACAAGATGTCAGAGTAGGAGTGTGGGGATGCTGGGAATATCTGTGGTTTACACTCATCTCCATGAAAATGAAGTTAGTCTGGGAAGTCAGAAAAGGAAATGTCTAAGTCCTTGCCTCTTTTTTTTCCTTTGTTAGAGTAGAAAATTTCTCCTCACTCCAGTTTGAGATAATGTAAGTATTTTCTGCAATTTGAGATTTCTGCTCAAGTTTTAACAAAGGACATTCCTCAATAGCCAGCCTTTCTTGCTTATGACACATACCCCTTGCAGAGGAACTATTCATTGGTTTATTTTCTTTCTCTGAAGAGCAAGAGTAAGGATGGTGAATTCTCCCTCTCTCTCCCTCTCCTTGGTTTCAGCCCTGGTAATGACAAACCAGGTACTAGGAGACTCATCAAGAGTCCTCCTAACATTTGTGTTTGTTTTCCCACTTAGAGTGAAAGACTTTCATTTAGAAATAAAGAACAACAGTGTACAAACATGGCCATTCCAGGTTACTCATTAACAAGGTAATAGTAACAAGGTGAGGATACTTTCTTCTACCTGTCCCTTGTCACACTCAGCCCAGGTTGCAACCTGGCCACCTCTGCAAGCTTAGAGGTGGCCAACAAAATCCCCATCAAGTGCTGCTGTGTAGGAGCACAAACGCATGAAGTTCTGCAATGTGAACTTGTTATCTGTTCTTACAGGTTTAAAAGATTTTATTTTTTTTAGTTACCTGAGTTGCATGAGACAAGTAGAGCTCCCCTGAATGATGCCACTTCTGTCACTGTTAAGAAAGAATGACAAAGAAAAACATTAACAAAGTTGATACATTTCTGCTGGGTTTCTCTCCACCACCCCAAGGCAAGGGCCTTCTGATAATAGGTGTTTTTCCAGTGAAGTGAGGATTTTTGCTATTTTTTGTTGTGGCTGGATTTTTTTTACAACCTTGTCTAAGTTGGAGTGTTTCTGGGAACAAGAACATGTTCTCTGTCACAGTTTTCTCTATCTCAGGAGCTGTATTTCAGGTCTTCTGAAGTAGGGTGACCTGTTTTGGGGTGCATAGATTTGCACTATGGGGTTTTTTTGCACTATGTTTTCTGTGCCTAGCTGCAGTACTGCCTGACTCTGTGAAGTTCACTGAATTATTTCATCTCCTGTTCTCTGTTTCATGCAGATAGACTGCAAGCCATTTAGGTCAAGACCTGCCATTTCCTACCTTTTTGCAGAGTATCTTGAGTGCCTGCAGGAAAAGAGAATCAAGAAACAAAAATACCAAAGAAGAAAGAAAAAGCCTCCTCAGCCACACAGAAGTTAGGTGGTGTAAGAAGGGATTCTGAACATAGTCAGTTCTCTCATATGGAGCAGCTGGCTTCACATCAATGTTGATCCCTTTCATTCCTAGGGCTTAGGAATTATTTTTCCCTGCCTGTGAGAGCTACATGTAAGAGCACTCCACAAGAAAAGCTGATGTGGCTCCAGGCTTGGATAGAAGGGCTGTGGACCTGTAGCCCTTTGCAGCTGTGCCTGTGCATAACAGGATTTGTCTCCGCTCTGCTCCAGATGACAACCTTTCCCATTCTTCTCCTCCAGCATCTGCTGCCTATTTTGATCTAACCAAGCCTGCCTCTTCCTTTTCCTTTAATTGTGTAGAAGAAATGAAAATCATTTGTCTGGGAAATGTTTCCCCAGAAAAGCAAAAATATTTTCCATAAGCAATACTGAGTTTTCCGTTTCCTGGACAAAGCAGGACAAGATCCTGTCCTCTTCTCCTGTCTGTCCCTTTGGAGGTGATCTGAGGTTGAGGCACTGCAAGCAATTAATCAAAAAGGGAACTACCCAACTAGTCTTTCCCCTAGGGACAGATTTGCAACCAGAATTTAAGAAAAGATCATTTGATACAGCACGTACATCTCATGCCACGAGCCATCACCAGATTTAATAAATTCTCCTCTCTTCCATGTCTCACAGCTTCAGATAAATATTTTTAAAAGATTTTTCAGAAACAGAGGACTGATTCCTGGGAGGGGAATTCAAGTTGTCTCTTTTGGATATTTTCAGGTTTCTTAATTATCACTGGAACTGTGACCACATGAAGATCAAGAAAGGATGTCTTCCTCTCTTATTTTGGGGTCTCCTGAGCGTTTGTGATCTTTTAACTTGTTTGGTTTCAAGATGATTTTCCTGGTGACCTTCAGTTGTAATATTGCTGTTGAAGCCCTGGATAACCATTTAACCCAGGATTAGAAGATGGAGTTTTTGCCATCAAGGTGATTTGCTTTACTCCAGCGCAGGCTACACATTGTCTTTCTCTGCCTCAGTGGATCTCACAGGATGTATTTTTTGCTGGCAACCTTAGCAGGTTTTCTGAGCTAACCTCCTTGTGAAGGTCTTCACAGCTTCATCAGGCCACTCAGGACAGCATCCAGCTGAGCTTTGAGTATCTCCAAGGCTGGACATACTGCAGCCTCCCTGGGCACCTCTTCCAGTGCACTACCACTTTTACAGGAAAGAATGCTTTTTCTTACATGCAGCCAAAATTTCTCTTCTTTCAGCTTGTCTTCCTTGCCTCTTCTCCCCTCCCTACCACAAAAGGACCCTGGCTCTGTCTTGTTCCATGAGGTACCTGATATCAGCAGTGAGAAAGCCCCTAAACCTTCTCATCCAAGGGCTGCAGCAGCCCTGCTCCTTCAGCCTTTCTTTGCCAACAGTGCTTGGCAGGCTGCCGGTGACCCTCCCACCGATTTGTCCTCTGTCATCTGGAAGGAGCTCTTCACACATCACCTGATGTGGAAGAAGCTCAGCAGGCAGGAGGAGGTTGTGAATCTTCCCCTCCGGATCAGGTTTCCTAATTTGCAATTGTAAGAGAGAACCTGTGACCCATGAATAGCTGTGCCACCATCTCAGAATTGTTGTCTGGAACATCTGAGATTTATTTTCTCTCTGTTTATACTCTATAATTACCTGAAAGCCATTACCTCCCCCTGGAAGTGTGGTGTCAGGACAAGAACAAGTCCATCCTGTGCCAGGGATGACACTAGGGTACATTATTTTTGACAGTGCTAGAAGGTGGTGAGCAACTGAACATGAGTAAAATCTGTAGAGAAAATATGAGAAGAAACACACAATGATTTTCCCCGATCTTTGTGTTCCTGGACGTTGCTTGAAGAACTATTCCTCAATGCTGGGCTTACTGTCCAGAAAATGCCTCCTTCACATGCTGTCAGTGTAGCCATCCAGGCAATGGCAGGAATACTCAACAGTGGGAACTGCTAGAAAAGCTGACCTGCCTATGAATCCAGAGCTAAAGGAGAAGCACCAGAGCATGATGGCTTAGGAAGTGAAAAAGCATGAACTTGCACAGCCAGAGCAAGGACCCTTCAATTCCCCTGTTGCCATCGGGTGGTTTGAGAAATTCCAGGTCAGTGCATGGTGGGCAGGGGAGGGAGCAGGACAGGAGCAGGAGGAGGCAGCAACCACTCTGCCTACCCAGCTGAACATGATGCTTCCAGGAGCACCTTCATCCTAGGAGGTGAAGATTCTCCCATGGGGTGACCCATGGCACTTGAGACCCATGCCAGGTAAGGTGTGCCCTCCCCAAAACTGGAAAAGGAAAAGGAGAAAAGAAGCAGAATTTCCCTATGATTTATGGAACAGTCAAAGTGAAAATCAAGCACATAGTTCTGTCCTTGCTGTCCTGCATCTCTCTACCCTCACTGGCAGGATGTCCCTTACCTTTCCCTGTTGTATGTAACCTCTGGGTTATATTTTGCCTCGAATTTGGTGGATGTGACCTATGAATGGTCTCCCTAGCACAACTCGCTTCCCTTGAAGCATCTGAGGATTTCCTGCTGGCTGGGGTTTCATTTCCCTGTTCTGTTTGTTCTATATATGTGTGCTTTCCTGGCGTGGGGTTATTTCAGGCAGCACAAGGCACCTCCTCTGTAGAATGGCATTTATAGCTCTCATTTGAGAAGGCCTTTGCTAGTCTCCATTAGGGCGCATGAACAACCCTACAGCTACACTACGTGGCAGTAAACACAGCTTATCACTTCATGTTGCTCCTGGATCTTCCCCCCCCTGCTTTTCCAGACTGATCCCTGCCTTCTACTCACACAGGTTTTGTATAAACTGTATTTCCAGCTGTTTGGCTTGGTGAACGTGTACCCCATTCACTTTCCCATGCTGAGTTACAGCTGCTCTCCGCTTAGCCCAGACCCACACCCAAACTCTTTGTCCTCCATAAGCTCCATAAGAGGGTTTTGATCCATTGTCAATCCCACAAATATTCTAAAATGTTGCATTGTAACAAACCCTCTTCAATATCCAAACATTTTCAGCAAATAATTTAAAAAATCCCTCCACAAATATTGCTTCTCATACATGGAGGTGTCTGAGACCTCAGGGGAGCTCACCAAGCCTCTCTCCATCATTTATCAACAATCCTGGTCAGCAGGGGAGGTCGCAGGTGACTGGAGGTTGGTTAATGTGCCACTCATCTACAAGAAGGGCCAGAAGGAGGATCCAGGGAACTAGAGGCCTGTCAGCCTGACCTCGGGACAGGGAAATATCATGGAGCGGCTCATCTTGGGCAAGTGCAGGGCAGCCAGGGGATCAGGGCCAGCCAGCAGGGGTTTATGAAAGGGAGGTCTTGCTTGACCAACCTGATGTCTTTCTGTGGCCATGTGACCCACCTGCTGGATGAGGGGAAGGCTGTGGACATTGTCTGCCTGGACTTTGGTAACTGACACCGTCTCCCACAGCATCTCCTAGGGAAGCTGGTGAATCATGGCATAGACAAGTACATTCTTTGCTGGGGAAAAAACTGGCTGGATGGCTGTGCCAGAGAGCTGTGGTAAATGAGGGTAAATCTAGTTGGTGGCTGGTCACCAGTAGTGTCCCTCAGGGCTTAGTTTTGGGGTCAGTCTTGTTCAATGTCTTTATCAATGATCTGGACGAAGGGACTGAGTGCACGCTCAGTGAGTTTGCAGATGACATCAAATTGGGTGGGAGTGTTGATCTGCTTGAGGGTAGGAAGGCTCTTCAGAGGGACCTGGACAGGTTGAATTTATGGGCTGAGGCAAATTGCATGAGCTTCAATAAGGCCAAGTGCTGGATCCTGCATTTTGGTCAGAACAACCCCAGGCAATACTAAGACTATGGCTGGAGAGCTGCCCAGCAGAAAAGCACCCAGAGGTTGTGGTTGACAGCCAGATGACCATGAGCCAGCAGTGTACCCAGGTGTCCAAGGTGGCCAACAGCATCCTGGTTTGTATCAGGCATAGCATGGGCAGCAGGACCAAGTGATAGTGCCCCTGTAGGGAGGGGGTGAGGCTGCACCTCTGTGTTCAGTACTGGGCCCCTCACTACAGGAAGGACATTGAGGTGCTGGAGCATGTCCAAAGGAGAGCCACAAAGCTGGTGAAGGATTTAGAGAACAAGTCATACAAGGAATGGCTGAGGGAACTGGAGATGTTTAGTTTGGAGAAGAGGAGGCTGAGGGGAGACCTCATTACCCTCTAAAACTACCTTAAAGGAGGCTGTAGTGAGATGTGTTGGCCTCTTCTCTCAACTAAATAATGATAGAGCTAGAGGAAATGGCCTGAAGTTGTGGCAGAGGAGGTGCAGAGTGGGTATCGGGAAGAATTTCAATACTGAAAGAGTGGTCAGGAAGTGGAACAGCCTGCCCAGGGAGGTGTTTGAGTCACCATCCTTGGAGGTGTTCAACAAATGTGCAGATGTGGCACTTCAGGGCATACTCTAGTGGCTCATGTGGGGGTTTTTGTAGGTGTTTTTCTTTGTGGAGTGTGTGTGTGGCTGTTTGTGTGTATTTGGATTTTTTTGTGTTGATGGTTGGACTCAGTGATCTCTGAGGTCCTTTCCAACTGTGATGATTCTGTGATTCTGTGATTCTGTGAAATGTTATGACAAGATCAAATAAGAATGTATCTGATACTTCCCAGATCAGGAAACTGAGTGACATCTAACTTGGCTTCTCTCTTTCCTCTACAATTTGCAGGCTAAGGAGACAGAGGGGAGTGAGGGCCTGGAGATGCTGTTTGCTCATCATGAGATGTGTTTATTCACTGTTAGTTGATGGCTAGTGAAGTTAGCTCTGTTTCTCCACTTCTTCCCTGGGAACTAACCTGGGATGTGCTGGGCTCATATGTTCCAGTTATCTGCAAGCAAGAGGTTTGTCTCCCAGCAAGACTCTTCAAGTGAAAAATAATTACCATGCAAACCAGACAGACTCCAGATTTGCACTGAATCATGGGTCAACAAACCATTAAAACCAGAACTGCTTTGGGAGAGTAGCACCAAGCCCTGATACTACAGAGGGGAAAAGCAGAGCTCTGTCTCTAATGGGAGTCAGTTCTGGTGGCAGAGGAGGAGCTCAGGTGTCTCCCTGTGAGTTAGGATTTGGTCCAGTAGCACAGCAACTCTTCCCAGTACATCCCACTGGCTTCCAAATAGGCCCAGTGGGCTCTGGTGTTATCTGGTATTACCTCAATGGCACCTATAGCAACACATGAGCTTTTCTGAGAGTCACCTTCCCCTGCTGTGGTGATGTGAGCACTGTGAGAGTGACACAGCCACCTACTCCTTTCTTTCTTTCTTGCAAATACGCTTTATTTAAAACATCTCCCACAAAGATGTTTATTTTAATACTCCTTGCATTAGTAATCATGTACTTACACTGCACTTCTGTTTTATTAGAACTCAAAGGAATGTGAACAATTGCTTCTACCACTGGGTTGTAGAGGGGTGACAGTTTTAATATAGGCTTTAGAAAACTTTTCACCCAGCTCAATGCTGTGAGCACAAATCCCACCCAAACAGGAACTGAATGCTGTGTGTAACCCCTGTGATGCCAGAGGAGGGGAGTGGCAGATAAACTGTCGTGTCCCTCCCTCTGACAGGTGCCATTTCTTGCTCTGGGAATGAAATCACTACATGAAGGGATGGCAGGAGGGGAAAGGTGTATTTCCTACAAAGCTAGCTTCACTTCTCCAAACACACCAGATGTGTATATCCTGCCAAGAGTCTACAACAGACAATGAGCTAAGCCTCATAACAGGAGATTGAAGAGCACAAACCAAATTTTTCCCCATTTTCAGACTGGAAGAGGCAGGGAGAGGGGGGGCGGGGGAGTTTCTTTGCTCACTTCATTCCAAATAACCTCATATCCTGATGTCACTTGGAGAGCAACCAGCAATACCCATGTGAATGAAGGAACATGTTGAGGGACAATGAGGGACTTGGTCATCACTGAGATTATCAGCTAAGAAGGCCACTTCAGCCTCTTCCATGTCCCCTGTTTATCTCATCCCTTCTCTCTGTGCTCCGGGTAGCACTGATACTGACAAATACATCTACTAGGAGATGACTGTAAGAATAAAACCAGTAGCTTTTCCTGTATTATTTGACATTAAAGAGTGGGTAACAGCAGCAGCCTGCCTGGAAAGAGGCTCCTGAGTGCTCAAGCCCCTGCAGCACCCCCACAAATAGTGGACAGGGCCCACCCTGAGCACAAGGGCTGCCCTGCTCCAGCAGTCTGTACCTGTTCCCCACCACTATTTCTGGTGCGAATCCTGCTCCTGTTTTGCCTCCTAATGCTGTGAATGCTGTGAACAAACCTGGACATTTGCTTCAGTCACTGAGACTAAGTGATACTGCTCCCAGCTGCCTTGTTTTTACCTTGTGTGTTCCT
>NW_009953571.1:1940281-1967627 GCF_000747805.2 Chaetura pelagica
CTGCTGAGAGGAGGGAGCGTGTGTTGGTTTTGAGCTGTGCCCTAATAAGTTGCTAAACAGCAGGCACCTGCTCTCTTGTGGCTCTAGTGGCTGAGGTCTCCCTCCCCAGAAACATCTGCAGGGAATGACCCAGCCTTGGCTGCCCTCTCCATCACTGTCACTGCTCCCATTTATTTGACCTCTCCCTGAAGGGCTAAAGACTGGTGTTTAGGTACTTACTTCCTTGTTCCCCAACACGTGTCATTAGGGGCCTTGCATCCAACTGTGCTTGGCTGGCCCTGTTAAAGCAAGATGATGTTCTGTGCTCAGCTTTCAAGGCATCACACAAGTCATGAGTGTTCAAGAGCTTATGCACTGCCATTCTCCTACGTTTGCAGTGTGTGCCCTTTGAGACAGCCATAGACATCCTCCAGGTCTGTCTCACCCACACTGCTGGTCCACGAGCCAGCTCTTCTCACAAGCTCAGCAAAATGCAATGGTCCAAGTGAGGGGCAGACTGGCAGTCACCACCACCCCATCCTGCCTTTCTGAGAGCTGTTACCTTGTCACCACAAAAAAAGCATCAAGCTTCCACAGGCTGAATCAGTCACTGACCACTTAGTGCAGATCATCAGACACTACTGGAGACCCAAAAACCTGCATCTGCATGGCATGGTCTGCAGCTTCAAGGGTCCTGCAGCCCCAAAGCTTCCTGCCTCCCCAGCCTGCTACAAACTGGGAGAGCTGGGGGCTGCACTGGCTTTTTTGAGAGCTGGCTGGTGAGAAAAGATAGTGACCAAAACGAGTTTTTCCATCATCAACCCTCATGGAAAATATTTAAAATACATAGACAGAAAACCCCAAACCACAAGCCAGACTGAAAGGAAACAACATGGCCAAAAGGGTAGTTTGGTTGTTTCTTTTCTTTAGAAATAAAAATCTGAATAAATTGAAGGCAGCTGAGCTGCAGTACCTACCTTTTTGTGTCTAATCTGACTCCATTATCTGACAAGTCCTTGTCTGTGACTTGTCATATTTTCCAGATTTTCCTTCATGCTGAACAATGCCACTTCTGAATGCTGATGCTGGGTGTCAGCCACCTGAAAAAAATGATACCATGATTTTGTTTTCAGTAGGTTTGTAGTTCTTGTGTGCTGGGTAGCTCCCAGTTCCTTTCACATTTTAGGGGGAATATTCTGCTTAAACTGCAGCGCTAAGAAAAATCTGAGTTAGGAAGTAGAGGAGTTCATTTCCTAGCTTTGTTTAGAAACAGAAGGCAATTCTGTAACGTGTAAGCAAAAGTCTCATCTTTTCTTCATCACTTTTACCAGTTTATGGCTATAGGTTACAGAAATTAGCATGAATTACGTGGAAGAGAACATGATGCAGGATTGGGGTTGAGAAGCACGGTTTTCCTCAGGAGATTGATTTCCTGCTGCCTCTCAGCTTTATGGGAGCAGGAAGCAGCCACCTCTGGCCATGTTACCCCCCTCTGGCCCAGCTGGCTCCATGGACTTCCCCAGCAGGGCTGGCTTGCAGGGCTGCTTATGGGTTTGGCAGCAGATCCCAAGGGCAGCAGACAACTGCACCCTTACCCCTTTTGTATTTCTCTCTGCTTTGGGGCTGAGTTGGCTGCTGCCCCATGGCTGCATGTGGCTAAGGCAGCTCTGAGCCCCACAGCTCTGTGCAGCTGGGCAGCCCTGAGCCCTGGCCTTTGGCATCTGCCTCCCAGGGCCACCAACACTCAGGCTTTGCCCCCCACTCCTGTGCAGTGCCTGTGCCTCAGGGCAAGCAAAAAAGCCCGTTAGTTGGGGTTTTCCTGAATACTGAGCTTTCACAGCCAAGTTTTATGGGTTGCTGTCCCTTGGACAGGCCACCCAAACCGGCTTCTCTAGAGACCACAAGCTCTGACCATCACAGATAAACTGAGCTTCACTGACAGGTGAAGGGGGGATCACCAGGGGATAACTGGGGGCAGGCTGGACTGAGAGTATTCTGGGAAGCAGCCCTGGTGCAGGCTGGGCTGGACCCCTTCCCTGCTTGCCAACTGAGCCACTCTTCCTACCACAGAGGATCTGCCCAGGGCTTTGTCCACGTGCCACTTCCTCAGCTTTGGCCATCAGAGCAGCCCTCCCCCAGGATGCTGTGCATGGCTGTACCAGCACTGGTGATGCCTGATGGCCTTGCTGAGCAGCCAGCACTGCTGGGAGCTCTGAGTGGGGCTTATCACACTCCTACTTAGATAAATGTAATGTAGCCTTGCAGCTGGTGACTGGCATTTTCTTTCTCCAGGGCAGAAATGGCTGCTGCCTGTTGCACAGGCAGTGTCTCTTGCCTCTAATTTAAGAGAGGCCCTGAGGACTGAAGGGATAAATATATTTCCAGCTCTTCCTCCAAGAACATTACGTCAAGTAGACTGTGATTTGGCTGTGACTTGTCATGGAACATTTGTGCACAGCACCTGGTTGCATCTACCAGTAAACAGAGCTCACTTATCACCATTTTGACTTCAGGATTTTGCTTACTGCTTGCCTCATGATTAGAAATTTTGAACTATTAGTGGTAGAAAACACTGAGTATGTAGGTGCTGGTGTTTTAACAAATTGCCTGTCTAATCAGCCCCAAGTGATGTTGTAGCAATAGCAGCAGCAATCCTGAACGTAGCTTCAGCCCTGAAAAGTTAAACCTTTGGATACTCACAGTTCACTGGTGAGCAGGAAAACAGATGTTTGTGCCTAGAGCAATGGAAAGAGATGGGGCTGTGACTCATCACATCAGTATGGAAGGCCCTGGGAAGCACCATTTGTCCTGGTCTGCTCCCCACCTTCATCTTTCTAGCCTAAGCACTGACAACTCAGTTTAAGTTCAAAATACCTTGTGCTTCCTTCCAGTAAGGGGCCACATATGGTACAGGCTGCCAAACAGCACACAACTTATGAGCCTTTAAGGCAGATTGGGCAAGAAATGGAAAAGGAAAGGAAGGGTGAGAGAGTCTGTCAATGTAACAGAGACTTCCCAGGCACCTCTGTCTCTAGTAGCAATGTCTTGGAGCAGGTGAGAGTCTAAAAGGAGCTGGAGGAAGAAAATAAACAGGTGAGTCAGTAGCCTTGTGGACCCTTGAACATGAAGACTGTGAAGCACAATGCACCTAATGAAGTCTCACTCATCTTGCTCTCTCAGTTTGTGTCTATTACACATGAGGGCAATTTTACTGGGCAGTATTTTTTTTTCTTCTATGTTGTTAAAGATGGGCTGTGGACTATTTGATCTAGATGTCCTCTGGGTTCCCAGAAGAAGCCTGATAATCACAGGAGCAAAAAGGCAACTATTGAGGGCAGGAAACTCTCAAACACATTGTAGTGTTGACATGCTGTTTGCCAAGGAATCCCTCAGGAGCAGATGGGGGAGGAACCACAAATAGACACGACTTAACATGAAAATTCAAGAACTTGGTGTGCATTTTGTGCATGATAAGATCATGCCTTGCTGCAGTGCCTTTTCTACATGATGACACAGTATTTCTCCACCAGTTTGGTTAGTAGGTGAGTTTCAAGATGTCACCCATCTGTTACTAAAACAGGGTGTTGCTTCTACATTATGGCTTCTATAACATGTTCATATTGGGGAAAAAAAGAGTATTCTGTGGCTCTCAAAGGGATGCTGAATCAAGTAGCTTGGCCTATCCTTTTCCTTCTTAGCTCTTGTCCTTCTGGACCCTCAGACCTAGGTAAGCTTCTCCTTGATAAGTCTCTTCTGTGGATACAGTGTATCAGACAAGGAAATAACCAGTTTCCTTCTCTTTCACAAACTGGCAGCACTGGACATCAAGCCATTGACCACTACTTTCTGAGCACAACCATCCAGGCAACTTTGATTGATTGTTTGAAGCACAGAGTACTGGAAAGCTGGTAAGAACATCCTCACATGCCATTTCCGAGTCATTTTTAGACTGGGAAAAAATTAAATAAATATGATAAGAGCTACTGTCAGCACTGTCAAGGATGAAAGTTTAACCACATTCCAACAAGCTTCCTCATGTTGATAGTTCTGTGGCATCAGAATGCTTTTCTCAACCAAACTCTGAACTGTGCACAGTGCAACCTGCCATCTGATGAGCAAAAAGGGAGGATGTAAATGCATACTACATTTTATTCTGTTTGTAATTAAGATGACATTTTATGGTGAGTGAAACTAATTTTCTCCAAATATATTAGATATGGGAGATGTAGCTGACAATTTAATGTAGTAGGAAAATAAAATTGGCACATTAGAGGCAGGCTGGAGAGACTCTGATGAACTGATGTCCTTATCCAGTGTGGCAACAGTGAGGACATGTGACTACATAAACCACTACCCTGTTCTTGTGGGCAGATGCTCCCTACTAAGACAGGTTAGAGATACAATTTACCACTGTCTCAAAACAGTATTTTGTGACCCAAAAGAGGTCGTACACGCCATGGACTTGCAGCCCAAGTATGCTACCTAGAGCTGGGTGCATATGTTTTTGCCCTTTCCTGCTTTTTTCATGAACAGTCTGCAAGTAGAATCATTCATTAAATAAGTAACTTTCCTTCTCCATCAGTGCAGCCTGGTGCTGCTCTAATGCATCCTACACTACAGCAGTGAATGGGCTGAAATGCTGAATCTGAGTGTCCTTCATATGATTCCTTCTACTACTGCAAGTGACAGTGACAGGATGTTTTAGATCCATCACCTACACTACACTCAGCTGTTGTTTTTTCTTTTTTCTTGTTTTCTTTTTTTTTAAATTAAGATTTTTCACGGAAGAACGAATTGTGTCATTCACAAGTATAATCTCTCCCACAAGGAAACAGTTTGAACAATGGAAATACAATGAGGGCTGTAGTTATATAAACTGCAAACAATCTGATCACATCACATCATTAGCTAAAGCAATTAAGGCTAAATGACAAAGAGTTAGGTACAGGTGCATATACCTCATCATCTACTGAGTGTAACTTTTCCAGAGTTGTTCAGGACATTCACTTCCTGCCTCCCACATCTTGTACCCTTTCTGTCACATCAACTCCCAAACAAGCTCTAAGTCACCCTCTACAGGGGCAGTCAAGATTGAAGATCAACACAAGATAAGCACACAGAGATTTACCCATCTCCTTGGTTGGATTTTGCTGTGAGCTGGGAACTTGGAGTGGACACAGGGGTGCTGTTATTTGGATCCAATTATGTAATTTCAATTAAATTAAATTCAAGCCAGAGTAGGTGTGTCAATGCATGCCATCTCCACACCTTGACTGTGTATTTTTGAGTTATCCCTAACTGTAATATGGTCTTTTAAGGAACATTCTATTCCTAACAGGCCCAAATATGTGTCAGCATCTCTCTATCAGCCATTAGGGTATCCATTGTCTTCACATGCATGCTTGTTTTCCAAGGAGACTGACAAACCATAAGAAGTGAAGAACAGAAGCTCCAGCCCATTTAGAGATACTAAATTTGATGCTACCCATCTGTTTGCTAGGCAGAAGCAGGTTCTGTGGGTTATTCACAGTCCATGAGGAGGTAAGTTTTGCTGAGATCTACCCACCTGGGACAGGCATTATTTTTACCTGAAAATGGCAGAACAATGTCAGGCAGAGAAGCATTAGCAGAGCTGAAGGGCTAAGTTCAGTTATCAGGATCAGAGGTTGCAGGAAGTCCCAAGGGCAGGAATATACTCAAGAGAAAGCCTGCTGGAAAATGTCAAGGGGATATTTCATGCTGTACAGCCAGCACTTTACGGGAGGGCAAGAAAACAGAAAAAGCTTGGCACAGGACTCAGCTTTGGGAAGCTATTGGAAGAAAATACTTTAATTTGAAGTTTTTTGAGCTGGAGTAACTAGCTACAAAACTGAGGAGCAGAAGTTCCTTGCAGTGAGATGAGTGTCGTAGGAGTCTGTTTCTAAATATAGTGACTATTTCATGAGGGCTTGCATTGCAGTAAAGTCAATATGTTTTGTTTAGTTGGGATTTTTTTTGTTATTGTTGTTTGTTTAATGCTTGTCTATTGCTGACTGATTTGTGGGATTGGCAAACTGTCATCTTTCCCTTCTGCTGGGAGCAACAGGCTGAACTGGGGCTGCTGCTCTCCTGCTACGCAGAGAGACCACGTTAGGAGACACAAACCCCATGGCAAGGTCATCATAAAGCACCTCCAACTGCAAAGTAACCTCTTTCTGATACAAAGGGTGATCTTCTGCATTTATGGTCTGCCTCCTAAGACCTCGAGAGTACTCTCTGGGCTGGTTGCCCCTGTGATGTATCTCTGGAGTTTGAATGCACGCCTCATTTGTATGTGCAAAGATAACAGCTGTTTTTTCCCAGGCTTTCTTCCTCTGTTTTGTCCATGTACAATTATCTTTCCTCCTGAAGAATTGCAACAAGGGAGAAAATGGCAAATTTAGGCTCCTTTCATTTTTTTTAACCCTGACACAAAAATAGCTTCCCCCAGCACCTGCTGTGCAGTCATGTTTCTCCTTAATGTGCACCCTCTGAGATGTGGTTTTTGTTTTTTTTTTCTGGAAGGGAGAAAGAAGAATACAGAAATTATACCAGTGTGGCCAGGAAACAGGAGAATAAACAAGTTTATCTCTGGTTCTCAGCTTTTTCTCTTCTCTCTGCACCAGGGAATGCTTTCCTTTAGAGAAGACACTGAGGTTTGTGGGGTGCAAATGCCATTCAGAGACAGACCATGAGGAAGGGCCAGAGGAGAGTCAGAGAGAAGAGCAGAGGGAGGAAAGGTAGCCCAGCAATGGCCTTCAGAAAGAGCAGGTTTATTTGCAGCATAAGCATAACACCAGTGGGGAGGATGACTTTCTCTACAGTCCTTAGAACTCCTCACCTCCTGCCTTGAAGAAAACACTTCAGAAGATGAGAGTAGATCCTGCCTTCTCTCCCAGGAGCACCTAGAAATGCCCATGCTAGTTGGCTGTGGCAGTGTGTCCCTGTGTTTCAAACAGATCTATTAAGGGTTCAATTGCTGGCCTTTGCTCTTACTGAACTAAAACATAGGTACCTGACACACTAATTTAGTGCTGTTATTTATTCTGGGCTGATTTTGAATGAACTGCTTTTACACAAAAAACCTTCGTACTTTGGCCTCTCAACTGCTGCTGTAGAAAGTAGAAAGCCAGGCAAGACACTGATGTGAGCAGAGCTCAATCACACTGTACCTTTATATAAAGCAGCCAATCTACAAGTGGCAGGGCTGGCAGCAAACCCAAGGTTTCCCAATATGTGACTCTGCTTTGCCATCTCCTGCCATCTGGAAGACTTCTTAGCTTTTCCTTTGGTCACAGATATCTCATAGATTCGTGTTCTGGCTCCAAGCAAACTGTTCCCCTCTTCCAGCTTCTGCTGTGGGTGGAAGTCTCCTCAGCAGCAGCCAGCACAAGAGCCTACTTTATACTTGGGCATTAGCTCCAGCAGCCAGGGTGCTGTGTGAGAAGGCACACGGGCTGGAGCAGCTCATGTCTCTTAAAATGATTTGCCTCCTGGCTTTACTCCTCTCTTTCCTGGCATCTC
The DNA here is from genome assembly GCF_000747805.2 of Chaetura pelagica. Taxonomy (NCBI): domain Eukaryota; kingdom Metazoa; phylum Chordata; class Aves; order Apodiformes; family Apodidae; genus Chaetura; species Chaetura pelagica. The sequence continues at coordinate 1,947,803 of NW_009953571.1, forward strand.
AGCTTTGCTTTCTCTCTTTTTCTCTTCCTGACCCCAGTCCAAGATAGACTTCCTTGTCAATCTGTATGTTTTAGTTCTAATTCAACATTAGGCATGCTCTGTTTGTCACTGATGTAGCCTTTCCAGGGTGGGTTACTTCATTTAGAGGAGTCTCCTGGGAGACAGAGATGAGATTTATTTCTTGTGGTACCCAAACTAGTACCACTTGTACTTTAATCATGAGAAAACAAACCAATATGGATGAGTTTGACACTGGTAGATCACAGCTGAAGATGGCTGACCCTGGGCAGGCCCCCAGGTAAAAAAACAGTCCCCTCAGGTATGAACCCTCCCTTACCTACTCAGCATGAGCTCACGGTGCAGCTGTGAGCTGTATACAGACTGTGAACCAACAGAGGAATCACCAGGCAAAGAACATGAATATCTAGAGACAGTCCTCATCACACTAAAATACTGTATTTGAAGAAGATGAGTTTGGGTTTTTTTCTGTCTGAATACCAAGCCTATTTGAAGATTAATACCAACTTTTTTTATCAATCCCCTTGAGAGTGGACAGATAGCTGCAAACAGCTCCTTGAAGAGTGCTCTTCCCTGCTTCATCCTCCTCAGCAGACTGCCATGATATCTCCATCAGATACATGGGAAGAAGCTCAAGGGTGCTGTCAACTGATGACATTCTGTTGGAGGCTGATGAATTATTCCTATCCAAACCCACATCTTTGGGTTTTATTTTTCTCCCTTCCTGCTTCTTAGTGACACAAAAAAGAGGGTGTTCCCCCCTAAACATGCCAAATAATTATTTAAGAACAAGCCAGATGGGGGCAACAATTAGTGAAGGATATGAATATTTTTCCTCTGGGAAGGCCCAGGTTGGACAGGGATGGCATATAGGAAGTCTGCAAAGAGGCTTGTGCAAGCTCTGTCCTAATCCAAGGTCAGCATGAGCTGGCAGCTGGCACCTATCAGCTTGGCCAGCAATCCACACATCTTTGGTGGTCATCCCCCTCCTCTGATACGTATCAGGGACCCTTTTCAGTTCCCCAAGCATCTGAATTACAGTTTTGTAGATGCATTTTGTCTCCTGGATGGGCTGTTTGGAGAAAAGCTTGTTTTACTAATGCCCCATAGTTTGCAGGTGCCTGCTGAGCATAGTTCCCTGGCAGATGGGACCCTCCCAGCTTTGCCTCTACCCACAGCAATGCCCACAAGCACACTGGCAGTGCCTCATGCAGTGAGCAGGCAAATTAGACCAGCAAGTGCTGTAACCACCATATTTTCTGATGACAGTGCGTGGTGTTACCACAGCAGGAAATTATAGACCCTGTCACATACTTAGATTTTTTTAAAAGGATTAAATTTTTATATGGATGGGATTTGCATGTGAAATGATACTCATTAGGAAGTAATTATCAGATAAGGCCATCATTGTGCATCAAGGCAAGGCTTATTTCCATCTGCATCATGAAGAAATCACTGCCTTCCCACTCTGGGAAACACTTTGTGATGGTCAGGTTGTGCTTTTGTCATTGGTCACTGAGTCAGGGACGGGATATCCTAATTCAGCAGAACCCTTGACCTGTCCTTCAACAGAAGTAAGACATTGACGTGAGTAAGACATTGAGTGCTTTCTTCTCATCAGGAGGTAAGTCAGATATGGGTAGTGCTGCACAGTCTCCAGGCTCTGGTGCCTGTGGGACCCTGGGGGGCTGTGACTCGGCAGGAGACATGTGCCTTGCCCGTGGCTTTCCTCTCACCCGGGAGCACCTCAGTTTTGCTTAGGTGCTCTGGGAGGCCCAGAATTTCTCACCAGCATATGCTCTCACTACCCACCTCTGTCCAAGTGCCTCTCTGCTGGGGCTGTGCATCAGCTGTGCCTTTGCGTGGGGACAGGGATGCAGAAAGCCTTCCCGGTGCTCCCAGACATGTGGTGAGCCTGTTCTGGAAGCAGGAATAAGCCCCAGATTCCCTGACCGTGCCAGTAACACTCAGCCTGCTGGAGCCTGGCATCCCTCCAGGGAAATTGTTTTACCCTGTGCCCTCATGACAGCCTTTCAGGAAGGCTTGTACAACAGGAATTTTTTCTTTCATTACAGAACACCCAACCCCTCTCCTTTTTTTCCAGCAAGTAGAACAACAAAGAAAAGGAGAGAAAAACATGAGTCCATCTGTTAATACATTTACAGGTGGAAAAGAGCTTCTCTGTGAGAAATGGACATGGAAACATTATGAAACTTACTGCAAAGAGCACTTTAGTAATGCTACCTTGTTTGCATGCTGAGCTCCTGCAGGGTTTTCAGGTCAGGGCTCTAAAGAAAACAAGCAAACCTCATAGTGTCTCAGCCTAATAAGCATAACGTCAGCCATAACACACTAGAGGAAGCTGTTCTGATCTAGCTTGTTTCCTGCAAACCCAGAAGATCTGGAGATTTTTCTGAAAATAATTGTTTGGAAGCAAGAGTATTTGCCTGTGTGTCAGGTAAGACACAGAATGAAAACATATATACACATAGAGGGAATGGGAGAAAGACCAACTGATGTGCAGGCAGGTGCACCACCTGTCTGCAGTGGCACTGGAATTTGAGTGTGAGAAGCCCTGAGTGATTTGCAGCCACCTTGGCTGGCTCTGCATCCTATTCCTGCACCTCCCAGCCCCGTTGCACTGGAGAAGGTGCTTAGTTGCAGCACACTCTGGCTATTAAAAGAGATGATAATGATTTGTACAAGATGAGCTTGTTTGCAAAACACTGAGGGAGATTCTGCAGAAGCAATATTGGCTGGAAAGTTAGAAAGGAGAGAAGCTTACAACCTCCTGCAGGTAAAATGGCATAAAAGCACACATAAAGAGGATACTGCTGTGGCACCTAAGGAGACACAGTTAGTTGTTGATACCTGAACTGTTACATTGGTGTGATTAAGAATCACTTTGTCTCCTATGACAGGCAGAGATGTATTAGCAAAAGGAAACACACAGGTAATGTTATTATGCAGCACAGTAATTAAATAACAGCCTTTCAAAAGCAGAGCAGTCTTGGTGCCTCCTGGCATGCAGATTCCTGCTCCCAGCTACTGTCTCCTCCCTCCAGAGCAGCAGGTACCCGAGGGCTCTGCTTCCCCTCTGGAAACACCAGGTACTCGGGAGCCTTTTTGTCTTCACAGAGAGCAAGATGAGATCCCTCCTTGCAGCCCCACTCTCATTCCAGAGGGCAGAGACACTGAAATGGAGCAGCCCAGCCCCTCTGAGTCCATTTTGGCAAACACACACATGCTCCTGGCACCGCGGTGCCACCAAGCATTGGCTTTGCCACTTCTCATCCCTGCAGCAGAGCCAGGCCCTGAGAGTGATTAATCTCTTGTCTGTCCTTGCTAATGACAGAAATGATAGCCAGCTCGATGACTGAATCAATTAACATTTCCACTTTGAGCCCCATTAGGATCAGAGTGCTGGATGCATTGGGCAGGCACAGCCTCTACCTGCCTCCCAGTGATGTGCCTTCCCCTTCAGGCACCAGCATCATGCAAGAAGAAAGTGAACACCCTCCCATCTCCCCCTGGCAGAGGGCTGTTGCCTACCTTTCACTTTATTCCCAAGATGGGACAAACAAAGATCTTCATGTCTGCCTGCAACAAGCTTTCAAAATGGAACAGATGATGGGAATATGGGAGGGGAGAAGTAAAACCTGTTTTGTTCCCCCTGTGTTTGCAAAGGATCAAAACAAAATAATAAAAGTGTATAAAAATAAAGTCCACTTCAGCAATGCTTCAGATGGCATGGAATAAGCAATTTCTGGCATGGGCTGGGAATTCCAGGTCTGATTCATGAAAACTTGGATACAGAAGTCTCACTGTGCCATGACAGCTGGGGAAGGCAAGACAGCATCACACTGGACAGTGAACTGAGCAACGGGTGGTTCATTCAGGGCACTTCACTTCTGCTATACAGCAACCTCAGCTCAGAAATGCTTTTTGAATGTGTGTGATGTTACCAGCTCCTCTGCTTTTCTCTTGTGAACATTTTCTGTGCCTTTTCAGGTATAAAATGTTTCAGCTTTTTTGTTAGTAGAAATATGAGGAGCAAAGCAATATAGAACTTGGCCCAAATAATTAATTCAGTAATTTTAAAAAATGGTCTCTTTTCATTTGAAGCAGACACATTACCATGACAATGCAGCAATGGAGGCAGAGGTGTAGGAGCAGTCTAACAATGCAGAAAAGACATCTCACTCCAGAGGAACTTCCCACATGGCATCAGAGCACGGATATAGTGACCACAAAACCTGGCTACCACCGCCATGGTTTGTACCATGGTGTCAGCACTCCTCTTCCTTTCTTTGCCACTCCTTGTAGATGAGGAGTATGTGCTGAATCCCTGATCTGTCAGGGAGTGAGGGTCTGTACCTGCATGGCTGCTTTGGTCATCATGGAAGTCAGTGAGATGGTCACTTCTTGCTCCAAACACGTTGTCCCTGCTCAGAGACAGCTGAAGGCCAGGCAAAACTAGCATCCCTTTTAATGAGGAAAGAACTTTAGGGACAACTGATCCAGAACCTTATGCCACAAAGGGGATTAACTTGCAGTGCCACAAGGTGCCATGCCTGACTTCTGCACATATTTGAGACTTTGATGTCAATGGGAACCTGTCAACTTACAGTCTGAGAAGAGGTAAAATGGTTAGGATGTCTCAGAGAGAAAAGCAGATCACAGTTTGGCACAAAGATATTTTTGTTGGCAGTGCATAATTGATGTGAAATAAATTACAAGCCAAAGAAAAGAAATCAGCTTGTTCTTTGGGGCACTGCCTCTAATGGGGGTTGAACAATTTCTATTTCTAGCTGAATTATTCTGATGTGTGAAGTGTGACAGATTGAATTGCTGCCCAGCATCTTATTAGGCTTATTTACAAAATGGCAAAAAGCATGTGAAGACAAGATAATCATACCAGAAATCTGCCTACCCCTCCCCACTGTCTCCGTCACCTGACACTGCAGTGACACACTATTCATTTGATTAGAGATCCATGAGAAACAGGCAGTGGAGACCCTTGGCAGATGGACCATTGGGCTGTGTCACAGCAGCACTACCGACTGATTCCTTGTGGCTGTCCCAGGGGCCAGGGGGTGGGAAGGGAGCTCAGGAGGGAAGCAGCCCTCACCCCATAGTGTGACTTGGGAGACACAGCCAGGATGTTGATGCTCTGCCCTGCTCAGGGGCTGAGTGTCCCCTGCTCCACAGTAGCTTTTGCTGAAGCATGTGGGTGAAGAAGAAAATAGGGAGGGGGCTGGGAGGTGGTCAGTTTTTCTGCTCTTTCTCATCTTTGAGCAAGGATTCAGATTAAATCCTTTCTAATGGGAAGTTGCTTTTCTATTTATCCAGCCTTCTCCATCCAGAGAATCCCCAGGCATTTCAGTTGCATCACCACAGCTACACTCTGCATATGAAATTACATCTGTACGTGAACCCAGAGCTCCCAAAATGAGGAAATACGCTTATTAAAAACATGTTTATTACTTTAAAGGAGTCCTCAAGGATCATTGTTATGAGCCTGTAATATTGCTGTTTGCTCCCCATTGCCTGTAGTGCTCTTTCAGAAGTCTGAAAAGAACATTTCTTTCCCTGCCAATTTTCTCCTTTGGCTTCACTAAACATTTAAAGGTTAGTAATGGTTCTCTTCATGACTGCATTATTATTGAAGAATTCAGCACTGTGACAGGAATGGCATTTTTGCAAGCTCTCAAGTGATGCTCTTGCAGAGTTTTATTTCAAGCTGTACCAAAATGAGTTCCTTAACCTGCAAAGAACAGATGATATTTTTTCTTCCCTGTTTACAGCTGCTATAACAGGAAGGTCCCCAAGAGACTCCTGGAGAGGCAGGCCACCCAGCCTCTGCTTTAATCACAGATAAATTGCAACAGGAGCTGCTGTGTGTGTGTAACCTGCCAGCAGAGCTACAGCCCCAACCCTTGCTTCAACTCCTCAACAAAGAAGGGAGCAGAAACCAGGACTGTGCATCTTTGCAACCTGTAGCAGAGAAGAAAAGGGCAAGCAAAAATCTGACACACAGGAAAAATATTTGGCCCTTTCTTGAAAGTATTAAAAAAATGCATTAAAATGTTTCATGCCCAGTCAAGACTTGCACCCTTGTGCTGTTCTGAAAAGACTCCCCATCTTAGGTAGCTAATGAAATTCTGTTGGTCAAAGTAAGAGCTTGTCTCAGGGAGACTAATGTATCACCAGCATAACTGAGTTTTCTTCAGTTCTTGGGTTTACAGGCTCAGATCTGTCATTTCCTTCCAGCAGTATCTGGTACAGCATTCAAGTGAGTGTGCCCTTGGATGAAGGCAAGAGAACAAAACTGGCTTTTACCTCCAGCTGTCCTTCAGACCCTGATCCCCTAGCAGACATCAGTTCTCAGGTTGCACTCAGTCTGTCCTTTGCCAAAACAAACATAATTAAAAACATTGGCTGTAGAACGAACCAAAAAGAGTCAAGTTCTTAACTCTGACTTGTTGAGAAGCACTGAGCTATTTGGATACTCCTGCAGGATTTATAAATCCTGGCTGTGGGTTGTATGTTTGGGGGGAGGAGGTGGTATGAGGCCTTTAAAATTTATTTATTTACTTATTTTTAAATCTTTAAACAGCTCTACATTTGATCCTTTGTGAAAAGACTTTCATTTTCTGGTCGGCTCTAGTGGATAAATTGGATTTCTTCACTATTAAATTACAAGAAAATTCAGAAGAATTAATCAAAGGAAAGGCCAAGGAGAGCACTGATGAGAAAGGATGTTTTTAAAAGAAAAGACAGGCCATTTACATCAATGGATTTGAGACTTTTGGTCACTTTTATTTACCTAAAGCTTAGGAACATAAATTGAAGTGCCTATGTTAAAATCTTTTGCCCAGCATGCACTGGGAATATTCACAGTCATCCCAGTGTGATATCAGAGTGCCAGAGGACAGTTGGGGTAAGAAGGGACCTCTGAGGATCATCTGATGCCAGTCCCTGTTCAAAGCAGGGCCAACTTAGGTTGGGTTACTTGCCCTTTGTCCAGCCAAGTTTCAACTGGACAAACTGCTGCAGTCTTGCACTGCTTAGAACTCTCATTAAATGGCCACCACTGAAATTGTGTCTTCACCTCAAAAATTCAGCCCTTGTGTTCTAAATGTGAGTCCTACATTTAGGACCCAGGCTATTGCTCCCTCCCCTGGATCTAGGGAAGCTGACATCCTAGGAGACGGCTCCTTTAAACACCACCACCAAGGAAATACCTCAGGCATGTACAGAGGAGGATGTCCCCCATCCATGGGTAGCATCTCAAGAGGTCTATGGGGTGGATTTTTTGTCTGGTCTCCTCTCTCCCTGTCTTCCTCAGGAGCCGATGGAGCTGATTCAAGCACAGGAACTGTGCACATTCCACTGGCAGCAGGACCTGGCATTCAGAAGTGTCGTGGTTTGGGCCCAACTCAATAAAAAAGGAGCAGCCCCATGGCCACTCATTCATTTCTTCCCCTGCACACCCACACACTCTGGGATGAGCAGGACAAAGCTCTTGAGTTGAGACAAAGGACAAGGAGGGTTCTTCACCCATTAAGTCACAGGCAAAACAGACTCAACTTGGGGAAAAATAATACTTTAATTTCACACTAATCACACACATACAGGACACAGACACACAGAGCAGGGCTTGCAGATGTTACCCCACCCCTCCCTTCTTCCCGGGCCCAAATCCCTTTGTTCCCGGTTTCTCTCCCTCCTTCCCCCCAGCAGCACAGGGGGACAGGGGATGGGGTTTAGAGTCAGTTCACAGGCTGGTGGTTCCTGCTGCTCCTTCCTCCTCAGGAAGAAGGATTCCTTACAGTCCTGCCCTGCTTCCCTATGGGGAATCCCTTCCATGGCAGAGAGTCCTCCAGGAACCTCTCCTTCCTGAGTCCTTCCCACAAGGTCCAGAGCTGCTCCAGCCTGGGCTTCCCACAGAGTCAGGGGCTGCTTTGGGAACAAACTCCCCTGGCACCAGGGTCTTCCATGGCTGCGTCATCAGAGTCCACTGGCAGCAAAATCCTCTGGCCACAAAATCCAAGCCCACTGGCCAAGTTTATCCCTTACGGCACCTTCAGGGAATGTTCCACCACGTTCCTCCATGAGTGCAGGGAACAGCTGCCATCTTGCCATTGGTTGCAGGGAAACTTCTGCTTGGGCACCTTCCTCCCCTTTTTCCTCACCAACCACCGGGATATTCACCCCAGCACTTCCTTTCACCTCTCCAGCTCAGCTCTTTTTCCTGAAGTGCTCGCTCTGCTCAGGACTTCAACCAGTTCTTTCCTATGTTAATCATTGAGGTGCATCTATTGTCCCTCTAATGGCTCCTTGGCTGGGTTTGGAGCAGGAGGAGCTTCTCAGCTTCTTAGAGGAGCCACTTCTAGGGCTCTTCCCCCTCTACCAAAAAACTCACCAAACCAAACCAGAACAAGAAGCTACTGAGTGATCTTTGTTTATATACCTGGTTCCACCAGAAGGTTTCTGGTTGTTTAAAATTCCCTGTGTAAATTCCTGCATTTACATCACCCTCCTCTTTTGCCAAAGACTGGGAAACATTGAATTGGCACCATTAAAGACCAAGCAGCAGGAAAGTGCTGCTGAAGGCCCAGTGAAAGGTTGCCTCTGTCCAGCCCAGCCCATCTCCCAAGAAAATATGCATAAATGGAGCTGCAGAATGGAATCAGTGCCCACCACTGCAGTATGTCTAGCACCATGCAGGCATCCAGCAAGTGTTGTTTAAAACACTGTGCTGTTGTGGGTGGTCTTCATCTGTCCAGACAGAAGGCATCCAACAAAGCAACCGAGAATATGCCCAGTAAATTCGGTGTATTTTGTATTAATCTCTATTTACAGCTAAATACAATGTCTGAGGGAAGAAATTCCCCAGAGATCAGCACCCACTGCAGTGAGTTCAGCAGTCGGCATCCCCAGTGCCTCATGCCAGAGCTGTCATGAGCAAACACGACTGATAAGCAAGCCAGGATCTCAGGACACTGAGAGAACTTGAACTGCAACTACAAGCATGCAGGCAACCACCTCAGTTCATGTTGCAACCCACTAGCCTACCTCAGCCTCATAGCTCAGAGGGACTCAATTGATCTGGCAAGACAAAGGGGCCCTTGAGGATCATCTTCTCTGCTCTGAGTTTCTACAGGTTTCTAAACTCAGGAAAGAGAGACAGTTCTCTGGAGCATCCTCATGCACTCTGCTTATGAAGAGAGAAACTGCTTCTGTGAGTGCAGTTGCTGCCATACAGCCTTCTCTGCAAGAGTTGGGGAATCATTTAAGCAGGTTTTTGCCTTAATTTCCAATAAATCAATTTCTATTGTACATTAGTCTACCCAGGTGGTGACACAGCAGTGTTGAAAACGTATTTCAGATCACCCATCTATCTTCACATTAATGCCTTTAGCCTTTCTGATAGTATTTTGAGAGTAGAAGGGATCAAATGTAAGCATATGAAACTAAAAGCCTACAGAAAAAAAAAGTCCACATAATTATTCTCCAACATTGTTGCCAAATCTGGATTAGATCCGAGTGAAACTGTCATGCTTATGAGCATTTTCATTCACTACTTTTGTTGGTTGCATTTGCAAAATGGTGGGGCAGAAAGACGAAGAAGACAGCCATGTTATTTAGTCTATCTGTGAAAGACAAAGTGGCTGTGGTTATTTGTCTAAATATCTAAATATCTTTCATATGGACAAAGCAAGATCAGGCCTCCAACCCTGACTCCTTTTTATTCACGTACCACCACCTGGGGAGGCAGCACTTGGGGAACTAATGTACCAACATTTCCCAAAAGTCAGGGGCTAAGCCCTAGATCCAAGTTTCGAGGCTTTTTTTTTCATGCTGGCTCATACAGGTTTAAGATTATTTTTCAAGTCTAAGAGCTGTCAAAGAGGTTGAGTAGACATGCAGTGATATTTCTCCAGGCAGGACCTATGCTGCATTTTTAGATGCTTTTTGTGAGCCCAGGGAATTACCCTCTTTGCAGAACCTCTGCCATTTCATACACCAGGAAATATTTCTTACTAATTTAACTCAGTTAATGCAGCTTTTATAATAATCAAATGCTATGACTTAGGTATCCACCTGGAAATTATATTCAATGTGGCTCCACCATTGTGTAGGCTAATTCCTCATGAAAGAAAGGAACTGAAGAAAAGCAGGCGCCTGTGGCTGGTGATTGTGAGCAGTCAGAGCCCAGTGTAAAAAGCAGTGTTTGTAATTATGGTGCCAGCCTGCACAGCTGGAGAAAGATTGCCACCATCACAGATAAATAGCATTAGTAATATCTCAATTCACATGAAGTGGTGAAGGCTGCTAACAACTGAGAGGCAAATACAATGAAAGCCTATGCTCACCCTATCCTTTATGATCTACCAATAGCACATGTTCTGGTCCTTAACATATGAACAGTGTATATTGATCACTCCATTTGTCCTTGTGGGAAAGCCAGACTTACTGCTGGCTGAAAATAAAGGTTGTGTACCCTGCTTACACTAAAGGAGAAAACTTGGATCCACTTGGGCAGGAACAGGACAGAGAGGACCAACGTTTCACCCTGTATGTCTAAATTCTTGCTGAATGTATGTGTGTGTTCATCACCCCTGCAGATCAGCCTGTCAGAAACTTAAATGATTTAGCTCTTCCACTCAACCTGCAAGACCAAAATATCGTCTTTGGACATGGAGGTGTAGAAAGCCTGCAGTAAACTTCATGGCAGAAAGTGGAAGGCACCCATGCCATTACCACCACCTCCAGCCTCCACCCAAAAGAGGTGACAGACCAAGATCATGACAGTAGCATTGTTACCAACATGTTCAAGCATTCTTAACAGAATAACACCTCACATTATGGATACTGTTTGATAAGTAATTTGTTACTGCAATCCTGAGCATATTTATGACAAGCCCTTGGTTGGGATGTCAGTGGAAAGCAGAACTGGTAGGAACCAGCAGAGTCACCAGTCAGGGAAACTCTGAAATACTGTTAAAGCTGCAAAGGCCCACAGCCTGTTGGCACCTTGACTATGCTTTTATCTGCACCTGAGTGTTGGAACAGTTTTTGCAAGGGACTCTGAGGACAAGAAAAAAAGAGAGCAATTAGAGGCCATGGACCTCAAACAGATGTTGCTTTTCTGAAACCAAGATAATTGGTAAGACAGTCTGGCCAGCCTGCTTAATTGCCCTGTGCCTTCTGGGTTTAAAAGCGTGGAGTCTATAAATATAGAGGAGAATATAGTGTATGAATTATTTCAAAATCATATGATAAAACTAATAATCCTTGTAACAGAGCAAGACTTTGCATACCCTATCTGCCACAGTCTAATCAGATTACTTACCTAAGACACTGGACAATAAAATGGCACAGGCAAACAAGACCCAGCATCTCACAGAACAGGATGTATTCAAGTGGAAATTAGTGCTAGAGCCAAGCATCATGATTATTATCTGCCAGAACTTTTGCTGAGCCTAAGAACAGCTCCAGCTCTGAGAAAACCAAGCACATCAGGAATGGTTTGCACTGAGGTGAGAGACTGCTTTTACTTTCACCAGTTCCTTTACTGAAGCAAGTGCCAGCTGACTCCAGACAGGTTTCCTTTGCCTGGGCTTCTTTCAGTCCCATTTGGTCACCTTCCAGCCCTGAGACCCCTCACTCTGGGAGATATTTCTGGCTTTGCTGCCTACATCTGCCTGTTGCTATGGTTCTCCTGTCACTGTTGTGCTGCTTTGGGTCAGTGTACTCTCCCTCCTTGTTCCTTATGCCCTATGAACTTGCCATGGCACATTTCTCCCTCTACAGTCCTCGAGGTCAATGTTATATTATGTTAACTTTTTCATCTTTCTTTCAACTTACCTGGCTCACTGGTCTTTGTCTTCTCCAAGGAGCATGAGAAATCATTTGTTTTCTGATAGTGCCATTATGACCTTGTGTGAATTTTCTTCTTTTTAAAATCACGAAATAATTTTAATGATAAAAATTATTTTGTCTAAGAGACTTCCAAAATCTACACCCAGGCACAGCATTTCTCTAATTTTCTGGGTGGCTTTTGGCATGATGGTTCTTTCAGATCTGGTAAGAAATTCTTTTGATCAGCAGTTGCAGAATTGAACTTTTCCATGATAAGTAACTGTCTTTATAGCTTTAAACAACCACAGGAAAAGCTTTTCCTCTCCAAATGCACAGCACCAAGCAATTGCCTCCATCCACAAGGAAACCAGCACTCAGTTCCCTGGGCTGCCTCTGGCCACTGGGAAGCAGTGGAGCTGTTGGGTGCTGACACGGCCTGGATTTCATAACCCAGGAAGGTTAGAACTGGACCCCTTACTTTCTAAGCTCCTGCTGCAATAAAGGAGCCTGCTTGCAGCTGGATCCAGTCCTGTATGTGTCACAACTCAGACTGGGCAGCCCAGGGAGATGAGGACTGAACTCCCTTGCTTTCTAGACTTCCTTCAGAGAGGAGTCCAGGTGAGGCTGGGCCCAAAATCCTTCTCTCAGACCTGGTCTTTTCCCAGAGAGAGTAAATGTATTATGGTCCAAGTAAAAGCTCGACCATCCAATACCCCTTGATCAGATTAAGGTGCAGCAACACACAAGGTCTGTTTATAACAAATAACACATTTATTACACTAGTAGGAGTTAATACTGAACAACCTAAACAAAACCACCCGCATATATATATTAAGTAAGGAAAAGGGGATAAGAAGAAAAAGGTGAGGGGAAGGTGTGGGGGGAGACGAGAGAGAAAGAGAGATAAAGAGAGAAATAAAGAGGACAGGAAAATCACCGGTCCTGGATCCAGCGTCGTTGGTCCAGCCAGGGGGGAGGGTCGGTCTCAATAGTTGTGTTGATGAAACTCCCCAAGCCCACCATTGCAGCCCCCTATTTTATAGGCCTAGAATCTTGATTTCACAACGAGTACGTGTGATTGAGCCACACATGTGTGAGCAGCTGGAGTGGATCTATAGCCGCTCTGCTCCTTGATCATTGTCGTTATCTCAATCATTATCTCACCTATGCAGGCCCGAGGTCTATGCAGGCCATTCCTGCAGTCTCCATCCTTCCAGGTAGGCCTTTTGGGATGCATATGAGCAAGGGCTACAATGGGGTTTCGGTACCATTTCCCAAAGTAGCTCCCGAGGGCTGGTCCCTCACAAGTGGGTCCAGGAGAACCTTGGAAATGGTTCAACCACACTGAAAAAGATCAATCCTTCTGCTGCTGCACAGCTAAGACAGCAGGGATGCACTGCTCAGCACAGTGAAATGCAGTCCTGGTAGAGAGTTTAGCACACACTGCTCATTTTCTTCTAACTGGGAAGTTGAGGGAGGGAAAGAAACCCTTGCTTTTTTAGCATCTGCCCTTTAATACTACTTGCTGCTAAGGATGGCTGATTTGTAGAGGATGGTTATCCCTGTATAGATGTAGGGTGTGAAAGTTGTAGGAGGAAGAGAGGTGATCTGGAGGGCAGCTCAGAGCTGACAGCTGGCTCTGCTCTGTGACAAAACCAAACTCCCTGCCTAAGACTTTGATACTTGAGTCCAATCATAGAATCATAGAATGGTTTACGTTGGAAGATCATCTAGTTGCAACACCTGTCATGGCCAGGGACACCTCTCATTAGACAAGTTGCTCCAAGCCCTGTCCAACATGGCCTTGAACACTCCTGGGGGGTGATATCCACAACTCCTCTGGGAAACTTGTTCTGGTGTTTCACCACCCTCATAGTGGAGAATTTCCTCCTAATGTCTAAGCTAAATCTCCCCTGTTCCAGTTTTAATCCATTACCCCTTGTCCTATCACTTCATGCTCTTGTAAAAAGTCCCTCCCCAGCTTTCCTGTAGCCCCCTCAGGCACTGGAAGGCTGATAAGAGATCTCTGCAGAGCCTTCTCTTCTCCAGGCTGAACAGCCCCAGCTCTCTCAGCCTGTCTTCATGGAACAGGTGCTCCAGCCCTCTGATCATCTTTGTGGCCCTTCTCTGGACTCGTTCCAAGAGCTCTATGCCCTTCCCATGTTGAGGGCTCCAGAGCTGGCCACAGCATTCCAGGTGAGGTCTCATGAGAGCTGAGTAGAGGAGGAGAAAGACTCCAAGCAAAGGTTCTCCAGATGGAGCTATTGGGGCAGGTGGGATACAGAAACGCAGGGAGCATTGGCAAACATAAAGAGTGCATGACATTTCCATTAGTGCTTTCAGTCCCCTTGTCCATAACTCATAGCAAACCAAACACAAAGGCATTGCTAAAGCTGAGCAAACAGCAAGCTGCCATATGGTGCCAAATTTTAAGGCTGCCTCCTTGCAACTCCACCTCATCTTCCCCAGATGTGTCCCTGCCCACTCCTTTGCAGAATCTTCAGCACAGCCGAGCTGGGGTCTCATGAATCACCCACTCAGCTGCTGCATCCTCCTGGGTATAAGGACCTGCTTCAGCACATTTGACCTCAGGTTTAAAAAATACGTAGAATATCTCTTCATGCCCCTCCTTTCCCCTGACATGCATTTACCCCATACTCTATTGAATTAAATTCCCTGCTGGATGTTATTAGGACTTACAGAGTAGCCTTGATCTTAATATTCTGAGAGAATTGTGCAGCTCTGGAAAGAGCATTAAAAGTTGCTTCTTACTGTGGGCACCCTTTTGCAAAAGCCCCTGAAACTGTTGCTCCTTCTGTGCATGGAGCCAAGCTCCTAAGGTATCCTTAAGTTTGACAAACCATTCACTCCATCTGCAACGCTGTTCTGGTTTGAGCCTAACATGACAATGAAGAAATAGCCCCATGGCTGCTCATTCAATTCCCCCCCACACACACACTGGGATGGGGAGGACAAAGCCCAACTAGAAGCTCATGGATCGAGAAAAAGGACAAGGAGGGTTCTCCACCAATTAAGGTCCTGGGTAAAACAGACTCAGTTTGGGGAAAAATAATGATGTAATTTCACACTAAACAGATGTACACAGGACACAGACAACACACAGAGCAGGCCTTACATACCTTACCCCACCCCTCCCTTCTTCCCGGGCCCAAATCACTTTGTTCCCGGTTTCTCTCCCTCCTTCCTCAGGAAGGATTCCTTACAGTCCTGCCCTGCTTCCCCACGGGGTCCCTCCCATGGCAGAGAGTCCTTCACCAATCTCTCCTTCCTGAGTCCTTCCCACAACATCCGGAGCTGCTCCAGCCTGGGCTTCCCACAGAGTCAGGGGCTGCTTCGGGAGCAAACTCCCCTGGCCTGGGGTCTTCCAAAGCTGCGTCATCAGAGTCCACTGGCAGCAAATCCAAGTCCACTGGCCAAGTTCACCCCTCCTGGCGCCTTCAGGGAATGTTCCACCACGTTCCTCCATGAGTGCAGGGGAACAGCTGCCATCTCGCCATGGGTTGCAGGGAAACTTCTGCTTGGGCACCTTTTTCCCCTTCTTCCTCACCAACCACCAGGATCTCCACCCCAGCACTGCCTTTCACCTCTCCAGCTCAGCTCTTCTTTTCTAACTGCTCACTCTGCTCAGGACTTCAATCAGTTCTCTCCTATGTTAATGGCAGAGCCGCATCTACTGTCCCTCTAAGGGCTCCTTGGCTGGGTTTGGAGCAGGAGGAGCTTCTCAGCTTCTTACAGGAGCCACTCCTGGGGCCCTTCCCCACTACCAAAAATCCCACCAAACCAAACCAGCACAAACCCATGGATGTGTTTGGATAGATCCATACCCTGTGCACACAGGCTGCAAAAAAACTGCTTATTGTGAGCTAGTTCAGTGTCTAATGGTAATTTAAAGAAGAGCCTTGCTGGCTGTGGCTGTTGGCCTTCAATGGAGCTTAAAAATGTAATCTTAGGTCTCTCCCTCTAAGCCCAGTGGCAGGGCCCTTCTGCAGCCCCAATGCCAAAGATAAAAATGGACTTCTCCTCTTCCTCCTGCTATCCAAAGGATCCTGCTGGTGGAGAAGGCCTTTAGACAGCCACAAGATTCACCACTGCTTCATGCTCCTGCTAGCCCCAAGCAGAGGTCTGGCTGCTGTCAGGGTGAGAAGAGTTTGGCCCCAGAGCACTGCTGGGACCCAGTGCAGAATTTGTTTCAAAGTCTTCTCCTCTCCTCTCCTGCCATTGCTAGCTCCCAAAAGCTCACATTCTCCAGGGCAAGGAAAAGAAATTAAAGAGAACACTGCTCCTTAGTGGTAACATACACCAAAGGTGCAAGCAGTCTGTTTTCTTTCTAACTACAGTGAGTGCAGTGCCTGTAATTATTTTATTCACATTAAATACAGCATTTGCTGAGCTTGGAGGCTGTGCCTGGGTTGCTGTGATATCCAGCACTGAGGCTCTGCTGAGCTCTCCAGGCCCTGCTCCAGCTCCTGCTCCTCCAGGTAGAAAGGCTTATGCCTGGCCAATATCACTTAGTGCCAGGCTTTGAGGCACAGGGATGTGGCACAGGGATGTCAGTCCCTGCTGGACTGCCAGGAGCCTGCCTTGCTGTGATGCTCTGCTCTTCACAGCTGGATAGCCCTGTGGGGTGGTCCCAGGGCTGCAGCAGGGGTTGATGGTCTCTGATGACTTGAGAGGAACCGAAATGTGGAGAATAGCTGTGTGATGAGAAGGTGAGGCTGATAGCAAAACAAAACCTTCTCTGTACAGCACAGAAAAACTTGGGTGATCTCAGGGAAATAAAGGTCAAAAAAGCCAAGCAAGGAGAAAGGGGATGTTAAAAGGTAATGGAAGGATGGGTCACCAAGGTAGGTCAGATCTGCCTTTCTCCAGGGAGATGCTTTACTATCTTCCAAAGCTGCCAGAGCTGAGGCTGCTTGGCTCACTCACGGCTTACACTCTGCTCTGCATGGGTGGAGAAATTCCTCTGCTTATTCTTAAATCTCCCAGGGCCAAGTAGGAGGTAGTGTGTGTCAGGGAACTCTGCCATTAGACAGGAGGTTTCATTAATATGCCCTCTTGGATCCTGGTAGCCAGTGGGAAGGGCACTAACCAGCTGAGTACAAGGAGGAGAAGCCTTCGCTGCCACAGGCTGTGTGTGGGAAGTGATGCCAGCCCTGCTGAGATGACATGTTCTGACTGTAACCAAACAAAAGAGAACAGAAGTTTGTGTTTAATTCCTAGGGATTTTCTTCCTCAAAACAACTTGCACATAGCAGGCTGTTGTGCCTCTGGCACAAAGCACCTCTCTAGGTCCAGTCAGTGGCAGGGCTGAGTGTTGTCCCCCTGAGGCCCCAGCAGAATGGCCACCCTGGGCAGCCTGGTCACACCAGCTCTGCCCCCACTGATGTCCTGAAGTCCAGAGGGGAACACGGTTCTCTGGGGGGAAAACAGAACACACATTGCAAGGTCTGAGGAGATCAAAGGAAATTACCTGCCTTGCTGGGAATGCAAGAAAAAAACGGAGAAGAAAAAAAAAGAGCAATCTAAGCTAAGCTGCTGAATTCCATCTGGGAGGATACACCTCCCCAGGAGACCTGGGCTATAAAAAATGTTTTGCTCCTTTCTCTTCCAGAAGGTACTGGCTAACATTTGCCAGCAGGAAGGCAGCCTCCCAGATAATACCACAGCCTGAATTTGCACGGAGAGTGGAAGCCCAGCTGGGCAGTTTCCCTTTTCAGCAGATTTCTTTAGCACATGGGTATTTTTTCACCATTGTCATCACTGTTTAGCAAATGACAGATCTGCTGGAGTGCCTCACAGACAGTTTTGATTCGCTCAGGGCCCAGCTCTGTTTCCCAGAACCAGAGCTGCTAGGGACAGAAAATGCTATTTTATCCATCTGTTGGACACAGAAGGACTTCTTCTGCACCCAAGAATATAGTTTTCCAACATTTAATTGCTTTGTTTTACAAGCCTAATGTGACGTGGCTGTCCCTGTTCCCCTACAGTCTATTGTCAACACCTCAGACACATCTGGCTGTGTCTGGCCTTAAGATTTCCAACTTCAGAGAAGTTCTTCAGCCACACATTTGTGCCTCTTCAGTCAGTGCTGCTCTCAGGTACACTGCTAACACTTTTAAGTTATAGATCTCTTATTCTTTGCACTCTCTAAGATTTCGAAGTGTTTACTTGACTCTAGTATATAAAGGCCACTTGTGGATTGTTGAAATAGCAGTGTATCTTAGCCTTTCCCACAATAATTTTCTCCTGCATGTCCCACCTCCACTTCAAAGAAGGTGAGGATACCAGCCTTGTCTCCTAGGACACAAAGTTGATTCATAAAAATACCAAAATTATTTACCTGAAAGCACACTGCCAGGGCCAAAAATAGAGTCTGGGCCTTTGGAATCCTTTGGCTACACTGTCCATCTGACCCTGCCCAGGCACTGGGGACCTGCTGATTCTTCATGCTAAACTGCAGTACTCTTCCATTTCCTCACTCCATAACAAATGGTGCTAATCCCATGTGCCACCTTTGCCCATGTCACACAGAAATTTGTCCCAGTACCAAGCCTGCTGTTTGCACAGGCCATTCATTAGAGATAAGTAGAGCACGGAGTAATGAATGTGGCTAATTGTATATAATTATACATCCCAGTTTCCTTCTTATGCTGTATGTGTGTGTCTGTTTATAGGGCAATTACACAGCAAATAGGATGAAATTAGAGGGATCTATGCTGAAGAGCTGCACTTGTCACAGAGCGCTGAACTGGATGGACTCCAAATGGGGATGCCATCTCCTTTCACTGGCGTTCCCCCAGAATCAAGATCTTGTCAGGTTCTTCAGCTTCAACCTTGACCATCAAAGGTAATTTTCACAACTACCTTCTTGTTCTGCTGCCCCTGCAGCAAACAGGTGCCTCTAAAATGTACTGTCGTTGCTAAATATCCCCTTCTATTAGTTTTCTTTCTGCTACTCATTTTCTCCAGTCTTAAGCATATGTACTACTCAGAAACATGTGTCACAGTTTTAGGTCAGTGTCCTACTGAAACAGGATTTTGATAGCACCCTATGAAGGTGGTGAGTGATCAGCTGAAGCCAGATGTACATGCTTTTCCCTGCATAAAATGAGTAGTAGGTCTTGGTCTGGACTGAAAAAATACATAGCATGTAGCTGCAGCTACACTGGGACTCAGAGGATTGAAAAGTGTTTATTGTCCTGATCCAGCTTGCTAGAATGGAAGAGGTTATCTGTTTTTATAGTGCTCAACAGAGGAAGTGTCAGCTGGTTGGAGCTCCAAAACACAGCTTCAGTATGAAAGTTAGGTAATAAGAATAAATTTGGCAGAGAAGGATGGGAAGGAAGCATTCCCTACCTCTGCCTTTTCTCTCGCTTCAGTGAATAAACAAACCTCAGGTTCTCACAGTTGTCAGTCCGGCACTTTTTCCAGAACTAGTGTCTTAAAAAATACAGATGATGTTGGGTCGATAAAGTCTCTGCTAAGAAAAGCTGTACAAACATAGCTTGGGGCTTTCTAGAACATTTACTTGTGAGCTTCTCACATTCTACCTACAGAGGTTACTGAAACAGACACATTGTGTAGAACCACCGCATTTTTGTCTAGCCATGAAAGCAAAACCAGAATTCAAGTCAGATTTTGGATGCATCAGTGTCCTGATTTGAGCCAGGATTAAGCCAATTTTCCTTTTACTGTGTTTTTGGGTTTTTGTGGGGTTTTTTTTGGTGTTTTTTTTCTTCGGTAAGCTTTATTTTAACTAGTACCAGAGTGTTCCAACTAAGACTGATAACAGTGGAATGTTTTTCTAACTGCTGGGTCTTCAAGGTCTTACCTTCACTCTGCCTGCTCAGACACTACAGGGAGATCTGTGACCCCCCCGTAGGAAGCTGAGTTAGACAGACAGCAAAATTGGCCA
>NW_009953571.1:1967756-1975442 GCF_000747805.2 Chaetura pelagica
ACCCCCAGGCTTGAGCTCTCCTGACCCTCATCACTCTGCTCTCTTTTAGGCAACAGTCTGGAACTTTTCAGGACTGTTCAAAGCTAAGGAGAGTGCTGTGGGCGTTGCTGGGGTGGGGGGAAGCAATAGGAGCTTTGTACATTTCCTGATCTGTATATCATTGTATATATTTTCTTATATCATTAGTGTTTAATTAAAGCTGTGCAGATTAGTTTTCAATCCAGTAAAATTTCTCTCTTTTTTTCTCTCTCCTTCCCTACCTGGGTGACAGGGATAGAGAGCATTGTTGTTGAACCTGAGTCAAACGGTGACGATCAGAAAAATGTGTTTGATGGACTCTGCATATGAAACCTTCCCGGACGTTGCTGAAGTTGGAGCAAACCATGATACAGTTTCATGGGGTTTTGTATTCCACTCTGAACTTTTGCTGCATAAATAATAGATTCATATAGAATCACAGAACGGTTTGGGTTGGAAAGGACCTCAAAGATCATCTAGTTCCAACCCCCCTGTATGGGCAGGGACACCTCCCACTAGAACAGGTTGCTCCAAGCCCCACCCAACCTGGCCTTGAACTCTGCCAGGGAGGAGGCATTCACAACTCCTCTGAGAAACCTGTTCCAGTGTCTCACCACCCTGACAGTGAAGAATTTCTTCCTAATTCCTAATCTAAATGTCCCCTCTTCAAGTTTTAAGCCATTACCCCTTCTCCTATCACTACAGGCTTGTAAAATCTACGTCACTATCTTCTCAGTCTGTTCCTTCCTGTTCCCATTTGAGAAAGGCTTGCTGATCTCAATCTACCTGCCTCGGATGTCCCTGCAAGGCTGCAAAGTGCTACCTCACACCATCCTAGCCCAAATGAAACTGCCTGACATAGTGAGATTAGCTCTGAGACTAATACTTCTATTCCCAGACCAGGTAGAGCTGTTGTGGGGAGGACTGAAGTTCATCTCCACAATAGTCCTGCCTAGGACAGCTGGTTATAGGTTCTGTGAGTGTACAAGATCTATGCTCTTGCCTGCAAATGTCCAGTAAGAGGGTTAGCCATGAAGCCTAAGGCAGATGATGTCCCTCTTCAAGGACCTTTTCTTTACTGATTATAGAAAGACCCTGGAGAAACCATCTCTCTTATCCTACTTGTAGCATTCATGCTGTCATGATTTTAGTGATTCAAGCACTCATCTTCCACTGGAATGATGCCTTCCCCCTTGCTGCACAGACAGCAAAACATTATCTGATCAGAGCCACTTCGTCACATCTCATCAAGACTGGAAATGGCAATCTAAGTTTATTGTTCATGCCCAGCAGTGCAACTTTCAGTCCTGATGTGTGCCCAGCAGCACAGGTGAGCAGGACAGGCCAGAGCTGAGAAGCTCAGCAAAAGAGCTGCAGTATCTCTGTAGCAGTGTTTTCTGAAAAGAGTTAATTCCCTACCATGGCATTCTTGATGTGTTTATCTACTTCCCACAAATATTTGAAGAAAGCACATAAAGAAAAGTTTGTCTAGGGAAAATGTCAGGCATCTGTTTGTGTAGGGCACATTCTCACAGCTATTCCAAAAACCTTGGAAGGGTGAGGAGAGAGATGCGGGTATCATGCTTGCCTGGGAAGAGAAACAATAATGCTCCCACATTCCCACAGCATGAGTATTTGAAAGTCATTAATAGGCACAGTTAGAGACTGGTCATGTTGAGAATGTCCATGTTGATGTCTTTGCACTTGGCAAGCATTCCAAAACTGGGGGAGAACATTTAATTTTTTGGTTTCACAAATCCAAAATGAAACTAAATTCTGCCAGTAAATGGATGTTAGAAATTAGCTTGGGCTCTAAGTTCTCTCAGATTTCTCAGCTTATTACACTGGAGGGTTAGGAAAATTTCTGTGGATTTCCCCATTTTGGAGATAACTTAAAATACATGAATTTGACAGAAAGAGATGAATACAGTAATCCTGAAAGTTAAGTCCAGTGAAGCTGTGTTCTCTAGAAATCCCTAAATTATGGGTCCCTCTGAAAGTGTGCCCTCTCTTTGCCCCTAAGCTTTGGCCCTCCTGAACAAAGGCAGCAGCACCTGCATCGCATCACCCAAACCAACCTCTCTGGAGAGCAAGAAAGGAAGCTGCATGGCACCCAGGAGCAGCCCTGCCAGGGATTTGCACCTGGGGAGCAAAGTCCCTGCTTGGAAATGACTGGTGGGAAGTTTCCACCACCCACTCTCACTCTGTTAGGTTATCTTCTCATGTATTTTTCTTTGTGCTGGCACCAGCACTAGTGATTGATCATGTCCTGTTTCTCATGTGTGAGCCCTTTGTTTAATTTTAACTCTTCTAGTAGGCCTAAACACAGTTGAATGTAGCTCCCTGTTATAGAGGAAAATGTTTATAACCACAAGAAATGGAACATTATATGAATATGAGTAGTCACTTAGCATGAATGACTAACCATAAGTGGCATCTAACATCATCCTTGCTTTAGTTAAGCTTAGTGGAATTGAAGTGATGGACAAATACTAGAGATGAAAGATGAAGATGAGTCAGGTCTTTCTGTGAGAAAAAGATCAAAAGAGGCAGCTTGCTGTTAAGTACCAACAGACATAATCTTCACCTGATTTAAACCAAGGTAGAAAAATAAGAACATACCTAATTAGCTCAACTGGAGTGAATATTTTGTATTATTGATTAAGAACATAAAAAAGGGTCTCACACTGAGGCTGAATTTCTCTGACCTGTATCCTTGCAGACGTTCTCATCTGCAGCAGCCAAGCCCTTCCTAAAACCTAATCTCTTGAGTTTAACTGAGGTAAGATCTTCTTTATTAGCAAGGCTTCCCTTTTACATCTCTGAATTAATCCTTTTGATTATTTCAGTATTGCTTTCTTATTGTCATTATACAGCCACATAGTCACTACCTGCAGGAGCTGCCAGCAGACAACTTGCCATGTCACATCCACAGCACGTTGCCCTTTGCCCCTCAGCGTGCTGTGTG
The DNA here is from genome assembly GCF_000747805.2 of Chaetura pelagica. Taxonomy (NCBI): domain Eukaryota; kingdom Metazoa; phylum Chordata; class Aves; order Apodiformes; family Apodidae; genus Chaetura; species Chaetura pelagica. The sequence goes on from NW_009953571.1 coordinate 1,970,743, forward strand.
GTCACAACATCAGCTAATCTTCTGCTCACCCGATTCTATGAAAGCCAGTTGTCTTTGAGGTGGCTTACTTGAGCTTTTGTGGCTTTCCAGCTAATGTCAGGGGGCTAACACATCTCTCCTCTTGAATGCCAACTTCCTTGAGGCAGGAGACAATTTTTCTATGCTGGAGCCTGAGACGAGCACACAGCTGTGTATTTCTATTCATCCAGGCATGGCTGTCTGTCAAATGCAGTAAAATTGGATATTTCTTCATATATTTGCATGAGGAATCAAAGGAACCATCTACAGAAGTAGAGACCCTTCATCTCAGGGGCTAGCTTGGAACCCTCCTTCCTTTAAAACATCAGCCTCCAACAGCTTCCCAGAGGGTGATGCTGCACCCAGAATAGTTATGGCTGCAGTTTCAAGCAAAGAGCTATTTATGAATAATAAAGAGACTGGAGGAAAGAACTCACTGCTCTGTCCTTTTGGCATTAGGCAATTACTGCCTAACTCCTTTCAGAGGTTTATGCTTTTTAATTTAGCAATGCCTGGCTGATTTCTCCCTGTGTGGAACTAGAGAGCATTGCATGCCACCAGCATTTACCTTTTAGCTCAGGAGTCCTTTTTAAACCTGATGCTTTGCGGCCGCCTGTGGTACATATGTTTAATAAATATTTAAATTCTGGAAGAACTTTATACTCTGTGCACTTAATCTTTTAAAATAATGTTGCTGTCAGAATGCTCCTCCCATGAAGTGCTCGTGGCAAAGTTCCTTATCTCTTCTGAAAGCTTTTTTGACTCTCAGCTGTACTCTCTCTTGTTTTTTAGCCAGGCTTTCAAAATGACATACACAAACAACCAGCTGCTAGACATTTATGTGGAACGTTAGCCTTGCAATTAAAAAGAGAGAAAAAGAGAAGCTCTACTTTGGGGTCCTTCACAGTTTCATTACTGTCTGTTCTGCTCCATCCCTGCATTTCTTTGAAAAGTGAACTGCATTAGGGAGCCCAGCTGCAAGCAGGTCCCATTGATCACCAGCTGCCTAAGGAATTACCCACAGTAACTCAAACAAGTCAAGTCATGCTGAAGGTTAAGAGTGATTCCCCAGTCCTATCCACAGCTGCTTCTTTCTGGCTAAATAAGTATGATGGGAAAACATCCCCAGATGAAGGTGGAGCCGATCTACAGACACAGAGGCTGCACTGTCATCATTGTCCTACTAGCAGGGTGCTTACCTGTGTCCCAGGCTGCAGTGTTGGTGCCTCCTGCTTGGATCAGACTGATCCATATTCACAGTCCTCCTGTTTCAGTCTGTATCTCTTCTGGACAGGATTTAGCCTGCCAAATCTCAGCCCATGCTGTTGGAAGCACTTTTAAAGCACTTACTATTCAATCCTAACCAATGACTAGTGAGGAAATGCAGAGCACAGAAAATCCTACAATCTCAACCCTATGCCAAGCAACTTGGGAAGCCTTTTGTAAGGATTAGGGTATGTTTCAAGAATCTTAGCCATGTTTGCTGTGATGCTGTAGCAATGGCCAAGGGATCAGGTATGAACACGTTTCCCAGCAGTTGTGTATATTCTGATTTCAGACAGAGCTACTGGGAGAGAGAGTGGCACTGCCTTGCTCAGTGTTCTGCCTCCAGCTGCTGAGCAACCAGCACTGGGGAGAAAAAGGATAACCAAGCCAGCAGAAAAGCCCAGCCTGGTGTAGTGCATGTGGTATGCAGGAAGAATTCTCCCATCTCCCAGCCAAAGGATGCCTGGAAGGCTCGTTAAGGGAAAGCCTTGTGGGTGGCAGGAGTAAATGGCACCCAGGAAGAGTTAGAAATGCAAATGACATGTTTCCTCAGCACAAGAGACTTGAGGGTCCGTTATTCGCTGTGGCCTGAGGAGGAGGAGAGACAGAGACACCACTGAGCTGAGCATGGGAAGGGAAATGTTTTCCTTGCAGCCTTCCAAAGAATTTGACGAGTGTAAATTCCCAACACTCATGCTAATTTTATTGTTTTCATTTCACATATGAGGAGAATGAATGACATAGTGGCACACAGAGTGAAAAGTAAGTTTTGTGGTTTCTGTTTCTAGCTCTGTGTCTGATCTCCAAACTAGATACTTACCCTGATCAACAGCACTTTGTTTTACCTCTCTGCAAAATAGGAATAATAAAGACCTGCCCTGTAGGGGGACTAGGATTAATCCCAATTATGAATTTATGAAGAGAGAACTCACATGGCTAATCAATGCAGTCAGAAAATCAAGGTCTCACACCCTTTGAAAGACTGCTGTCTGCCTGGACTGAGATGTAGTTGACATTTGGACTCCAAGTCATGGCTAATCAATGCAGTCAGAAAATCCCACACTCAAGGTCTCACACCCTTTGAAAGATTGCTGTCTGCCTAGACTGAGATGTAGTTGACATTTGGACTCCAAGAGCTTTGTCATCTGACATCATTAAAATCTTTGACACATTGTGGTGGCTTCCCCCACCCCTGCAAGCATCAGCCCAGGCCACAGTGCTGGGGGCAGACCTTGCTGTGCAGGGCCATGCTGGGACCAGGTCTTTGGCTTCCCTGCTTCTTCAAATCTGCTCCCTTGATCCAGGGCCAAGACATCTCCCAAAAGGTCTGACAACTGCTGAGGAGTTTCCTTGCTTGCAGCCAGGCTGGCAGAGCTAGCTGGGCTTCCCTCTGAGCTGTGGATGAACAGTGTTGACAGCACAACATCAGAAAATGCTGCCTCATGAAAGTGGAGGTATCTTGTGGGAATATTCCATGTCAGTTTTAAGAAAAATGTTCACCAAAAGGGTTTCATAAGCAACTTTTTTGACTTAATTTTGTTTTGATTTTTGTGAACTACTTTGCTCTCTTTTCTAAAAAAAGTTATAGCTATTAATTTATTTTAATTGTGTGCATGTATAACAACACATATGAAAGTTAATTAAGAATGACATGGTACATTTTTATCTATTCTATGATACGTGTTTACATTATGGAAACAAAGTTCTTTTAAAATGTTAACATGTTACTGTTAATTAAAGATACATTTGTGGTTAGGAAGTGGAACAAGCGGGAATTTCCTTTGCACAACACATTTTGAAAATACATTTTGCTCCAACTCAGAAGTCTGGATCTCCAGCATAGAGCTTCCCCTGTTGCACGGAGCTCTCTGTTCAACCCTTTGTGATCTGTGATTGTGAGGGTGTGACAAACACAAACCAGGCATCCAAATTCCCACAGGTTTTACTTCCACCTACCTAAGCTACATTCTTGGCTACAAAACCTTTGGTAACACTGGTGATCCTTCCCCATCAGAGGCATTCAGCTGGGGTATGGAGAGTACATACTGTCCATTTGAGACTTTGGTGAAAAGCTGAAGGACTTTTTAGCAAGTGAGTTTCAGGACAGAAATTATTCTGTTCGGATTCGCTTCACTTTCTTCCAGTCATTATCTCTAATTTGTATGTGGAAGGCAAAGCTTCTAATTATACACTGCAACGAGTGCATTTTTTAAAAATAGCACCAAATGTTCTGCTGGGACATTCTCATCTGAACCAGCTCCTATTCAGCTTCACAGTCTCTGTCTTCCATGTGCATGGAAAATAATTTTTACTAATGAAAACTAGGTAGGTTGCATGTGACAAAGGTGGAAGTACTAGAATGGGATTTGGAAAATCTGGATTCTGTTGCTGGCCAACAATGGTTTCACCTGCTGTGTGACCCTGAAATCACTTCAGTTTTCAGTTACTCTGCCCCTTCATCATTTAAAATTCCCTGATATGAAGCTCTCTGGATTTGGGTTGTTGTTACCATGACCAGTCTCACTGCACTTGCAGTTGTTAATATAATGCAAAAAATAACATTTTCAGACTACTCTTTAGTGTATTCCTCACATGTGTTGCTCTACAGCAGATGTCCACATCAGGATTTGTAAGCATTGGCCCTGAAAGACTTGAGTTGTGGGGTGCTTTGCTTCTCAGCCTGCAGGAGAGAACATTTTGTGTCACCCCTTTCCACTTCTTCAGGCTGATGAGAAGAGGGATGCTGCTGGTCTGGAAGGAAGCCCTGACAGTGTGCAAGGAGGTGGCAATGTTCAAGTGAAGGGTTATGAGGAAGAGGGACTAAACAGGACTAATTAGGGTGATAATTCAAGATCAGATGAAAGAAGTAATCACACTTGTATTTTGTATCGGCATCTTCCTTGCCTACTACCTTCTTCTGTTTTAATCAGCTGCATCCTCAGCTGTCAGCTTTATAGAGAAAAGACTTATGGCTCCATACAAGGAAGAGGGGCTTTGGACACCCACCTGATGACATACAGGTTGTTAGCAGAGGGCTTCCCTTTTATCACCATGAATCCTTCTTAGCCACTGCCAGTAGGTGAAGATGCTGCCTGTGTCCTGCTACTATGTGGAGCTGTTGAAGAGAAAAGCAATTCTCAGGTTTACTGAAAGGGCACATAAATGACTGGTTTCACAGAAAGGACTGTTTTGATTCTGGCAGAGGACTCCTCCTCTCCTCTCCTCTCCTCTCCTCTCCACTCCTCTCCTCTCCTCTCCTCTTCTCTCCTCTTCTCTTCTCTCCTCTTCTCCTCTTCTCCTCTTCTCCTCTTCTCCTCTCCTCTCCTCTCCTCTCCCCCCCCCCCCTCCCCCCCCTTTTTTTTTTTTTTTTTTTTTTTTTTTTTTTTTATTCCTCACTCCTCTTTTCTCCTTTCCTT
>NW_009953571.1:1975493-1978201 GCF_000747805.2 Chaetura pelagica
TCTCCCCTCCCCTCTCCTCTCCTCTCCCACCAGCCATGGGGCCCATATCCCACTGCCAGGGCAGGAGCCCACCTACAGAGGCCAAGCCATCTTCCACCAAGAGTTGACCACAGCCCTGTGGTCAGCCCCCACAGCCCAGCCTGCTGCTCCTCAGTTCCCATCCCACCAGTGGGGCAAGTTGCACAGCTGGGACCCACACTAAAATGGCCATGGTGAGAGCCTGTGTGCACAGCAGAGGGGACGTGTCCAGAGGACACCACCCAGCCCTGGCAGCTGCTGCACCCCTGGGCTATGGCTGTGCCCCTGCAGCTGAGGGCAAGAGGGAATCACCTGGCCTGGGGCTGAGACCTCCTCACCCCAACAGGTCCCTGGGGAAGCTCTGGAGAGCCCTGACCCTGCTCTAAAGCCAAACCATCCCTCATGCAGCCCAGTGCTGGAGGCTGTGTTTATGTGGCAGTGGGTATGTGATGGAGGTGAAATCTCAAGTGTGCTTGGGGCAAGAGATTCACAGGCTGCTCCATTTCTGCATACGCTCAGCCAGGAGCGTGTGTTTGATTGCTCAATGTACTGTAACACCCGTCGCTTCCTGCAATTTCCACTTGCCCCAGCACTAGAGCTGCCACCTTCTCAAAACACTCACTTCATGAAGTGAATTGCTTTTCCGTTATTATCTTTTATGCAATTAATATTTTCACAGCAAATCACAGATCACTGCCTCCTCAATGTCTAAAGCAATTAATGAGCCCCAGCTGGCAGCCATGGATGCATGAGTCATTCTGCTGAAGAAACAGATTTCACCGCTGCATATTCTCTCCTCGTGCTGTCATTTGTCAGCTGATATTTTGGACTGAGGGTTCTTGTTTGTCATTCCCATGATAGAGCTGGACCAGCCCTTTGAACCAGCCCCTGTGTCATGGGGTGCATGTTCAGAGGACTCAGTCCCTTCTCCCTGCTCATCCGGGCCATCACTCCTACCACAGCTGTGATGGGTGAGAAAACAACATTGCAGACTCCCTCCTGGCCAAGCATGAGGTGGGACAAGCTCCTGCTGTAACATCACAGCCCACTTGACTTCTCTAATAAGGTTTATGAAGTTCAAGAGAGCTACTTCATGCTCCATACTTCATGAAATGAAAGTAGTTTTACAGCCTTCTTCAAAGAAAAACACACAAACCTGAGACATCCATGGGGCAAATCCTGGGTCATTTTTTAAACATACATCATCCCTATATGCCTTTCAGAATATATGTCACGGACATGTTTCAGTACATTCCTCCATGCCATTCCTCTTACAGCCTGCTGCAGATAGCTTTGCTGACTGTAGTAAAACTCATATTTTTTCACTACCCATGATGATACATTGGTATCATCCCTATCTGACAAAACAAAACCAAATCATAAACAAAACCAAACAAAAAACCCAAAACCCAAACCAAAAAACACCCACCAAAATAGAAAATAAAAAACCCCACAACAAAATAAAAACCAAAAACTGACTTAATTTCTTTTGTTGCCATTTACCCACCCAAAGTTGCTTTGAGTCCCTTTTAATCTCTACTGACTAAAGAGACAGCTTTGTCTTCAGCATGCCCTTTGGTCTTTTTGTTCACTTGCTGTCTCTTCCAACAGCAAGAAATGTGACTAATGACCTGAAGGAGATGAAGACTCCTGGCTTAGTGCAGGAAAGCAGTTGTGTATCTACCTCAAGAGAGCTGGAAACTTTGGTACATCTGCAGACAGCAGCCAAGCTAAGCATTTACACCAGTGTCACCAGCAAATAGGACAGCCAGCCCAATATGTTGTTGTTGCTGGTGACTGGGATAAACAGAAGTCTGAGCAGCCCTGGAGGTAGCCCTGGAGGTAAGGAGTCAGGATTGGGAATTTGAAACAACACAAAATGGGACCATGGCAGGGAATGGGCAGCAGGGTGAGCGCAGAAGAGAAGACTAAGTGTGGCTGGACAGTTTGGGGAGAAGCATCATTCAGGTCTTAGCCAGGAGAAGAAAATCCAGCCTAAAGAGGTATGAGTTGCTTGGATGACAATTTAGCTGGCAAGCAGAGGAAAATCCAGAACTAGACAAAATTAACAATGAGGGGGGGGGGGGAAATCCAAATAATGATTGTTCAAATTCCATTCCTGACTCAGTTTTTAAAAAATTTTCTGCTAAGATTGTAGTGTCACCTCTCTCAAGTAAAAATAGAAAAAAAACACACAAGAAGGTGGCAGTGAGCAAGGAGCCCTCAAAACCTACTAAATCACATCATTCACATGTTAAAGCTTTGGTTTCAGTCATGAGAATGCTTCATGTCGGCCAAATTGTTGCGTGGCCTTTAGTCTGAAGATGTTAGCCATCATTTTAGGCAGTAAGCAAAGGAATCTCTCTGGAGAGTTTGATAAATGTTTTTGTAGATACGATAAGTGGTGGGTCTACCACCCACTAACCCTAACCATAACCCTAACCCTAACCCTCTAACCCTAACCCTAACCCTAACCCTAACCCTCTAACCCTAACCCTAACCCTAACCCTAAACCCTAGCCCTAACCATAAACCCTAACACTAACCCTAAGCCTCTAACCCTAACCCTAACTCTACCCTCTAACCCTAATCCTTACCCCAAACCGGAACCCTAACCCTAACCCTAACACTAACACTAAACCCTAACCCTAACACTAAAACAACCCTAACCCTAACCCTCTAAACCTAACC